>NW_006286677.1:720344-721850 GCF_000327345.1 Myotis davidii | reverse complement strand
GCAGAGGGGAGGATTCAAACCCAGATCTGTGTGGTTCCAGAACCAAGATTTACTGTGGACCCAGCCCCCAAACTTAAAAGTACCATCAGCAGCAGCAATTCAGTAACAAAACATAACTACCATGACTATCCCGAGCTCAATGCTCAGTTTTCGGCCTGTGGATTCCGCGTTCGCTTGCATAAACTGGAATTAACACCAGCCTACTTGAACCCAATTAAGCAGTAAGTCAGACTGGAAAACATCAGGCGATGTATTCCAAAGGTCAAAGTTAAACCTGGCTTACTGGGCAGCCTTTGCTGGGCGCTGCCATGAAAGCTAGTCTCTCTGCAGACACCAGTTTAACCAGAGAGGTGTTTAATCAGCATCCTATCGGCTTTAAAAAGTCCCAAAGAGATGCCACCTACAGGACACCTTGTCTGGCTGGCTCTGCAGTCAACAGCCAGAGAAGGGGAGTCTGCAAGAAAGACATCACTTACTTTTTAAAAAGCAAACCTATTCCCTTCTTTTATCCGTTTGCGGTTACATTTAGTACTGTAGCTGCCTTCCCCTGGGTAAAAAATAAAAGGAGGCGGGGAGAGAAGGCGGGGAGGGGGGGCTCCCCTATCAACCTGCAGGGCGCTGCAACACCCACCTGAAACGCGGAGCAAGACCTACCTTCCCCGGAGAGCCCAGCCTCCAGGGCGTTTCCCCCGCGCCGCGTCCCTCCCGAGGAAGCAGCGGCGGTCCTGGCTTCAGTCGGGGCGCTAGAGTTGCGTGCGCATCCCCTCCCCAAAAAGAACCCCCCGGTTCAGTTTCTCCCCGCCGCCCCCTCCTATCAATTCCGAGGAAAGAATAAACACCAGGGTGATAGGTTCGTCCTCAGGAAGACATTTAACTACGTCTAAACGACTGCAGGAGGGGGGTTGAGGAGCGCCGTGGGGGGCAGGGGGACACTAGAAGGAAGGAGCTAGCGATCGCGACGCTCCAGCAGAGCCTCAGGCGGGTGGCACGGGGAGGGGACACCCATCGGGTCCCATAGCGCATCTGAGGGTGCTGGGGCCACCTCCCCAAGCTGCCTCCACGTCCAGGCCCGACGGGGTGATGGCGCAAGGCTCCCCCCTCCTCCCCCCCGCAGCGACAACAGCCGCGGTGACAAAATGGCAGCCTGGCGCCCGGCAGTCGTGCCACAAGCGAACAGGGCCCTGGCGGCTGCCCCTGCCCCTAATAATGCCTCGTCGCCCTTGGGGCTCGGCCTCGGGCGGGTCTGGCCGTTAAAAAAAATAATAAGGCAGAGCTCAGATGTGGGTGGGCCTCCCCTAACCAAGATATCCCCTCAGATTGGTGCAGATGTGACTGCATCCCAGGCAGGTACAGACAGTCTCTCCCAGAGGCTCTCCGGAAGCTATTTGTCTTAAGAACGTTAAAAAAAATAGTTCCTCCTCCCCCACCTCTTTTGTCCCTCATTAGCGAGCTTTCTCCCCTCCTCCCCAAACGCGCAGAAAGTGCCCCCTCCACTCCCCGAGCCCC
>NW_006286677.1:717857-720056 GCF_000327345.1 Myotis davidii | reverse complement strand
CCTCCGCACGGGGGGCTTCCGGAAAGTACGCGGGAAGACCGCGGCTCGGCCCCCTCCCCCATCACCACACCCAGCCCCCAAACCCTCCGGCTTGGGGTTCCAGCCGCGAGGGAACCGACCAGAGAAAGGCAAGCCGCCGGCAAATTGTTCCAGGCAACTCCTGCCTTCTCCGCCGGGCACCCCTCCCCGCCTTGCGCGCCATCAGGCTCCGCACGTCTACACTCCACAGCTGCGTTATGATGGGGGGCGGGGGGAGAGGCACAAAAAGGATCTTGTTTTCAAAAGTCTCACTCAGGTTTGGGGGAGGAACTAGAGCAAAGAGGAAGCGAGGCCTGTCTTCGCCGGGGATTCGGGGTTTAATCAGCTGGAGGGGCGACAGGTCGGCACACAGTGCTCCGCCAACTCGGGAACCCTGGCCGCCGCGGCTGGAGCGCCGGCCCTGCGCCCGCGCTCTCCTGGTCCCCAAAGGCCACTAGGAGTCAGCCAGCGTCTCTGCCTCAGCCCCGGGTTCTCTAACGCGGAGCCGCCAACTCGCATAAAACAGCGCTTGAAACCGAGAGGGAGCCAGGAAAACAAAACAAAAACAAAAAACGAGCTTTCGCGTAACCCACCCTGGCCTCCCACTTCCTCAGCGGCGAGCTCTGGCCGAGGCTCCAGTTCCCTGCCGTGTAAGTTTCCTCCGGCCCGGCTCCCGCCGCTGCCCAATCAATAACGGCGACAGGCAGGCAAACTCCCATCCCGGAGCTGCGTGTTCGCGGTGCCCGCATCAATCTGGACCCAGCCAATGCCCACCACGGGCACCAGCTCCGGGCAGCCCGAGTCCTGACAAAGTTTCCCATGCCCATTTACTGGCCGGGCACCGAATGGCTGCCGAGGAGCCCCCTCTGGAGAAAGACCGGCCAGGGGTCGCCAAGGTTAGAGGCTGGCGTCCGGAGGGAGCGGAGGCGAGGGGGGACCGGGACGTAGCCTTGGGGTAACTTGCAATAGCGATCGCTCGGGGTGGGGTTGGCGCGGGGATTATCTGTGCCTTTGCACGTTCGGAAATCCCTCCCCCTCTTCTTCCCATTTATCCTCCGCTCCGAAGGAGAGATATCTCAGCATCTGGCCAGAAGGTGGGGTGGAAAGAGTGAAAGAGGGAGGGAGAAAGCGGAGAAGAGGAAGAGGCAGAGAAAGGGAGGGAGGGAGAGAAAGGGCGCGTTCACGAACACTACAAAGTTACAAATATGGCTCCCCCGTCTCTCGCCTCATCACTGCAAAGAAATGAAGACGCACTTTAAACTCGAGCCATTCCCAACTCCACCGCAGCCCCCTCCCCACGCGCTCTCCCTGGGGGCCCCGGTCCACATTTATCAGAAACTAAACCGGACTCGCGAAGCCCAAAACTTATTGTGTGTGCGCGAGCGAGAGTGAAAGGGAGGGGTGAGGTGCGGGAGGGGGTGGTGGACGGGGCGGGGGTTTTCATTTATAAAATATAAACCCCCCTTTTTGTTGTTAAATCCGGGAGGCAGCCCCTCTCCTCCTCCTCCCTCGTTAATCTTTTTCCCCAGACGGAGTCATGGGAGCAACGAGCTAGAGGGTCATTTTGCCTCGTTCTCTCCGACCCAAACGCGTGCGCCCGCTGGCCCCCGATGGGTGCACACTCGCACGCACACTCTCGCACCCACACTCGCACACGCGGGAGCACACGCACAGGTAGTCACACACCAAGGGCAGCGGCGGCGGCGGCAGCCGGAACATGCTCTGATGGTATTGCAACCCCCCAACCTTGCAATTCATTTGCAGTCCGACCCCCAAACCCACACCTCCCGGGCTCCCCCCCTCACTAAAAGTGCCTCACCCCCCCACCCCCAACGCACACACACATACACAAAGTAGGAGAATGGACCGACAGAGATATTTTTGGCAAATGCTCACATCAGAGGGCGTCCTGTTCCGCAGCTCTAAATGAATCCGTTTGTCCATCTCCATCTCTCGCGCTCTCTCTCTGCAGAGGCTCCCGCGCCGGCGGAATTCAATCAATAAACCCCGAACCCACGGCCGCGCGTTTTAGGACTTTGAAGGCTCAACCAGCTCCGCTCGGTTCTCGAGCCCCCAGCACCCGCGTCGCACACAAACCTGATCGCTGCGGAGGCGGGATCTGCGGTCGCGCGAATGAGCGGCAGGAGCTGTAGCCAATCGCCGCCGAGGATCTGGGCAACA
>NW_006286677.1:717170-717622 GCF_000327345.1 Myotis davidii | reverse complement strand
CGGGGCCGCAGGTGCGTTATTCCAGGGGGAGGGGCGCGGCCGGAGGGGTCGGGTAGGGGTCCTCGCGGGGCCCGGGCCTCGCAGGGCCGCCCTAGGCCTGCGCGCGCCGCCGCAGGGGGTTGCGGAAGGAGGCGGTTGGCGCGAGGTTTGGGAGTCGCGGGCTGCTGGGCAGGCGGAAGGATAAAAGGCCTGGGAAGAGGGGGAGGGATCAAGGGGGCAGTGAGGGTGTGTGTGGGGAGCGGCTGGTCATTTTTGGGGGCCAGCAGCGGCGGGGGAAGGGACCAGGGGGCGGGCTGCGCAGCCGGCCAGGGAGGCTCAGCCATTTGGTTGTGGTGCCGGAGACGGACCCCTTTAGATTTCTGGGCGGCTGAGGAGCGCGGCCGCTGCTCCGTGGCTGAGCGAGGGGGGTGGGAGGAATGGCGGGGGGAGGGAAGGGGACTCCCCAGAGCCCG
>NW_006286677.1:709744-716794 GCF_000327345.1 Myotis davidii | reverse complement strand
CGGAGCTGGTGGAACTTGGCTGCTGCCCCCCTTCTCCGAGGGCTCCCATGCCCAGCTCACAGCCCGCGCGCCCCTTCTCCTCCACCCTCGTCCTAGTCCAGCCGCGGCCATCGCCGCCCCTCGAATAAATAAGTAAATAAAAGCAAGTCGCGTCCACCTTTGGATGACGAACCTCATGGTCTCGACCCTTTCCACGGAGGGGCCTTTCAAATCGCTGTCAAGTCAGGTCAGCTTGGGAGGAGTGGTCACCAAAAAGGCACCCAGGATCTTGTTTAGTCAATGAATGAAGACCGTGGCTTAAGAATTGTTTATGTATGGGATATTAAAAAGTGGGGAAAGGAAGGTGCTAATAACTTCTGCTTTTCTGGACCAAACATAATTTATGGGCTTTATAGACCCAGTGAAAGAAAAGGGCGCACCGTTTGGTCTAAATCGTCCACCGGAGTCATATGGTTCACCCCGGGCTGCCGAAGAGGCTCTGTTCGGAGCACTTTATCAGGCCTCTGCGCTTGTTTGCTTTGGGTTTTTCGAATCACAACAGTTGTAAGAGACCTGAAAGCCTTAATGCCTGCTGGGTTCCCAACTTGTGTGTGCAGCCTACGGTCTTGGCTGCCTGTGGTTGTTAATAAATCGTGGGGGTTGCTACCAACAAGGAAAGATGCATCCTGACCCTTCCATACAACTGTTTTTAAGTGCTTTTATTTCTACACGCCTAGACTCTCACTATACACTGAAAGGTAGTTTTGTGTGTTTTTTTTCTGGATTACCTGTGTTTCTTTTTCAGGGAAGTGGGTTCAAGGGACAGATAAGTCAGTATGTATGTTGCAAATGTGAAATGTTACATAACACCAATGCAGTTTCATTCTTGGGCATATAAAGTTTAGGAGGAAATAAAAAGTGACAGAAGGTAAATAAAACATACAGAATGTCTGCACTGGGGAAGAAACTTGTAGTCACTAATATTGTAACCTGATGGGTTACAAAAGTAAAATCCTGCAACTAAGCATTTTGCTCAGTAAATTCTTTCAGATAAAATAATGAAATTTGAAAAGTGATCATGTTCTTTGAGTAGCTTAGAAATGAGGAATACAAAATTGAAAGTCATTGTTTTATGTGGGAATAAACAGTATAGAGTAGTTTATTTGACTTGACTTAGCTGACATGTCTTCCTCAGTGTTGTTAATCTTATTGAAGTCAATTTGTGTATTTTGAATTTATTCTTTTTAAAATTGTACTAGCTTTGTTATAAAATGTACTAGGACCCCAAATTACCTGTGTGCCAGAGTCAGTTCTTTCTGGGTGTGGTATTTAAGGTTGCTCCAAAGCAGAGCTCTTCATCAGAAGCACATTAAGTCATTATGTTGTGTAAAAATCTAAGTAACATAGGAGTCCTGAAGCTTATGTTCTCTGATGGTAAATGCTTCAATTTAGATATTTAACCCCAATTAAGTCCACATTTATAGCAATGTGATATGGGACAGTGCCTTTCCAGAGGAGTGAGTGATCCCGTACAAGCCAACCAATCAAATGCAGCGATGTTCCTCATCCAGCTCTGCTAAAAAGAAGAAAATAGTCACTTTATCGTACAGAAACTAAAGAGGACGGTGTGGAAGCTCAAACCCCCATTAAAGAAAGGGGACAGATACAAATTAAAATTAGGATTGAAAAAAAATGGCTTTATCACTAAGTGACAATATTAAATTGAACAGTTACTTTTTAAAATATATTTTTATTGATTTCAGAGAGAGAGGGATAGAGAGGGAGAAATATCAATGATGAGAGAGAATCATTGATTGGCTGCTACTCTGCAGCCTTCTACTGGGGATCGAGCCTACAGCTGTGCCCTTGACCAGAATCAAACCTGGGACCCCTCAGTCTGCAGGCTGTTGCTTTATCCACTGAGCCAAACTGGCAAGGGCTAAATTTAACAGTTATTTTTAAAAATCACCTTACCCTTATACGTTTTTATAACAGCTTTTGTATTGGTGTTAGAAAACTGAAATAAGGCTTCGCCAGATGTCAGTCATTAGATACTATAATGTCTAAAACGTATATGTAACCAATTGAATACTTAACATCCCATCTTTCCAATATACTCTGGGCGAAAAGATTCCTCTCATTTTTACAAATAGATCTATTTGTAGCTTATTTTAAAGGAAATTTTAATGATTTTGATTTTTTATTAACAAAAGGAAATAGAAATATTGCTCAGCGAACACTCAGCCATTTGCCCCGCAGTATTTGACCAACATAAAAACAAAAAGTCCTGCTCTTATATTCCTTATTTTACAGAGTTGTTTCTTGAATTACATTCAATTGCTTGTTATAGCCGTAAGTCATTGCTCTGAATGGCCCTGCGTATCACACATCAGACATCAGAAGATGGAGTAAGAAAAGAAGCCCCCATCAAGAAGTCTTGGCTACATTTGTTGTTGTTTTTTAATCCTTACCCGAGGATATATTTTCCATTGATATTTTAGAGAGAGTGGAAGGGACAGGGAGTAACAGACAGAATCACTGATGTGAGAGAGACACATCAATTTGTTGCCTCCGCATGCCACCCTCCAGGACACGGAGCTGCCCTTGACTAGAATTGAACTCGGGACCCTTCAGTCTGCAGGCTGATACGCTATCCACTGAGCAAACCTGCCAGGGCATGGCTACATTTTGATTTGGAGTGAGAGGAGGATGAGCTCCTGCTGAGATGATTCTACAGTGGGAGTTAGGTGAAGGTGGAGAGTCTGGAACTGGATTTGATTGGCACTGTGAGTAACAAATGAGCTACAATTCCAAGGTTTGAACCCCTATGGAGAAAGATGGACTTCAAGTTCAGAAAGATACCATCCTGCCTTCCAGAATATTTCCCATCAAGACCCATCCCAAACAAATGAGCAGCCTATCTTATTCTCTAGGACAGGGGTCCTCAAACTACGGCCCGCGGGACACATGCAAATACTAATATTGTATTTGTTCCCGTTTTGTTTTTTTACTTCAAAATAAGATATGTGCAGTGTGCATAGGAATTTGTTCATAGTTTTTTTTTTAACCTATAGTCCGGCCCTCCAACGGCCTGAGGGACAGTGAACTGGCCCCCTGTCTAAAAAGTTTGAGGACCCCTGCTCTAGGAGGTATGAGCAATGCATATCCTTAACCTCTGGATACCTATTGTTAGAAAGTATTGTTTTATAAATCACCCACATTGATCCTGCTATTTTAGCTCATTTGCCCTTGTTTGGTCTCTAAAAATGGAGACCCTATAGGTAGCATCCTTTTCGTGAGCTAAGCTAATGTATTCACAGTTCAACTTTTTGTTCTTCAGTTTGAGTCATATACACTGGAGCCTGGCCACACTACTTTTTCACCTATATCATGGTTCTGCTGCCTGGACCCCAGAAGACAATGATATGGAAAGACTCCAGCTTAGTTATGTTCTCTTTGTCCTTCTGTATAAAAAGGTTTTTAGAATGTAGATTATTCTTTTGGAATTCATGGTAACAAATGTGAGACGACTACTGCATTTTGATTTGAATAGCAAAGGAATGTTGAGGCCCAGGATCTAAAAGGTTACTTATTGTTTGCTTAATAAAGTAGTAGATTATTTTATTTTTAAATTATTGAATAGTTACCTTATCAATGGGTAGGTCATAGAGAAAAAGCACTGTTAAGTAAAAATAGTCATAGGATTTTTTAAAATTACTAGTAAAAATATTAAAAGCAGCTTAAAGATGATTTATTTTGAAAAAGGAAAAACAACTGCCCTAGCTGGTTTGGCTCAGTGGATAGAGCATCCGCCTGCAGACTGAAGCATCCTGGGTTCGATTTCAGTCGGGGACACGTGCCTCGGTTGTAGGCTCAATTGGGGGGAAGGCAGGGGTGCACGGGGATGTGTGCAGAAGGCAACCAATGGATGTACCTCTCTCACATGTTTCTCTGTCTCTCCCCTTCCCTTCCACCCTCTGAAATTCAATGGAAAAATATCCTCTAGTGAGGATTAACAAAAACAGAAAGAAAAGGGGGCGGGGGGGGGAACACTATTACCTGTGCACTTGTTTGGAAATCACTAGAAATTCTATGAGGCTATGTCCTAAATATATTTAGTAAAGAAAATTTGGGGGTAGCAATAAAAGGAAAGTTTATTTACCATTCAGAAGGAAGAAAGACAGAGCCATAAGCTCTTATTTTTAGTATTGAAATATGGCTATAAAGGAAAACAGTAGATAGTTTAAAAGTAAATAATGGAATGAGGGATCATGGAATAAGACTGACTAAACGCAATCTATGTTGAAAAAATAGAAATGCAATTCATTTAGAACCTAAAAATTTATTTCCATCCATCTGGGGTTGAGGTTTACCTCTATTAGAAAAGGGTACTAAAGTCTATTGAGATAGAGAACAGACTTCCTAAGAACTTTTACTATATTTACTATTTGCAAATAGTGTTTGTAATTTTAAGCATGCATGGTAAAACTGTCCTCTCAAATTATGTACTTTGAAATAGTTCTTATCTGTATCTAGAAGTAATTATGTACTTTCAAATATGAACTATACCTCTTCTTGAATTAGAGATCATCTAATGCATTCTAATGTTACTAATAAGAAATTAGTAACTTTAAAATATATTTCTAGTTAAAATAGTAGGTCCTCCAGACAATATACCTATACCCTAAACTTTGTCTGGAAATTCTGAATTCTAGCAACTTGAATATAAAAATTATGCATTCATTTGTACAGGACCAAATGAGATAGCCTTGTTAGGTGTTTGAGGACTCTTACCCAACAGAGTAACACATACACGTTTTACTCTGCTGGATTGCTTTTTTGTCCCAAGAATTTACCCGAAATCATTTTATATGCCTTCTGTGTATAAGACTTATATCACTTCTACATATATTTATTCAAAGACAACTTGAGTAACTGTGACAAGTATTTTTCACTAGGCTGGACCAAAACTCATGAACATGCCTGTGTTCAAGTTCCTGTGGAGAAGCAATGCTGTAGGATGGGGCAGAATAGCAGGCAAATAACAAGCATGTTGGTCACAGTGTGGTAGCTGGAGAAAGAAAAAATATATTCATATGCCCAGGAAAGGTCTGGGAGAGTATACATCAGGATATATTTTAAGATTTGTTTTGTTTTGTTTTTTACAAAGTTGCTCTGGGTGATGGGGTTACAGTGTTTTCTGTTTTGTCAAAAGTTTCTAGAATTTTCAGTTGATAAATAACTTTTGCAATAAGAAATTTATTTTTAGTGGGAAATGCAGATACAGTGTTTGCGCTAGTTGGAATTCTTGGTTGCAGGCAGCAGAAACATTCCCTGACCAAGGCAGGCAGGACAGGTTCTTACAAGGTTACCGAGAACCAAAGAACATGGTCCAGGAGAAGAGCGAAGGTGTCGCTCAGGCATGGTCTGCAGAGGACCCACCCCTCGTCATTCATGTCTAAGCTCTGGACTCTGTGTCCCTTCACTGCCGTAAATGACCTCAGGAGCCTCCATTTTTGTGTCACTCCCTCAAGATTCAAAGCACTTAGAGCATTTGCAAATTCCCAGCTTCCAGGGGAAAAGATTGTATGACACTGCCTCCCATTTACGGTAGGATTCTCCCTCAGCACCCCCTCCTAGTATTCTGATGCTAGGTGGCCAAGAGCAAAATCTCCTGACGTGTTCTGATTAAACAATACTGTGAAGGTTTTCTAATGACCCAGATTACCTATTGTAGCTCCCCTCCTGCTCCAAACTTCTTACCAGGAAGAGACTTGATAAGATCTAAATGTATGTATCCCCTGCCCCAGTCGATATGTTGAAATCCTAATCCCCAAGGTGATGGTATTAGCAGGTGGTCCTCCCAACAGGAGGCAACTGGATGGCGAGCCCTCATGATTGAGATTAGCACCCTTATTAAGAGGTCCCACAGAGCTCCCTAGCCTTTCCGTCCTGTAAGGATATAGCTAGAAGTCTGCAAACCGAAAGAGGGTCTTCTCCCAACCATGCTAGTAGTTTATCCTGGACTTCCAGCCTCCAGAACTGTGAGAAATAAATAGCTGTGTGTGTGTTTTAATTTATAAACCACCCAACCTTTGGTATATTGTTACTATAGCCTAAACAGACTAAGACAGGACTACTTCACCTATTTAGGATCAACCTACAACAGCCAATGTTTGGTTAGAGTGTTGTCCAGATTCACCAAGGTTGCTGGTTTGATTTCCATCGGGGCACAAACAAGAATCAACCAATGAATGCATAAATAAGTGAACAACAAATTGATGTTTTCTCTCTCTCTCATCCAATACATTTTTTAAAAACAGAAGAAACAATATATTATTATTGATGTTGATGATATACTTAAAACACAGTTGATAGTAACAGATTTTGAGAAAGGCCCCCATAGATATTTGATTTAAAATAATAAGGCAGCCCAGCTGGGTAGTTCAGTGGTTAGAATGTGGGCCTGTGGACTGAAGGATCTTGGGTTCAATACCTCGTTTGCAGCCTCAATTGCTGGCCCTGGTATCAATGTGTATCCTCACATTGATGTTTCGATCCAACTCTTCCCCTCCCTTTCACTCTCTAAAAACAAATGGAAAAAATATCCTCTAACAAAACAAACAGAAGAAAAAATAAAAAGTAAGGAATTTAGTCCTAAGAGATACACTAAAGATAGAATAATCCACATGTTATATTTCATGAATAAATTCAGAGTCTTTAGATGGGTAATGTTGAGTAGTGATGTAGTACTGCTGATGGCTTTCTATCTGCCACTGTGAGCACAGGTCAGGCTCAAGTGCAGAGCTAAACTGAAGGGCATGAGATCTGTAGTAAGAATGTATTGGAAGTTAGGCAAGTGGTCACAGGCTAAAGGTTCTTAAAAGGATGCAGTCTCTTTAAGGAAAATTTTGAAGAAAAAAATGATGATGGTGAAAGAAATGCAAAAACCACAAACACATCAAAGAGACCCATATTCCTGGGAACAAAGAGGAAGGTCGTAAAGGATCTGCTTATAGGAAACATATTAATCCTGGGATAGTGTCCTCTTCCTCTCACTCCCACCCCCAC
>NW_006286677.1:700961-709483 GCF_000327345.1 Myotis davidii | reverse complement strand
GTCACTTAGCTTAGATTGCTTTTCAACTAGAAAAAGCAAGTGATATCCTTGCAAGGACTTGGAACGAAGTTATAGGAATTCAACTGTTCTCTAGTTTAATTTTTACAACTGTTAAAGCACGGTTTAACTGTAACATGAATAGAAACTCCTTGTAAGTGGTAATAACTTCTCTTCTGAGATGCAGTGCTAAAAATTCTGCTCATTAAAACACAAAGTGCTCTTCATGACCAAGTGTTTTATTTATTAGAATTTAACTTTTTCCCCCAGATGATTTAATGCCAACCATGGCAGACTGCTAATTATTAAATAAAATCTCTTCCTCTCCTTCCTGCACACAAAGCTTGACTATGCTTCCCAGCTGCCCTAGTCGTTAGATTGGGCCATAGGACTGAGTGCTGAACAGGGGAGTGGGAGTAGAAGTGATGTTTGTCACTTTGAGGCCTGAAATCTCCAATGCGTGCTGACTGATATGGAGATGACAGCGTGACCTTGGAAGCCAAGTGTTGTTCAGGAGGTTGGACCCCCCCTCAGCCTGGGTCTCTACAGAGAGCCGTCTACCAGCATGTTCACTTGCTCATCAAGAGAGAAACCGTGACCAGGATAGAAACTTTATGGTTCTGTGCCATTACACGTTTGAGACTCTGCAGCCAGGCTAACACTAATGACGTTTTTTAAAAATCAGTCTTAGCTTTCTATTCATTTATGATTTTGTAGATCAACTGTAAATTTCAAATATTAGGTTTGCAATATATCTTTGAATTTCAGGTTCTCAAAAGCACCATAAAACAGGTAAAAGAATTATATTAAGTAATAAGAACTTAATGAAGAAAAGATAATTGTAAGAAAGTCTTTATAAGTGGCACGCAAATATATCTCTTTTCCCCCAATTTAGTGCTTGGCTCATAGCAGGCATAAAATAAATGTCTGTTGTTTCATCAATAAGTGAACCTCCCTCTGAAGCTCCGGACTGACATTTCACTTGACCATGAGACATTTCCTACAGGAACATCCACAGAACATTTCCAGACCTAAAATAATCTTCCCCGTCAGGCTCTGCCTACTTTGCCTCTACCAAAATACCATCGCACGCCTCACTCTCTTTATCAGTGGCACCCTTGGAATTGCCCTCTGTTGACTCACATAGCCAAATGGTTGCCTCATCTTCTAAGTTTCATTTCCCAAATATCTTTCCTCCTTTCAGCCCACTTTCTCCACTGTATCCAAGCGTGCTCACACCAGCTCCAATATCCCTCAGGTCTAAATTGACCCCATGTGCTTCTGTTTTTCTCACCAATAACATTATTTTAAAAAAAGAAGTGTTTTAAGGACCAAGATAGGATTACCAACTTTTAATTTTGCAAGATAAAAATATGTTTAAAAAACTTCTTTATGTGATATATGTATAAAGAAGATAAATATATAAGACATTTTCATTATCCATCTATCCATCCATCAATGGACACTTAGATTCCATATCTTCACTATTGTAAATGCTGCAATGAACATGGACATTTACCATTTATTTTTCTACAGACTATTGTCTTAAAACAGTAATGTAGGGTCCAGCCAGTGTAGCTCAGCTGAGTATTGACCCAGGAAAGAAGAGGTCACTAGTTCAATTCCCAATCAGGGCACACACCCAGGTTGCAGGCTTGATCTCCAATAGGGGGCCTGCAGGAGGCAACCAGTCAATGATTCTCTCTCACTGATGTTTCTATTTCTCTCCCTTCCTCTCTAAAGTCAATAAAAATATATTTTTAAAAATAAAACAGGTAAACTTTACTGGTTAGAAAAAAAATTAAAAAAAAATAGCAAGGTAGGAAGGACTCAACATTGGAATATATGAGAGTTCTTTACATTAAGTGGATTTAATTCTATGTAAACTCACTACATTATTCAGGATTTTCAACTCAGGTAGTCGGGAACCCTTCTGTGGACCAGCACTGGCCCTGAAGTCCTGATAGCCTCTCGTCGCCAAATGAATGTTCCTGAGTTCCAGGCACAGTGCTTCTCCCATCAGCAACCGCTTCTCTGGTTCCTGGTGGCCTAGCCACCCCACCCCAGCCATGCATTTAAATTTCCAATAAAGAGACCACACATGACCTCCCCATTGTTATTTCTAACTTCCAGACAAATTGGACCTTCTGTTATTCCTTTTTTTCTGTCTTTCCTATGTGATTCTCTCAGCTTATACACCCTTTCCTTTTTTCCTCACCCGTCCAAATCCTACCCAAAAATTGAGACTAAATTTGATACTACTGCCTTCATGAAACCTTTAAATCCACCCAGAGATCATTTCTGTACTTGAATTTCATAAGACTTTAAGGGTAGCAATAGGGCTACCCTTACAATACTCAAGTACACTTCCAAGTACTGTGTTTATTTGCCACGCCCTCCCCCCCCCCACCTCAGTAAGTCCTTAAAGTTAAAATGTTTGACATATTTTGTTACCCCCAGTATTATTTGAACATTAAATATTCAATATATATTTAATGACTAAATAAATGCTTTGAACCTAGTGGGCACCCTACTTTAAAAGTCCCTTTGAAACATTTAAATTACTATAATCTTTAATGTCAAGTAAATAGCAATAGGATATCAGGGAAATGGATTGCTAAGTAACTTCTTTATTCTTTCTAACATGAGGGAAACAAAATAAATTCTTATTTCTATGACCACAACACAGAAGCTTTTCTACTATAACATTTTATTTTAGACTCCTACCCAGGGATTGAGTTGTCTTAAAAGGCAATTTGTGGGAGAGGTGGGAATTAGAGAGCTCCCTAACTGATACCAATTTCAGTGAAGTTACACAATATTCCTTTGGATTTTATATTTATCAAAAAAGCAAGACGAAATAAGATGGCAAAGCTCAAAGACCCAAAACCATAAAACTGGTAGAAGAAAAAATACAGGGTAAACTCCTTGACATTGGTCTTGGTGATGATTTTTTGGATTTAACACCCAAAGCAAAGGCAACAAAAGCAAAAATCAACAACTAGGGCTACATCAAGCTAAGAATCTTCACAGCAAAAGAAATCATCAACAACATGAAAAGGCAACCTACTGAATAGGAGGAAACATTTGCAAATTATCAATCTGAAAGGGGCTAATATCCAAAATATATGAAGAACTCATATAGTTCAATAGCAAAAACAAACAAAAACCCCCCCACACAATATAATTTTAAAATAGGCAGAGGAAATAGACATTTTTCAAAGAAGACATACTAGTGGCCAAAAGGTACATGAAAAGGTACTCAACATCACTAATAATCAGGGAATTACAAATCAAAACCACAATGGAGTGTCACCTCACACCTGTTAGAATGGTTATAAAAAAGACAAGAAATAAGTGCTGGTGAGGATGTGAGAAAAAGAGCCCTTGTGCACAGCTGGTGGGAATGCAAATTGGTAGAGCCACTGCGGAAAACAGTATGGTGGTTCCTCAAAAAATTAAAAATAGAACTACCATATGATCCAGAAACTCCACATTGGGGTTTATAACAGAAGGAAATGAAATCACTATATTGAAACGATATCTGTGTACCCATGTTCATTGCAGCCTTCATTACAATAGCCAAGAGATGGAAATAACCTAAGTGTCCATTGATGGATGAATGGACAAGGAAAATGTGAGCGATCTATATCTATCTATATCTCAGCCATAAAAAAGAAGGAAATACTGCCATATGTGACAACATGGCTGGACCTCGATGGCATTGTGCTAAGTAAAATAAGTCAGAGAAATGCAAACACTGTGTGATCGCACATATGTGGAATCTGAAAAAACCAAACTCATAAAGAACAGATTGGTGGCTGCCTGAGGCAGGGCATAGGGAGTGGGTGAAAGTGGTCAAAAGGTGCAAACATCCACTTATGAGATACTGTGTATAAGTTCTATGGAGTAATGTACAGCATGGTGACGATACCTAACAACAGTGTATTTTATATTTGAAAGTTGTTAAGACAGAAAATCTCTCATTACAAGAAGAAAGAATTTGTAACTGTGAGGTGATGGATGTTAACTAAAGTTATCATGATAATCATTTTGCAATATATACATATATCAAATCATCATATTGTACACCTAAAATTAATACAATGTTATGTGTCAACTATCCTATATACTAAAAGGCTAATATGCAAATTGTCCCCTCAGGAATTCGACTGACCGGGAGTTCGACAGCTCACTATGATGTGCGCGTGCACCAGAGGGTAGCGTGGAATGAAGGAAAGCCCTGGCTGGCAGCCGGGGGAAGGAAGGCCCCAATTTGCCCAATCACCAGCCAGGCCTAGGGACCCTACCTGTGCATGAATTTCGTGCACCAGGCCTCTAGTATCTCAATAAAACCAGGAAAAGATAAAGAAGGAATGAAATGACAAAGCTCATCTATTTCACTCTTATTTAACAATTGAAGGAAATTTTCATTTTTTGTCTTTGATCTAATAAATCTAACATTTTTCTGTAATGGTCATGAAATATGAAAATCAATGTGTAAATGTTTTCATTTACTTCAGTTGTATGAATAGAAAATTTAACAAAGATTAGGATGAGTATATTTTATTAAGCTAATAATTTTTACAGAGGCATGGAAATAAAAGACAGGACCCTATAACAATATAGGAATTTAAATTTAGGATTTGAATTTGAGTGGGAGCATGTGGTAAGAAACTCTTTATGTTTAGCCTGGCATTACAACTTGAGAAAAACATAGTGGTTCTTTTAATTCATTCATTTTAAAATATGAAATCTCTTGACTTTCAGCTCTATTTATTATTGAGTACCTGACATTGGACTCACCTTCCTGCTGCAAACAACAATAAAAGCTAGACAAATTGCGCAAAACAGTTGCCACAACCAAGGCAGGATTATTACCCTTCAGAAACGGGAAGCACATGAGGCCAGACTCACATTCATTCCAGCACAAGGAAATGGAGCAGAGAACAGCAACCTGTATTGCCAGAGGAAACAGAGATCGGAGTTCAGACCCACTGAACTGGGTTTAGAGGCCAAGGTCCCTTAAGGAACGAGCTGCAGAGAAAGAGCACTCCAAAACTGCATTAAAAATTCCCTCAGAAACTTGGCCCGTTGTTACGATCTGTAAGAGCAGGGCAAGACTCCAGGAGACCTAGCAGAGAACAGCGACCTGGAGGCTGAGGGCTGAACAGAGATTCCAGAGGCTACACAATAATGGGAAGACATGGGAGATTAAGCCAAGCCTAATTTAGAACGTATAAGACTTTATGAATACCGAGGCCCTTAATGGAAACACCCGAAAGTCCACATCCTAGTATTAATGACCTTCATGAATGAGCAGTGTCACATAATGGGAGTAAGAACTAAAACTTAAACAATTTGACACTTGCTGTCAGAGCAAGATTCAGCATTCAGAGGAAGGCAATATAATCTAGAGCCTCTTCATTGTAATAACCACTATATTAAATCAGCAGACAAACAAGACAAAAGCCCTGCCTGGTGTGGCTTAGTTGGGTGAGCATCATCCCATGCACCAAGAGGTCACCAGTTCGATGCCCAGGTTGTGGGCCTGATCCCAATAGGGGGCATGCAGAAGGCAGCTGGTCTATGATTCTCTCTCACTGATGTTTCTCTCTCTAAAATAAAAATCAAACAAACAAAACCTCCACTGGATATGCAAAGAAAAAAAACCACACACATAAATCATCATGAGATAAACAGTTAAATAAGCAGATAAATAGAACAAAACAAAAAACTGTTAACCAGCAGAAATACAAAACAAAACAAAAAACAACTCACTGGGCATGCAAAGAAATAAGAAAAAAACAACCACCACCAAACTGCCATGAGGTAAAACAGTAAAAGAAGCAGACCCAGAGATGATTTAGAAATTAGAGTTATCTGATAAAAACTTCAAAATAACTACAATTGGTATGTTAAAGAATTGGAGGAAAAGATGGACAAAATGAATGAAAAGACAAACTACTTCAGTGGAGAATTTGAGTCTATGAATAGGAATCAAATGGACATTCTAGAAATATATGTTGAAATCTCTGAAATTTAAGAACTATTTGAATGGTTACAGCACCAATCTAGATTCAGTTAATCAGAGAAAATTTTTAAACTGAACACAGAAGGAAAACACAATGAAAAAGAACAACATATGAGAGAGATATGGGGCATAGGCAAAAAATCTAATATACAATAATTTAAATCCCAGAAGGAGGGGAAGAGAGAGATAAGCACCAACAATATATAAAGAATGATGGCTGAGAATTTTCCTATCCAATTAATGATAAAGCTCACAGATTCAAAAATCCTCACGAACACCAAGCACACCATAGTCAAACTTCTGAAAACTGAGATAAAAGGAAAACTTTAAAGCAGCCAGAAAAAAATGATACAATAGTTGATATTATAACAAAAATGTATGGAAGCTGGAAGGCAATAAAATAACATATTCAAACAGCTGAAAGGAAGAAAATACCACCCTGCTAATGTAGATTTCCCTAAAAAAGAAAAGTTAAAGAAAATGTTCTCAGACAAATAAGCTCCAAAATTGTATCCCTAGCAGGCTAACATAATAATAAATCCCAAAGAACTTTATTCAGGTTGAAGATAAATGATCCCATAGCATCATATTGAGTAAATATGAGAAACTATTGAAATAACAATTATAACAAATATTTGTGGGGTTTATACACAGGTAGGCAATAAAATATATAAAATAAAGATGTGAGTAGGGTAAATGGACATACACTGTTTTAAGATGCTTACATTATTTGTGACAATGACAGGTACACTGTAATAAGCTAAGAATACATTTTTTTTACATTCTAAAAGACTGATAGTAAAAAGAAAAGAAGATAAAATGGAACTAATAAAAACAAGGCATGAAGGGAGGAAGAAAACACATGGGGAAAAGAGAAAACAAATAGCAAAGTAGACTTACCCACAACTTAATCCTATATAATAAAAGCCTAAGATGCAAATCGACTGAATGGTGGAATGACTGGTCACTATGATACGCACTGACCACCAGGGGGCAGACGCTCAATGCAGGAAATGCCCCCTAGTGACCAGTGCACTCCCACAGGGGTAGCACCGCTCAGCCAGAAGCCAGGCTCACAGCTGGCGAGCACAGCAATGGTGGCGGGAGCCTCTCCTGCCTCCACTGCAGGCGGGCAGTAAAGAGCGAGGGGTCCCGGACTATGAGAGGAATGTCTGACTGCTGGCTTAGGCCTGATTCCCGGTGGGATCGGGCCTGAGCTGGCAGGCGGACATCCCCCAAGGGATCCCAGACTGCAAGAGGGAGCAGGCCAGGCTGAGGGACACCCCCCCCACCACCACCCCAGTGCCTGAATCTCAAGTACTGGGCCTCTAGTTATTTCATAATTAGAGTGAATGTAAAGGAATAAAACTCCTAATTAAAAAACTAGATTGTCTCTTTCCACCATCTTGGAACCTGTGGCGGCCTGCTAAATGACAAATGTGTCTGGAAGGCTGTGGTCCAAGGCCATTTTTGTGGCTATAAGTGGGGTTCTGGAACCAGAGGGAACACAAATCTTCTTAAAACTGAAGGTGTTTGTGCTCAAGATGAAACTGAATTCTCTCTAGGTAAGAGATGTGCTTATGTGTACAAATCAAAGAACAACACAATGACTCCTGGTGGCAAACCCACAAAACCAGAGTAATTTGCGGAGAGGTAACTCATGCTCATGGAAACAGTGGCATGGCTCGTGCCAAATTCCCAGCCAGCCTTCTGGCTAAGACCACTGGACACAGAATCCATGTGATATACTCCTCAAGGATTTAAACTCATTGAAAAGTCAGTAAATAAAAGTATATTTGTTCTCTTTGGAAAAAACACACAATATAAACTGTTAGATTTTTTTTTTAAAAGACTCAATATATGCTGCTTACAAGAGACATATTCAAAATATGAAATATGAAAATATGAAATATGAAAACAAATAAGTTTAATGGGAAGAATGGATCAAGTATGTCATTTAAACACCTAACCCAAGAAAGCAAATATTATTATATTAATATCATAGAAAGTAAACTTTAGGGCATGAAGCTATTACTTGAAATAAAGAGGGAAAATCCATATTGGAAAAGTAATTAATTCAACAACAACAAAAAACAATGCTACATTAATATGCACCCAAGAACACATCTCTAAAATGCATAAAGCAGCAGTTTACAGAATAAAAGGATAGACAATTCCAATAATATATGGAGAATTCACCACAGCTTTCCCAGTAACTTATAAAACAATAGAAACATTAAAATATAGAATGTCTAAATAACACTACCAGCCAATTTTATCTAATTAGTATTTATAGGATACTATATCCCCAAAGTATAGAATATACATTCTTTTCTAGTGTGCATGTATCATTTATCAAAACATGCTTTGATTCATAAAGCAAGTTTTAACAAATTTCAAGTCGAAAGTTATATAGTGCATTATTTCTTTTATTTGTTATTTAAAATATAAATTTATTGATTACAGAGAGGAAGAGAGAAGGAGAGAGTGA
>NW_006286677.1:693220-700878 GCF_000327345.1 Myotis davidii | reverse complement strand
GGAAAACACTTCAAAAATAATCCATGAGTCAAAGAAGTAAGCACAATGGAAATTATCAAATATTCTGAGCTGACTGTACTGGAAATGCAACCTATCAAAACTTGTGAACTGCAGCTAAAGCAGTATTCAGAAATAAGTTTATAGATCTGTATGTATATATTAGAAGAATGGTTATAAATCAATGTTCTAAGCTTCTAATACAAGAAGTTAGAAGAAGAACCTCTAAAGAAAATCCAAATGAAGCAGAAAGAAGGAAATAGTAAATATTAGAGCAGAAATCAATAAAATAGAATACACACACAGTAGAGTATATCCACACAACCAAATACTGTTTATTGAAATTAATAAAATTGAAAAACTCCTAGCAAATCTGAATAGGAAAACAGAGAAAACACAACATACCAATATGAAGAATAAGATATTATGAATAACTCTATGCCCCCAAAATATGAATATTTAGAAGAATGGACACATTCCTTGAAAAATTCAATTTACCGAAATATAATCAAGAAGAAATAGAAAATTTGAATAGTCCTATATCTATTAAACAAATTGAAACTCTTATAACAAACCTTTCCACAAAATAAGCTCCAAACACAGATGGCTTCAGTGGAATTCACTAGAATTCTCTTATCAAATATTCAATGAAGAAAATACTAATTTTACAGAAATTATTTCAGTAAATAGAGGATATAAAGTCAGCATGACCTGGATATAAAACTAGACAAGGATACTACAAAAAAAGAAAAATTATATACCAATTATCTTTCATAAACAGGCACAATAATCTAAACACAACTTAGCAAATGAGTTATAGTCCAGGATAGCAAAGGCAGTTTAACTTTAAGAAAATCAATTAATGAAATTTGCCACAATAATGAAGGAAAGTCAAAACCCCACATCATCTTCTCAGCAAATTCAAAAAAAGCATTGATAAAAGTGAACATCAGTTCAAAACTAAAACATCTCAAGCTAGGGTGTGAGGGAACTTCTTCAAACTGATAAAGGGCATTTAAGAAAAATTCACAGCTAACATTACACAATTATGGTAAAATATTGAATAATATTGCTCTAAAATCAGGAAAAGGCAAGAATCTTCACTATCACTACTTCTATCTGCCACTGTATTGGCAGTCCTAGCCAGTGTGATAGGACAACAGAAAGAAATAAATATACAGATTGAAAAAGCTCAAAGTAAACTGTCTTTAGTACAGAAAACGTAATTGTTTACATTAAAAAATTTTTAAATCTATGAAAAAAATACTAAGACTGATATGTGAATTCGGAATATTGCACGATACAAGTTCAATATACAAAAATCAAATGTATAGGTATATGTTTTGAACAACTGAAAAAAATGAACTTTTAAAAAATCACTGACTAGGGTAGTCAAGAAAAATATTAGGAATAAATTTGATAAGAGATCAGTAAGATATTTATACTGCTAACTATAAATCATTGTGATAAAATTTAGCAAAGACCTAAATTAATGGATGTACATAATATTCACATAATAGAAAATTTGATATTATTGAGGCGGCAATGTTCTCCAATTTGACCTATGGATTCAACATAATGCTAATTAAAATCCCATGAAGCATCTCTGTAGATAATCAACAAGTTGATTATAAAATTTAAATGAAAACACAAAGAACCTAGCAAAGTAATGTTGAAAAAGAACAAAAGTAGAGAATACTACAGCAACAGAGTACAATGGAGTGGGAGGGTTGTATTGGTATATTGGTAGATTACAGATCAATGGAACAGAACAGAAAGTACAGAAGTAAATCCACACATGTATGATGATTGCTTTTTGACAAAAGACCCAAGGTCATTCATCGGGAAATGAAGATCACAATTGGATATCTGTATGGAAAAAATAACTGTGGCCTTTGTCTCACAGTAGACACAAAAATTAATTTGAGATGGACCAGAGCCTTAAACAGAAAATCTAAACCTTTAAAGTTTTTAAAAGAAAACATGGGAGAATATCTTAATGAATTTGGGATAGGCAAATATTTCAGATGAGACACACAAAAAAAACTAGCCATAAAATTAAAAACTCATAAATTACACTTCATAAAAAGTAAAAACTTCTGACTATCAACACCATTATGAAAACAAAAAGGTAAGCCACAGAGTGGTTAAATACATTTCTCAATACATTTATAAAGGACTTGGGTCCAAATCAATTGGGGGAAAAGTAATGTTACAAATGGGCAAAACCTTCAAATAGACACTTGAAAAAAGATGTACAAATGGCCAATAAGCATATAAAAAAGCTCTATACCATTATCATCAGAGATATCCAAATTGAAAACATAATGAGATACCATGTTATACTCTTTAGAATAACCAACATTTAAAGCAATGATAATAGTTCCACACCTCTTCTTCTTTCCTTTACTTCTTCCCTTCCATTTCCTTCCCAAAAGATTCAGTCCTAGAGCCATCATGCTGAGCAGAGCAGGTGAAATTGTATAGTATTTGTCTTTCTCCGACTGACTGACTTCACTTAGTTAATACCTACTAAGTTCATCTATGCTGTTGCAAATAGTAAGATTTCATTCTTTTTATGGCCAAGTAATATTCAATTATATATATATTTTTAAAATGAACTTTATATACCACCACTTTTTATCCACTTGTCTATTGATGGGCACTTGGGTCACTTCCATAGCTTAGTCATTATAAATAATGTTGCAATGAACATAGGGGTATATATATTCTTTAGAATTAGTGTTTTGAATTTCTTCGGCTACATACCCAGAAGTGGAAATGCTGGGTCATAAGGCAATTCTATTTTTTATTTTTATTTATTTATTTGTTTATTTACTTATTTATTTATTTATTTATAGGGGGCAGGGGGAGAGAGGAAAGAAGGGAGTGGAGAGAGAGAGACATCAATGTGAGAGAGACACATCGACTGGTTGCCTTCCACATCCATCCTGACCAGAGCTGGGGAGCGAGCCTGCAAACATGGTTTGTGCCCTTGACTGGGAATCGAACCCACAACCCTTTGGTGTGTGGGCCGACATTCTAACCTCTGAGCCACACCAGCCAAAGCCATTTTTAATTTTTTGAGGAACCTCCATACTGTTTTCCATAATAGCTGCACCAATTTGCATTACTACCAACAGTGCACAAGGGTTCCCTTGACAGCACTTGTTTGTTGATTTATTGATGGTGGCCATTTGGACAGGTGTGAGGTAATATTTCACTGTGGTTTTAATTTGCATTTCTCTGATGATTAGTGACACTGAACATCTTTTCACAGAAGTCATCTGTATGTCCTCTTTGGAGCAGTGTCTATTCAGCTCCTTTGCTCATCTTTTAATTGCATTATTTGGGTGTTTTTTATGTTGAGTTGTGAGTTCTTTATGAATTTTGGATATTACCAGCTGTACCATTGATGAAATGTTTTCCCATTCGGCGGGTTGACTTCGTTTTGTTGATGGTCTAAACACCATTCTTTGTTGTTGTTGTTAATCCTCACCCGAGGATATTTTTCCATTGATTTTTAGAGAAAGTGGAAGGGATGAGAGAGACAGAGAGAGAAACATCAATGTGAGAGAGACGTCAATTGGTTGCCTCCCACATGCGCCCAACCGGGGCCAGGGATTGAGCCTGCCCTTGATCAGAATAGGACCCACGACCCTTCAGTCCACAGGCCAATGCTCTATCCACTGAGCCAAACCAGCTAGGGCTAAATGCCATTCTTCACTAAAAACCAACTAACCATCCAAACAAACAAAAAGAAGCTTCCTTGGAGAAATGGCTGATTCCAGTGCTAGGCAGGGAAATACAAGGTGATCCTGGATACTCTTATGCCAGAAAGCAAAGAATTGTTCCAAGAATGTTTGGGACATGACAGAGGACAAAAGCCAGCTTGCAGGGTCAAATCTGGTACAGCTTTACTATCAAAATAAATAATGATAGTAATAGATTATCTCCCACTGAAGAACACAGGAAACTATGAGTTCATACAGATACCAATTCATCCATAAAAATTTGGGAAGCAATGCAATAGTTTAATCTCAGAATACCTCCCCATAGAAGTACTGATTACACAAGGAGAACATTAACTTTACAGTGAAGAAACCCTGCAGACACCACCTTATTCGAATGATCAAAGTGAACATCATCAGTAAGGGAACAAATTAAATTCATGTGTTTTCTGCTCAGTTGTCCTGTGTGTCAAGTGACTCATACACTTGGTTGGCTGCCTAGATAAGCTGATGGGAATTTGGCTTGGAAGGGCTGCAAAAATAAATAAATAAAATTCATGTGTTTTTGTGATAATGTAGACAAAGATACATAACCTGAATGTAATTATGAAAAAACATCAGACAAACCAAAATTTGGGGCCACTGTACAATATAATTGGCTTAGAAGCTGCAAAATTTTAAAAAAGAAAACCGAGAACAGTCCCAGTTTGATGGAGACTAAGGAAATTTGACAACTAAATGCAACATATACTTTTTAAAATGGACCTTTTTACTAGAAAGAACATTATTGGGACAATTGTTAAAGCTTGAATAGTGTTTGAGAGTTAGATGGTTGTTATGAACCAATATTAACTTCCTAATTTTGGTGGTTATGTAGGAGAGAGTTCTTGTTTGTATGAAATACACACTAAAGAACCCTGTCTCGTTTTTCTCAGTGGTTAGAATTGTTGACCCTCGGACCAAAGCGTGTTGGGTTCGATTCCCGGTCAAAGAAAATGTACCTTGGTTGCTGGTTTGATCCTCAGCCCAGGGTAGGACATGAGAGGGAGGCAACTAATTGATGTGCCTCTCTCACATCGATGTTTCTCTCTCTCTCTCTCTTCCTCCCCTCATCCCCCCTTTCTATTCTAAAAATCAATGGGAAAAATATCCTCTGGTGAGGATTAAAAAATAAAAAGAATTACAGGGAGATGGGACATCAGGTCAGCAACTTATTCTAAAATGGTGACAAAAAATGTTCTTTGTACTATACTTGCAGCTTTTGGGATTGTGCTGAATTAAAAAGAACTATTAAAATTATAATCACACACACATAACAAATAATACTAAGTGTTGGCGAGGCTGTGGAGTGGCTGTCCCACACTCTTGGAGAGTGGTTAAAAGGTAAACCACTCTGAAAAAATGTGTGTCCATTTCTTATAAAGTTACACTTATCCCATGACCCAGTAATTCCACTCGTAGAAATGTCCACAAAGTGGTTTGTGCCAGAATGTTCTTAGCAGATTTATTTGACATGACCCCAAATTAGAAAGAACCCAAATATCCATTAATAAGTGAATGGATAAGTAAATTGTGGTTCATCCATACAATGGAATACTATTCAGCAATAAATAGGAACAAACTACTAACACACAGAACAACATGGGTGAACCTTATGTTGAGTGAAAGAAGCCAGACATAGATGAGTTTATGTTTATTATTCCATTTATATGAAGTTCAAGAACAGTCAACACTAAACCACAGAGATTGACTTAAGCCTAGAGCAGTGGTTCTCAACCTTCCTAATGCCGCGACCCTTTAATACGGTTCCTCATGTTGTGGTGACCCCCAACCATAAAATTATTTTTGTTGCTACTTCATAACTGTAATTTTGCTACTGTTATGAATCATAATGTAAATATCTGATATGCAGGATGTATTTTCAGGGATCGCGACCCACAGGTTGAGATCCGCTGCCCTAGAGCATCCTTCCAGATACACCAAGGTTGTGGTTTAGATTCCTAGTCAGGGCACATACAAGAATCAGCCAATGAATGCATAAATAAGTGGAACAACAAATCTCAATCTCTCTCTTTCCTCCCTCGACCCCCCTCTCTCTCCCTTCTTCTCTCCCTAAAAATCAATTTTAAAGAATGATATATGCCCCCCCAAAAAAAGCTAAACTAAAAAAAAAAGTTCATGTGGGTGAAAGAGTCAAGCCATAAACAATAGAAAGTAGAGGTTAAAACTTACCTGGGTGAGTTTTATGAATGAATAACAAGTTAACTTTTTAATACTAAAAGCAATGTTTGGAATCTAAAAGAATATATTTTTGCTGCATAAAAACATTAAGACATATAAAATTAAATGCAATAGGAATTTGGGGAAATTTATAAAAGCATAATATTTGACACATTTATAGGCAAAGTATGTAAATTCTATGAAGGAAGAATGGATGGAAGGAAGGAGGGAGAGAGAGAAAAAAGGAAAGAAAAAAGAGGAAAAAGGAAGGGAGGGGAGGAAGTTTGAAGGAAGAAAAGGAGGGGAGGGCACAACAAATGGCTAACCAACAGGTGAATAAAAATTAACCTGAAATTCCACGTATCAAATTAGCAAATGCCGTTACATTAGAGTATTTGACGGGAGTCATAGAGTGCAAGATGACTTCTTGGTCACTATTATAAATTGCTACATTTCTGGAAACGTAGCAATGTATATCAATAATCTTTACCATGTTTATATTCTTTGAAGCAGAAATATCACTTTTTAGACTCTGTCTAAAGGACATAATTTTTAAAAATTGCTCTCCTAGGATTATTCATAATAAGCAAAATAATAAAAATAACCTAAATGCCAACATGATGGGACTAATTCGTTAAATCGTGGTTTTTTAAATGTTCAAGATAAATTAAGGATAGTAAGGCTGGAATCCAGTTTGGCTCTGAAACAGAAATTCCCCGCTGGTGAAAAACCAGTCTCTAACACACCACCTTTCCACCACGCTTCGTTGTGTTTCAAATATATTAAACGTGAAACGTGCGTCTGCCCCCATGTACATCATTCAGGGATTGTTCAGGAAAACACAAGCCACTCTACGTCCTCTGGGTACAAAGGGTTTAATACCGCATTAGGGCTTACACGGTCGTTGGAAGAGCGAAGGGAGCGGAGCTCAGGGCGGCTGCTGAGAAGCTACAGCGGACGCTGGCGGTCTCCGCCTGAGCGGGAGGTCCTGAGAGCTTGCTCCGTGGGCGACTCACGTCGGTGAGCATCTGGTAGTCGCCACCTCTAGAGGATAATAGGTTGCCTTTTCCTTATGCTTCCAAATCTCCCCCGAATTCCTTTCCTGCAAACTCCAACCTGGAAGGAGGCGGCATTCTGGGTAATGTAGTCCCCCGCCGCTCTGCATTGCGGAGGAGGGGAGGGAGGGATGCTGAGCGCTGAACAGTCTCCAGCGCCACGTGCCAGTGCGGAGCCTCAGAGTCAGGCCAGCAGTCAGGGGGCCACAGGTGTCAGGGTTGAATGGAAAAAATAATCTGGACTATAGATAGCCGAGGTTGTATCGTAGGTTTTATTACTAAGATAATTCATTTTTCACATGTATGACATTCCCTGCTTACTTTATTACAAATCTGCAAAACAAAGGACAAAGCTATGTGATTTAAATCGAGTTATACAACTTTTAAAAGAAAGTTTAGAAAATGAAACTTTTAAAAACTGTTCACTTGAAACCCTCATACACCAGTAGGAATGTGAAATGGTGCGGCTGCTGGGGGAAGCAAGTCTGACCGTTCCTCCAGCCTGCTTCCTTTGGGCATGAGAAAACTCAAGTTAGATAGTGGTGATTGTACAACTCTGTGAACACATGAAACATCATTGAATTGTACACTTTTAAAAAACCGTGGTAGAACGTCATAACAATATTTATCATTTGAACAATTTTTTAAATTCCTC
>NW_006286677.1:690801-693024 GCF_000327345.1 Myotis davidii | reverse complement strand
TCGGCTGCCTCCTGCACCCCCACCCTAGGGATGGAGCCCGCACCCCGGGCATGCGCCCTGACCGGGAATCGAACCCTGAGCTCCCGGTTCCGGGGCCGGGCATGAGCACCGAATTATTAAGGATGAGTTCTCACACCTGACTTCAAACTTTTCCAAGGAAACCAGCAAGAAACGGCAACGGGAGGAGGAGGAGGAGGAGGAGGAAGAAAACATCAATCAGTTGCCATCCATACATGCCCCAACCAGGGATCAAACTCACCACCCAGATATGTGCCCTGACCCCTGATGGGGAATGGAATCAGCAACCATTCAGTGCACAGGAAAAATGTTCAACCAACTGAGCCACTCCAGTCCCACCAATTGAGCAATTATTAAGGGTACAGTTCAGTGGCATTAAGCACATTCGCATTGTTGTGCAATCATTACCATCCATCCATCCCTAGAACTCTTTTCGTCTTGCAAAACTAAAACTCCATACCTTATTAAACAATAACTCTCCACCACCACCACCCACCCCCCCGTCCTTGGCAACCACCATTCTACTTTCTGCCTCTATGAATTTGACTATTCTAGGTACCTCATATAAGTGGACTCATGCTTTGTCTTTCTATAACTTATTTCATTGAGCATAATGTCCTCAAAGTTCATCCATGCTGGAGTATGTGCCAGAATTTCCTTCCTTTTTAAGGCAAGATAATATACTCCATTGTCTGTATATACTACATTTTGTTGATCCATTAATCTGTTGCTAGGTTGCTTCCATCTTTTGGCTATTGTGAATAATGCTGCTATGAACATAGGTGTTCAAATATATTTTCAAGACCCTGCTCTCAATACTTTTGGGTATATGCCTAGGAGTGGAATTGCTAATCCATATGGAAATTCTATTTTTATTTATTTATTTTAAACCACCATACTGTTTTTCATAGTGGCTGAACCATTTTACATCCCCACAGCAGTGCACAGGAGTTACAGTTTCTCCACATCCTGGCCAACACTTGTTATTTTCTATTTAAAAAAATATTTTTATGATAGCCATCTTAATGGGTGTGAAGTGGGATCTCATTGTGGGTTTATTTTTTGTTTTGTTTTGTTTTTATGCTTCACAATTTTAGTCTGTGTGCTGCTGAAGCAAACACTCATTGTGGTTTTGATTTGCATTTTGAATTGTTTAACTGGTGAATTTTATGATATGTGAATTATATCTCAATTTACAAAACTATTCACCAAGAGATGCGTATAGCTTGGAGCATATCTAATGTCCAGATTTTTGTTTCTAAATTTCTTTTCCTTCCTTCCTTCCTTCCTTCCTTCCTTCCTTCCTTCCTTCCTTTCTTTCTTCCTTCCTTTTCTTTTCTTTCTTTCTTTCTTTCTTTCTTTCTTTCTTTCTTTCTTTCTTTCTTTCTTTCTTTCTTTCTTTCTTTCAGGCACATTTGGAAGTGATTTATATTAGGCATTAAAGATAAACATGGACATTTTATTATTTATTTATTTATTTGTTTGTTTGTTTGTTTGTTTGTTGGGAGGGAAAAGGAATGCCTCGAATAGTATGTTTTC
This sequence comes from Myotis davidii, assembly GCF_000327345.1. Classification (NCBI taxonomy): domain Eukaryota; kingdom Metazoa; phylum Chordata; class Mammalia; order Chiroptera; family Vespertilionidae; genus Myotis; species Myotis davidii. Next base: position 691,467 of record NW_006286677.1, on the reverse strand, counting down.
AACTTAAAAAATGTTTTTAAAATATATTTTTATTGATTTCAGAGAGGAAGGGAGAGGGAGAGAGAGATGCAAACATCGATGATGAAAATCATTGATTGGCTGCCTCCTGCATGCCCCCTAATGGGGATCGAGCCCACAACCTGGGCATGTACCCTTGGAATCAATCCTGGGACCCTTCAGTCCACAGGCAGATGCTCTATCCGCTGAGCCAAACCTGCTAAGGCTCTAAATAGCTTTCTTCACTAAAGGGGACTTAATCTGGGGCAGTAAAAGTACAAGATGAGCCTGGGACATTCTATTATGCCAGAAAGCAAGGAAGCACTCAAATAATGATGGGGGCAATTTGAACATCAAATAAATAATGACTGTGATAGATTATAATATACTAGAGACCCAATGCATGAAATTCGTGCAAGGGGCTCGGCCCCCGCCACTGCAGCGGCTGCCTTGGCCCCTGCCACTGCGACCTTGTTTTGGAAGGTCGGCCAGAAGGACCTCTGGTCTAATTAGCAGATTATGCTTTTATTGTTATAGATTGCATAAATAACAACCCACAAATTCATGGTAATCAAAAGGAGAGAAAGAGAGAAAAGTGATTCTTTTTTAAAAAATATATTTTATTGATTTTTTACAGCAAGGATGGGAGAGGGATAGAGACCCAGAAAC
>NW_006286677.1:674470-690714 GCF_000327345.1 Myotis davidii | reverse complement strand
TATTTCTATTTTGTTAATCCTCACCTGAGGATGTTTTTTCCATTGCTTTTCAGAGAGAGGAAGGAAGAGAGAGAGAGACAGACATTGATGTGAGAGAGATACACTGACTGGTTGTCTCCTGCATGTGCCCTGACTGAGTGAACCCACAACCAAGGCACCTGCCATTGCTCTAGAATCGAACCCGCAATCCTTGGGTGCATGGGCCGACATTCTAACCAGGGCTGGCAATCTTTACTTTAAACAAGTGATCAAATCAGCATCACCAATCATAAAAAACCTTGATATATGTGCTTCCCAATATGATGCAACATTACATACACAACATCAGTTATTAAGTATTCTTACTAAAGTGTGTGGCCTGAATGTAATCAAGCTTCTCAAGGACATCATGTAGGATATTCTATAAAGCAATTGATATAAATCTTAAAAAAGTCAATTCTATTTTTTTTAAAAAAAGAAACCTATAATACTTTCAACAATACAGAATTTAAATTAAAAAAAGAAACCTATATAATTTTATTGACCAATGTCGCCCCAATAAACTCAATAAAAAATAAAAACAAAGAAGCAGTAGCAAAGGGACTGCTGTAGAGTAAGAGATACTTGAGAGACCTAATCGAACAATAACAACAATACACCAGACCCGGTCAGTAAGGGCCTCCTGCTGGCTGCATATAGATTTTCGCAAGTTGATGCTACAGTGATTCAGGCACATTATTTATCATGCTTCAGTGATAACCTAAAATATTTATTAACGCTTTTTAATGAATGGACATTTTTCTTGAAATCTTTTTCATATTTCCTCCCCTAGGGCAAAAGAAATCATAATCACATAATGGCTGTTCTTAAAAACATGTAATAGAGCATGTGTTTCAGGATATTTGGATGACTTATCACTAAATCACCGACTCAGCCTTCAAGAAAATAGAAATGTATGGAACAGTTTTTCATTCCATTGGGAATGCAAGAACCTGTTAATGTCATTAACTGCAGTACGAGCTGCTCCATCACAATATTTCTAGACAATATGAAGCTTTTAAAAAGCGCTGTCCAATAGAAATATAATGCAAGCCACAAATGTAAGCCCCTATATAATTTCCTAATAGTCCTGTTAAAAAGTAAAAGGAAATAAGTAAAATTAATTTAAAAATATGTCTTATTTAACTCAATACAGTCAAAACATTATTATTTTAATAAATAATGAATGTAAAATTATTAAAGAGATATTTTACGTTCTTTTATTATACTGTCTTTGAAGTCAGCATATAATTTACACTTTCAGCACATTTCAACTTGGACCAGCCACATTTCATATACTCAACAGTGGTTTATATGTTGGACACAATATTAGGACTAATATGAGTCTAAAAATTGGTTTGAAGTGCTATAGATGAACAGTATAAAATACAACATTTTCAAAAGTGAACTTTCCTAATACATACTTTTAATTTGCTTTTGCACTAGAGTTTTTTTTTTCAGGGATGAAAAAATAAGCTGAAAATATCTGTTTACCTACCAAGTGACTCCATTTTTGTACTTAGGATAAAAGAGTGGAGATAACAGTGAGTGAGGGCGGGGGGAGGGGGAGAACCTCCATTTTACACATGTGCATTCAAAATCATTGCACACTGAATTCGCTTATAATACAGTTTGCTTGCCACAAGTGTCTGAATGCAACATAAACATTCCCAATCCCACCGATTCTCCCTTCAAGCCTGCCGTAAAATTTTTCCTTTTAGGTTCCCTCTGCCCAGACCTTAACCCAAGCTGTTTTACACTGGCACCTGGGCTGGCAGAGAAGACTCCTCCTGTTTTCTCTGCTCTGGAAGTTTTCCCAGACTTGCCTCACCGGTAACACCAGATCTGTCCTCCTTTTTCTCATGTCCCTATTACACAGATCTTCCTATAGGTGCAACTTGGTGACTTTGTTGTGTCCCAGCCATCCTGGATGTAGGGTGGCTCAACACTGTCTTTCCACCTCAAGTGTCCTCCACCTTCCCTCAGTGACCCAGGCTACCCCCGATTTTGGACTTTCTATCATATCATTTCCCTCAGCTAAGACATTCACCCCTCCCTCTGTCTGGCTAGTTAAGTCCGATTGCCTTTCCCTGCCTCATGTAAATTTCATTTCTTTCAAGGAAGCTTTGCTATCCCGACTGTTGGCAGGCTACCTTCACCTCCTTTGGCCTACATTGGGTCACCTGTCGTCCCCTTACCATTCACTGTCTCGTGATTGTCCCCATGAGTATCTAACCTTGCTTGTGAGCCTGCAGTGCCAGATCACGGGGTGCCACACATTGCTGCCTCTTTGGCAGCACGCTACATGGGCTGAGCCCATAATTGGCACTCATAGAAACTCCAGAACTGCCTTCCTAAGGCTTCTTCAAATTCAGAGATGTGTATCAAGGCTAAAGACATGCATAATGCTTCTACTTGAAAAAGTATGTGTGAGACCCATGTCACTTCTGCTTATATTTCACTGACCAAAGACCAGCATGATATCAATAGGGTGGGGAAATAGACTCCTTCTAAAGGAATTCCTGCAAGTTGCAGGGCAAGAGGGGAGGAGAGGTGAGGATATATAATTATTACCCAGGAAAAAGGGATATAATAATTGAGAGCAATAATATATTACTGAAACATTTCCAAACAAGAACATTTTCCTACTTAATCCCAACTCATTGTCACTTCTAACAAAATAATAATTCCTTAATATCATCTAATATTCAGTCTATACTTTAAAATTTCTAATTATCCCCAGACTATATTTAAAATTTAATTTCTTCAAACCAGAATCCAACCAAGGACCAGTGTAACATGGTTACATGTCTTTAAGTCTTTTAAGATCTAGGACAGTCAGGAACCTCCATATTTTCATCAGCTGTTTTTTCAAGAGACTAGGGCAGTTGTCCTGCAGTGTGTTCTACCATCTGGATTTGTTTGGAAGATAAATTGATTTCTTTTGTGAGAACATTAAAACTTTTTTAATTTATTGATTTTATAAAGAAAGGAAGGGAGAGAGAGAGAGAGAGAGAGAGAGAGAGAGAGAGAGACATCAATTTGTGTTCCACTTATGTATGCATTCATTGGTTGATTCTTGTTTGTGTCCTGACCAGGGATTGAACCTGCAACCTTGGCATATTGGGACGATGCTCTGACCAGCTGAGCTCCCCGTCCAGGCTCAGAGCAGCCTCTCAGGGGCTGAAGCGATTGAAATTTCTTTTGAGAGTCATATTTTTTAAACTGAAACTATATAGGTAGGTACATTGTTATTTACTTAATTAGGGTACTCCTAAGGCCTAGGAAGTGCACACTCAAGGGGCCAAAGAGCCGCATGTGGCTTGCGAGCCGCAGTTTGCCGGCCACGGCCAAGCTACCTGGCTAGGGCCCTTCTGGATTTGACTCCTCATGGTGTCAGTGTAACCTGTTCCTCTACCCCCAGATTTCTCATAAAATGAAAATTAGATCTAAATAATCAGTTAAACTCAGGTTAAACTTTTTTTTGGCAAAAATATTCATAGGTATACTGTATTGTTCATATTACATCACACCAGGAGGCATCAGATGTCTTGCTATCTTGCCATGCAGGATGATAAGACTGATCATTGAGTTAAGGTGTTGACAACCTGATTCCTCCAATGTAAGTTTTCCCTCATAATTGTGGTGTGAAACTTGTGAACTATGTGAACAGCTGGTTCCTCACCAACCTTTTATTCAAAGACTTTGGTATCCATTGATGAGCCTGCCAGAGTACATTATTTCTTAAGTTGTAGAAAAATGATAATTTTAATCATTACTTTTATATTTGTTAGCTGGCATTCTTGTGTAAAGAAGGACTCTTCATCATCATATCTAGTACATAGTATGAAATGGCGATTAGATTAAAAAAATAAAACTCTTAGGACCTTATGTTTTGAGTTTTTAATCTCACTTTAAAAATATTATTATATCGCCAGGTTGCCATAGCACAGTGATTGAGCATTGACCTATGAACCAGAAGGTCATGGTTTGATTCCCAGTCAGGGCACATGCCCGGTTGTGGGCTCAATCCCCAGTGTGGGGCATGCAGGAGGCAGCCAATCAGTGATTCTCTCTCATTGTTGATATTTCTCTCTCTCTCTCCTCCTCTCCCTTCCTCTCTGAAATCAATAAGAATATATTTTAAAAAAATTATTACATCATGAACACTTTTGTACATACATATGTTTGAAAATAGTTTTGATGGCTGTATAATATGCATTATGGTGATAAATGATTATGATGAGTATTAATCAGTCAAAAATATACAGGATCTGCATGCCAAGAATTATAAAACAGATTTTCATTTTTCTTGACTTGCATGGCTTTGACACTTTAAAAGATCATAGGGCAATAAAAATAGAAAAAAAAAGTTCATAGGGCAAGTATTTTGTAGAACGTCAGTCTGAGTTCTCTGAAAAATCCTCATGATTAGATTTCAATTATGCATCTAGAATTTCTAAACTTCTAGACTTTCAATCTGGTTCTTTTTTTGAGATATAATAGCAAGTTTAATAAAATCAGATTTGTATGAAATCAAAACATTCTTCTTGGCTCCTGGCTCTTGTCTCCCTGGCCAGCCTGTCTTCCCTCAAAGCCGCAGCCAGTCTCTCTCTTGCTTTCTTCACTCTGATATTCCGTCTCTGGATGTCTCCACGGGTGACTGGTTGCCTGCAGAGAAGCCGTGGGCCCCAGAGACCTGCTCCTGGGTCATCTCTGCCCAATTTAAAAACTGTGCTGTGCTGTGCTGGGGGCTGGTGTGCAGAGACCCAGGACCAGCATGGCCCAGGGATTCACCCACACTTCCTGGTGCAATTATTTTCATCATATTTGTGACATCAAAAGTATTTAAAAGTTCTCCTTCACTGCTGCAGGCCCGGAGCCCCTGCCATCTCCTGTAGGCTCTCACCTGCTGGCCCTTTTCCAAGGTCTCCTCCTGCCGCCTCGCCTGACGACATTGTCAGGATGGGCAGTTATTTGGTGACTGCACTCTTGAAAATGCAGCTGGTCAGCCTCATTGGATGTGCAGTCCTTTCATGACGTCTCTGCTTGCTCTTGGCTAAAATGAGTTGTCCCTTCTTTGCTAAAGTCTGGGGCATCGTAAATAAGTGGAGCTTTCCCAGAGAAGGCTGGTTTGTATTGGAGATTCATCCAGGTTCCCCCGTGGCTTAGTGTGGTCTTGCTGGCCCATTCCTGAGACGAGAACCACTCCTGGTTCTTTTAAAAATGTTCCCCATTTTGTCCACATTTTCCTATAGGTTCTTGATTATATTTATTGTATCTGTTTTAAAGTTTTTTTTTTTACAGGTAATTCCAACACGAGTCACCTGTGGATCTGCTTCTACTAACCTCTTAATTGCAATTTTGCTTCTTTGCAGGCCTAATAGTGTTTTTATTGCATATCGGTCATTGAGAATAATATGTTGTAGAAACTCCGGGTTAGGCTATTGAGTATATGTACGTACATATGTTTGAAAATAGTTGTGCCAGATCACAGAGTCCTCTAAAGAGTATTGCGTTTTGTTATGGCAGCAGGAAAATTACTGGCAGATCATCTTGATCCTTGGGGGCTCAGTTTTAGCCTCTCTTAGGTATATTCAGTTTGCCATTGGCCCTCAGATATATATAGTATTTACTATTAAGGTGAGGCCCTTCTGGAATGTCAGTAGTAAGCCAAGCTTTTTACCAAACTCTTCTATTTTGGTTGGACTTAAACACCAAACTTAAACACCTGAGTCCTAGGCAGGTGCTAAAAATCTCATCCTTAGTTCCTTAGCCTTTTTCTTTTTGCTGGGTTTCTTGGAGTCTTGGCCTGTGTGTATACAATTTAGGAGTCAGTCAAGGATTAAAGGAACATTCATATTAAAATTTTGGATCTCCTTCTTTTGTAGCATTTTCCTTTCTGGGATTTCCCCCATTTGATTTCCAGTACCCCTGGATCATTTCCAAAACTGACTTCTTTCTCATCTCATCTCAGCAATAAAACTGCTGCTCTCTGCTTGAGCTGCATTTCCCCAGGCACTGAAGTAAACCATGAAGTGCCCTCGGAGGAAAAGCTGATTAAATGTGGACCTCACCCAGCGACTTCCCTTCTTCAAGGATAATATCCTTCCCACTTTTCCCTACTTTGGGTTGCTCTCCAGTGCCTTCACACAGTTATTTTTTTATTTTGTCTAGGATTTATAATTGTTATTGGCAAAACAATTAATCTAATACAGGCTACTTCTTCATTACACAAATGGGAACTGGATAATTATGTTTTCATTAAAAAATATTTAGAATTAACTATAAAGATGAAGAGGTAAATCTAACAAGCAGTATTAATATTTGTGTTTTAATGAATTTGCTTCTGTTTGATACTTAAGGTATTTGTAATGTTTAATAGACTTTAGCATGCTAGGTTTGTGATTCTAACTTATAATACATAATTGAATAATTGGTTGGAACTTGTCATTTAATATTAAATAGCACTTATTTTATAAACAGTATGGGAATAATTAAAGGCATTTTACAGTCATCATATTTATATTTAACATTAAATTTACAAATATTACTTAAATAATTTGGAGAGGTCTCTGTAAATCAGATATTAAAATATTTAAAAAGAAAATTGACTATATTAAATTTCAAAATTCATTTTGAAGCATTAAAGCATTTAATTAAATTTGTAAATGGAACTAAAATTAACACAGGCTCCTTTTAACAATTATTAAATTTGTGTATGTTTATAAGGAAAATAAGAGAATAATTAATATCATAATTGAACCAGGATTTTGTATGTATAACTTTAATAAATTGAACAATTAATTTTAAACCACTATTTTAAGTAAGCACTTATTGATATATATTAAGTTCGGATTCTACAAAATCTGGTTAAAATTGTTCTAGATCACAATTTACTTAACATCTATTATCCTCAGTTTCTTTATCTGGGACATAGGGGTAATGATACGTCCCTAAAAGTATATATACTTCAATAAATAGTAATGCTCATGATGGTAATAATGGTGATTAATGATAACGTAGTTTTAAAAGAGAATTATAGAACAATGTACACAGTATGATTCCATCCATTTTTTGGTTAAAAAATAAGTTACTCAAACATAGGTATAAAAAAATCTCCAGCCTGGCTGGCATCACTCAGTGATTGAGCATTGACCTATGAACCAGGAGGTCATGGTTCAATTCTTGGTTGGAGCATATGCCGGGTTGTGGGTTCGATCCCCATTGTGGGGCATGCAGGAGGCAGCGATCAATGATTCTCTTTCATCACTGATGTTCCTATCTCTCTCCCTCTCCCTCTCTGAAACCAATAAAAAAATATTTTTAAAAAACCTCCAGGTGGCTATACAGACTTCAATTTTTATTTACAGTTACCTATCATTTCTAATTTTTCAACAGTGTAAATATATGAATAGATGTATTTTGATATCCATTTGTGTGTATATGTGTGTGTATTCAGAAGAAACACTTTTAGTTGTAGTTAATTTATTTTAGGGGTGGGATTATGATTAATTTTTATAACTTGTTTCTTAATTTTATTTATTTTCTTACTTTAAAATTTTATTTACTTTTTATGTTGAACAGATATAACGTATAATCAGTAAAAACATATACCTGAGCATCTTAAAGTCAAGAAAAAGGCATCTTCCCTTGGTTTTAATCTTGCATGCAGATCTTGCCACAACGGTTCAGGGAGACAGAAAGAAGTAATGTTCAACATCATCCATCAGCATAGCCACCAAGTGTTTCAAAAATCCTTACTTAGCTTGCTTTGAGATTGGGATGGTTTCCGTGCATCCATGCTTCTTTCCTGCCAGTAAATGTGGGTGTTGCCTAACACTACGGTGTGCCTTTGCCTGCCCTGGGTCTCCTGGTAGAGTGTGCCTGAGGAGATGGTATAAGTAGGAGGGACCCTTGCATCCTTTCCTTTTCTTCTTTTGTCACTCACTTTTGTGGGGAGCCTCTATAGGGTTAAACCTCAGACTGACCTGTGGGCAAAGTCACAAACAAGTCCCAGCTTAGAGGGCACAGTCCTCTTAGCAAATTTAGGCTTGACCTTATGACGCTCCCTAGATCTTACCTGGGAAGCTAATGGGCTGAGGGAAGTGCAACAAGAACAAAAACAAGTGAAACTCACAAGAACAAGGTAAACAAGTGAAACTCACAAGAACAGTGTAACTTTGGTGACCACTACCTTGTTTACCTCTCACTATAAAATAAAGGCTCAGTTTGCCTCCGGATCTTTCTCTGTGGCCTCAGCCAGACACAGGAAGATCCACGGAGACTAGAGAAAGCTAGAGCGTTCTGAACGCTGTCTCCATGTAAAACATTCTTGCCAACTCCGTCCACACCTTTGGGAACCCCTGGACCCCCGGGGCTGGACCTCGGCACACTTTCACTCTTCATGTTCTGCTGTAAAGACCTTAATCACTCTTGAGGTCTCCCTGATCCCCTTCTCCCAGGTGAGATTTCCAAATCTGTCTCTTAAACTCCTCTTCCCAGGACTCAGATCAAGCTATCCAAATGTTAAAATTGTTCTAGATCACTTCAGATTCAGCAAACCAAACACTGAGAGCTTCATAGCCTATAAACTTTTGGTCCTTTCTGTGGATAATAATTAATAGGATGTCCAGCTGGTTGCTTAACCAGACAAGTTAACCTCACGTATCATTACCTTCCTGAGATCTTTCCTGATCTTTTCTCTCACAGAGAATAAACCTTTCTCACGTGGGCCATCACGGCTCCTTGGCAGCTTGAGCCACACCACTTAGAGCAACTCTCACTTCGGACCATGACTGTTTGCTTAGGTTTTCTTGCGTCTCTGACAAGATCGCATGTTCTTAGAAACCAAGGATATATTAAGTTATCCCCAGCACTGACCACAATGCCTGTAAGATGTTCTCATCACTAGTTCATTGTCTTGAAGCAAAAGCAACCCATTCTGAGCCTTAAAAATTTCTCCCTCACTGAGAAGGGGCAATTCTTCTTTAGGAGAATCCCAAATAATATATGTAGATACCCCCATCTCCTACTCCAGGTATGACCTGGACTTAGTGACTCTTCTAGAAAGTAGAATGTAGGAAGGGAAAAATAATAACTCTACAGTGTAGAAAGCTTGCAAACACCACCTTAAGCAAGTGATGAAGATTAACCTCATCTGTGATGCCATGTAGATATCAGGTGCCCCCTGACAGGATGGGATAAGAAGGGCATTTCACCTCCGTGTTATTCTTCCCTCACACCTGTAACCCCAGTTCAATCATGAGAAAACATCTGACAAACCCAGATTGAGGGGCATTCTACGAATACCTCACTTATACTCTTCAAAACTGTCAAGGTCATTAGAAAAAAATACAAAACAAGGAAAGACTTGAGAAGTTGTTGTAGACCAGAGGAGACTAAGGAGACATGATAACTGAATGTAATGTGTGGATCTGATAAAAACTGGAGTCCACTTAATGATAATGAACTAATGTTGTCTTCTTAGTTCTAACAAATGAACCTTGCTAATTTAAGAAGATAATATTTGGGGAAACAAACCAAGTAAATGAGGAGCTCTCTGTACTATATTTGCAACTTTTCTGAAAGTCTAAAATTATTCCAAAATTAAGTTTATTTTAGAAATCACTTCCCTAGATACTACACCCTCTGTAAAGGCCAAAAGGGTCAAACATTCTATTTGGGTATGAATGGAACCCAGTTAGTTAGGTGCTATGTAGTGGATGTGAGCAATTAAAGCAACATTATGTGTTTTTATTTTATACCAATTATAATGGTCTGTGGAAGCAAATGCCAACTGCCTTCATATCCATTCTTTACCAAAGACCCACAATAGCATTCAGGTGAATGGCTACATTTACCATCTCCCTTGTAGCCTGGGGTGACCCTGTGACTAACCAGAAGGTCAATGCTATGGAAATGGAAGTGTATGGCATTTCCAGGAAGTCTCCTTCAAAGGAAAGGGAGCTCCCTTCCTCTTTCCTGCTGCTGGTATGAAACTGGGAAGGACCTGAAGTGGCACATCAAGGTTGATGGAGCCACAGAAGAGCATGAGCCTGGGTCTTTGATGAAGTTTTGGAGGTGTCATACCTAATCCTCAACGCTATATGGTCACATACCCAGTTTTTTTAAAAATGCAAAATATTCATATTATCTCTGCCGCCATCTTAGTTTCTCCCCAGTTTTTTTTAAAATGCAAAATATTCATAAAAAAGATGAAAACATTCATGTTCTAAAAAATGAGAAAAACATAGGTGCATATGGGAGAAAATAAAAATGACCTGTAATTCCACCTCCTAAAAATAGCTTGTTTTGACATACCCAGTATCATTTATGAGGTAAATACATATTCAATTAAAAAACCTCTTAGGAACCTATACATTGAGCTTTTTAAATCTTACTTTTTAAAAATTATTTTTTTATTGATTTCAGAGAGGAAGAGAAAGGGGGAGAGAGATAGAAACATCAATGATGAGAGGGAATCATTGATCGGCTGCCTCCTACATGCCCCCAACTGGGGAATAGAGCCTGCAAGCTGGGGCATGTGCCCTTAACTGAAATCAAACCCAGGACCCTTCAGTCTGCAGGCTGACACTCTATCCACTGAGCCAAACCAGCTGGAGCTTTAAATCTTACCTTTAAAGACTTAATACTATATCATGGGCACTTTATAAATTTATATTTTGAAAATATTGTTTTGATGTTTGTGTAATATGCATTATGTGATGAATAACTACAATGAGTAGGAATTTGGTGATACAGAGACTTATGTTCAAGTATCACTTGAGCCATTGACTGTGTAACCTCAGGGAAGTTGTGCTATTTCTCCATAAAATGGGACTAAATGAGTTAATGCATAGAAAATCTCTACTATAGCTCCTGGATCTTAGTACGTTCTTAATTAATATAAACGATTGTGATTATTATTATCATCCTTTAACTAGTCCCTTCTTGGACAGTTAACCTATCAGGGACTATTAAGAAATAGAAACGATATGAAAACTTAGAAGGAGTTTAATGCAGGGAACTGGTTACAAAGGTGATAGGAAAGCCAAGAAATAAAATAGGGCGAATTAAATTGCCCATCAATTAGCAACAGTAAGAAGGCATTACCACCTTTAGGGGAGAGGGAAAGGCAGTGTAATCGGAGTCCAGGGCCAGGGTTACTTGGCAGAAACTAGAATCATGACAGACAAGTGATTAGGGCTGGGGGAAATATCTGGATTCTCCCTCCTTCCCACTTTACAATCTCCGTCCAGGACCTCTCATTGACCAAACCTGTCCAGGGCCTGGGAAATAGAATCCTTAGGGATCAGCCTTGAAATACAGAGCAGTGCAGGGGAAGAGGGTCTTGATGGAATGGATCTTATGCAAATAAACCCAGGACAGTATAATCCACCCCTTTTACTATTCAGCATTCATTCTCACCCTTCCGACTATATTTAATAACTTTCACTTGCAACACCTCTCTTCTACAAATGCTTTCTCCTTCTTCCCTCTGACAAGAGGGACTGCAAATACCATCAGTTATTACATTAATCTCAGATCCAAGATCTACAGGTGAATTTCGGTTCTTCCCATAGTTTGGATGTGGCCTCTCATGGTCTATGAATTCATCATGAAATTAAGCACCAACAACACTCCTCACAAAATGCCAGGGGAACAGAAAGAGTAAAAAGGTATCAATGGTAAATATGCACATAAGAATATATATCGATCTTCCAGTTCTTATTTCTTAACTGGTCGCAAGGCCATCATTAATGTTTTATCACTGGTAAGATATCACTTTATCATTGATATTTTAATCCTTCACCCATTCCATGTTACCCTGGTTCTCAGTCAGTACCTTAGTCAGTTGGGATTATTTACCTGGTGAAAAATACCTTCATATCTGAATGGTCTGAGTGCTTGTTACTCCATGGCTTTATTGGGTTACTTTAGTCTTTAATTGACCTTTAATATTGGACCTGCAATTACTATTTTTAAAAACTACTTCCTATTCTAACGTAATATTTCTCTATTCCAAGTGGCACCCAGTGACACCCCTATGTCCCAGATATGGTCCTTCCTGTACCAGATGTGTAACAACAAGATCATTTCCCTTGATTATTTTTATTTTTAAAATATATATTTTATTGATTTCAGAGAGGAAGGGAGAGGGAGAGAGAGATAGAAACATCAATATGAGAGAGAATCATTGATCAATGATTGGCTGCCTCCTGCACGCCCCCTACTGGGGATCGAGTCCACAACCCAGGCATGTGCCCTTGACCAGAATCGAACCAGGGACCCTTTAGTCGCAGGCCAACGCTCTATCCACTGAGCCAAACCAGCCAGGGCTCCCTTGATTATTGATGTCAATAACTGCAGTACAGTTCTCTTTTCTCAGCCTGTCAATTCAGTGGCCTTTGTAAAATAATTTTAAAATAATTCAGATAATTTCTGATTGCTCTTCAAAATAAACTGTCATTTGCTGCTCAAAGCCTGGCATTGAAGTGGTAAACAACTATATACCTAATTATAAGCTAAATGAGTATTCTATTATTGGACATATAATATTGGCACCAAGTTTTGGCAGCCTTTTAAAAAATATATATTTTATTGATTTTTTACAGAGAGGAAGGGAGAGGGATAGAGAGTTAGAAACATCGATGAGAGAGATACATCGATCAGCTGCCTCCTGCACACTCCCCACTGGGGATGTGCCCACAGCCAAGGTACATGCCCTTGACCGGAATCAAACCTGGGATCCTTGAGTCTGCAGGCCGATGCTCTATCCAGTGAGCCAAACCGGCTAGGGCTTGGCAGCCTTTTTTATGCCACTTACTGATGAATAAGATGCAAGATACTCAGAATACCCTAGCATTAATGCTCATTGACTATTACTTATATGTTTTTTAACTAGGAACATTTTATGGAAATAAAATCCGGAAATGTTCAGTAACTTGAGCAACAACAGATATACAACATTTCATATACACTTATGTGAGGATTGAATAATTTATGTGATCCTATTGACAGCAAGGACTGTTTTGAATTTTCTTTACGAAAAAAGAATTGCTCTGATGACGATGCTCTACACACACACACACACACACACACACACACACATACACACACGCAGCTATTTGAATGTCTTGCCTTATGCTGGCATAGCTACTGTATTAAGGCTTAGCATAGACTTGAGGTGATGTTGATAGTTAACAATAGTGTATGTAATATACCTGGTATCTCTGGTAGTCTTGATAAATTCAAGCCTTTTTGGCTATTGGATGGGTGCTGTTTTCAACCTTGTAAATGGGCAAGAGATGCGCCAGGTTTGCCCTTTTTTGTTGCTCAGTTGTGCTTGCTTTATTAGTGTTATCTGATCCAAGGTCCTGTTGAAGGCCCGACTTTACAACATTTTGGGAGGGTTGCTTAGGTTAAAGGAGACAGTACGGCCTGTGAATCCATGTAATGTAGTGCCTGTAGATGGCCCTGCACGTGAGCTGGCAGAGAGGAATCTCACAAGGGCACCACTACCAGCTGCTCTGTGTGGCGGAGCCACCGCCCTCCCTCAGCTCAACATGTGGCTGGCACAGTGACCCTGTGGATTTCTCCTTTTGGGAAGAGCTTCCTCAAGACTTAGTCCCTTTTTCTCCTGGGTTTTCCTTTTCTGACTGATTTGGATTGAAGGTCACTTAGGAATTCTGGGACTCTTTGAAGTGGACAGACACCACGGACACCCAATATGACCCAGTGGGAAGAAGATAGAGCTTCCAGGTCTCTGGAGTCACCAGCTATGCTTCTTTCTCAACGTGTCCCTGGGAAGAATGGATTTCCCATTATGTTTTTATTATTGATTTCTACCCTAATTGCATTACATTTAATCCTCTGAAATTGTTGAGATTTGATGTATGGACTAGTGTACAGCCAATTTTTGTAAATATTCCATGTGTGATATGAAGGATGCATATGTTCCAGATGGTTGTCACTGGTCTATACATGTGCATAATGTCAAGTGTGTTACTCAGGCTGCTCAAATCTGTATGCCTTATTGATTTTTTTGTCTGCTTGTCCTATTAATTGCTGAGATGAGTATATTAAAATACTGCACTGTAATTACAGATTTGCCTATCCTTGTAATTCTGTCCACTTTGCTTTACATATTATAAGACCATTTTGGTCCATTTTTGTTTTACATATTACAAGATCATGTTATTAACCCAGCTTGCCATCACAGGAAAGGAAAACCCCTGAATCTGCCTGATAATGTGTCTGCAGCCCATGTATCATAAAGCTTTTCCTTTCATCTCACTTTATAATGCTACTAGAGGCCTGGTGCACAAATTCATGCACAGGTTGGGTCCGGCTGGCCCGCCGTGATGGGGGCCGATCATGGCCAGGCTAGTGGGGGGAAGGGGCTGCAGGAGGTTGGCCACAGGCCCTGCCCCTGATTGGGGCCTGATGAGGGCCAGGCCAGTGTGGGGGCAGGGATCATGGAATGTCAGCCGGCAGGGGCTAGGGGCCATGGGTGGTTGTGGGGGGGGCGGGGGGGCTCCAATTGGCCCAGTTGGCAGCCGCAGTGCATGTCATAATGACCAGTCATTCCTGTTGCTTGGCATATATATATATATATATATAGATAGATAGATAGATAGATAGATAGATAGATTTCTCTCACTTCATAAAAGGAATGTACCTTACCCATTTCAGTTTTTACTATGCTTCTTTGCTTCTGGAGCACCAAACAATGGGTACTCTGAAATAGAAATTATTCATATTAATCATGAGCCCATAAATTGAAGGCAAGGCCTCGTGTTTTCCATTGGTTAGGTATATTTGTGTGAAGAGCACAACATAGCATTAGATTATAGAATTTTTTTGATGTATAATGCA
This sequence comes from Myotis davidii, assembly GCF_000327345.1. NCBI lineage: Eukaryota > Metazoa > Chordata > Mammalia > Chiroptera > Vespertilionidae > Myotis > Myotis davidii. The sequence goes on along the minus strand of NW_006286677.1, from coordinate 675,816 downwards.
AAGAACATTTAAAGAGTTGAATGACATTGCATAACAGAATTCCTTCCACTTCAATGATATATGTAAACATGTTTTCTAATTATTTACATATATAGAAATTACAACAGGAATACAATTTGTGCTGAATCCTGATCAGTAAATTTATTACAGATATATGAACTAACTAAAAAACAAAACCATAGCCATTACATTAAGAAACACACATATAATTTAATCGAATTTAAATATATCTAATGTAACATTTTGTTTAAGAAGTATAAAATGTATGAGTATGATGTTTTAATTAATTTCATACTAATAATAATTGCAATGACAAGTCTCTAAGAATTTTCTTAAACATTTAAAGCTTCTTGGTCACATGAAATTTCAAAATTAAAATCAATTTTCCAATATTTTAGTTGCAGATAAGAATGATAGGGTAATCAATTTAAAAATCTTAAATATAAGATAGATTTTTGTGGAAAATTCTGAGTTCAAGGAGAAAAAAGAGTGCTGTAAAATTTTTTACTGTTAAAGGTTAAGTTAGTTCAAGCGTGTGGAATCTCAGATGGAAGGGGAGTGAGGGGGGAGAGTGGGTGGGAGGTAATCAACCAAGGACCTTTGCATATGCCTGGCCCATGGACACAGGCAATGGGGCAGTGAGGGCCTGAGGTGGTGAGGGGGGTGGGGAGTTGTTGGAGGTGGGCTGGAGGGGGTCAATTGGGGGAAAAGGGGGACATATGTAATACTTTTAACAATAAAGAATTATTTTTAAAAAAAACTAAAAAGAGAAAACAAAAAAAACACACAGAAAACAAAAAAGCAAAACAAAACAAAAAGGTAAGTTCGTTCATGTATGTTGTAAATGGACATTTGCAACTATCAAATTGCATGGTATTTATTTTCCATTGTGCACATTAAAAAGAATGTGAAAGATAACTTTTAACATGTCAATTCCTGTGACGTGCAATTAATAGCATAATAAAAATCTTTGAGATCAACTTTTAAAAAGTGTAAAATTCTTTTAGGGTATATGTGAGCAGAACCAATGAGAAGTCTCATGCTATCCCAATCCACTTCCAGCCTATTGTTAACCAGGAAGGAGCTGGCACTAGAGCTGAGTGCCCAGACTGGAAGCATTCTGAAGGAGACAAGACAGCAGACTATGCTCCCTTTCATAGCTAACATCAAATTGCCCACCTTACTCCAGCTGGCAAGAATAAAAGAGGAAGGAAAGATGGACAGACAGACATATTCATGAACTGCCTACCGTGTTCGGATATCTTACTAGTTGCTTTCTTGTGCATTGTTTCATTTCCATAACAACCCATCCTCAGGAATATGGCTGGCTTGTGGGGGAAAACAGT
>NW_006286677.1:673415-674413 GCF_000327345.1 Myotis davidii | reverse complement strand
AAATGAAATAATAATAGCTATTTTGCAGGGTGGTTATCACAATCCAGGGAGTTAATGTGTAGATGAACTCAAATCTTCAGCATAGAGCCTGGCCCACAAAAGGCATGGAAGACATGCATGTTGACCATTTGGGCACAAAGTTGGGTATTCTGGCATAATACTTCTGCCAGTAAAGAGATGGTTTGTATTTGGGACACAAACCTTTGGGAATCCAGCTGTCACTTGAAGGTGGCTAGCTGAGCAGTGACTGCCTTAAACTTTGAGACCAAGCAGCAAAGACTGAAGGCTGGACTTTGACTTGGGGGTGACTGAAAGGAAAAATGGCTGTTGTCTCCCAGACCTGTCCTAAGAGATCTGAGGCTGGCAGCTGTCCACTGCAATACCTCCTGACCAAGATTTCTCACCATCCATGTGTGTAAACAAACAGTGCAGACCACAGAACTACAGAGTTCAGAATGAGCCACCCCACGATGTGCCTCTGCAGTATGCAGTTTGTTCTGAGCTTTACCCTTGGGCAACTTTACCCTGGGGCTCAAGAGAACTACTTCTGCCCCTCCATTAACTACCTACAAGAACCTGAATTAGGGACCTTGCCCATAATAAAATATCATCAGGAATAACCTCTTTTGACTTATCTATGTGGCAGGACAAACTTCTAAGAATCTGCTCTTCTTATTCTGCAACTAAAGGCCTGGTGTATGAAATTTGTGCATGGGTAGGGTCCCTAGGCCTGGCCTGTGATCAGGGCCAATCAGATTCCTCACCTCCTTGCTTCTGCACCTCCTCCTTCCCTCACCGCCAATGTGCTGCCACTAGCCACTGTGCGGTTCCCCTGCCTCCCCGCCTCCTTTCCTTCCTCCCTCAGCAGCCCAGCAGTGCCGCTGGTCATCTGCCATGTTCTGTGCCACCCGCTGGTGGTCAGCACATATCATAGTAAGTGATCAAATTCCTGGTCTCCTGTTCAAACTCCCAAGGGGACACCTTGCACTATATATATA
>NW_006286677.1:660691-672911 GCF_000327345.1 Myotis davidii | reverse complement strand
GGGTAGCGAAGATATGGCCAATTAGCATCTTTGTCTTTTATTAGTGTAAATATAGATGACACTTTGAAGTCCCTAAGGCACCTTATCTCTTCCCTAGCTCAGGATGTCTTATATACCCAAGTTCCCTTTCTGTCTCTGAATCTCTTGTGCATGTGGGGTCTCTGACTCTCCCATGTATGTGGGGTTCCCATACATATGTATGTATTAAATTTGGTTATTTTCTCTTGCCAATCCATCTTGTGTCTATGTGATTATTAGACCAGCTAGAAGAACCTTGAGGGTACAGGGCAGTTTGTTCCTCCCCTCCCAGAGCCAATTCAATGTGCAGTAGAGGATTAAAAACTCATGTTGTCTCACCCAGGTAGGGCAGCAGCCACAGGGACACCCTGTGCCCACTGTTCACTTTCATGTGTGTTTTTTAAAAATATGTTTTTATTGATTTTAAAGAGAGAGGAAGGGAGGAGGAGGAAAGAGAAAATCATCTATCGGCTGCCTCCTGCATGCTCCTTACTGGGGCTTAAGCCCAAAACCCAGGTATGTGTGCTGACCGGGAATTGAACTGGTGACCTCTTGGGGTATGGGATGACACCCAACCAACTGAGCTACACTGGCCAGGGCCCACTTCCATGTTTTTAATATAACAAAGCAGTTTCAGCCCAAAATCAGTCCTCAGTTTAGCTGCAGATCATACGTTTGTTTTTTTAATCCTCACCGAAGAATATGTTTATTGATTTGAGAGAGAGAGACAGAGAGAGAGAGAGAGAGAAACATTGATCTGAGGGAGACATAACCATTGGGTACTCCCCCCCCCCAGCACCCCCTCCTTTGTGCCCAACCAGGGATAAAACCCAGCCCTGACTGGGAATTGAGTCCACAGCCTTTGGTGTATGGGATAATGCTCCAACCAACTGAGCCACCCAGTCAGGCTGCAGGTCAAGAACTTGAACAGAATTGGCAAGCAGAAAAGCTCTATTTAGATACCCTGGACTGAGGCAAATATCACTTGATTATTTTTGAATCACTATTCATATAACCATCATGATCTTCGATGCATTTGCAATTCAGAGCACTAGTGTGTGTGTGTGTGTGTGTGTGTCTGCGTGCGCGTGTATGTTTGTATCCTACAAAAGCAAAATCTGATAAATACTCCTGTGTCTCAACTTTTCACTGCAGAGATGCACTTATCAAGCAGGGAGAGTCCTTAGTTAGCCATGTGCTCCTGGAGGCACTGGTGATGTTTGGGCGCCGCCTGTTGGCCGTTGACCGTCCCTGTTGGAGAAGTTATCACTGGTCATGAGTTTCTTAACCTTGGCTACGGGTTAATAAGCACCCTGCGATTCTGATTTAAAAGGTCTATGGAACTTCTGGTTTCTGCTTCTGAATGTAAGGAGCGGAGAAGCCACCGCTCTGTCTTAACAAGTGAACACTGAACAGACTGAAAACCCAACTCTTCTAGGATCTGTAAGAGGGGAGAACACGGGACAAATGGCTGCCCCCATGACTGGAGAGACAGACAAGGAGGATACAGAGAATAACAACTGAACGGAGCGGACACTTCAGGAGCCAGTGCTGGGTAGGAAACCATGGACAGTAACTGATGAATTGCTGGAGGCTTAGAGTTGGGAACTGTGAGAATTAAAAACAGTCAGGGGGAGAGGGAGAGACAAAAATATTGTGAAATTTACCTCCAGGAGCTGACCAGATTCCCACAGTAAATATCAGAGAAAGTTTCTTATGCTTCCAGCAGGGGGAAGGAGGAAAAGGAGCCATTTAAAAAAATTGCCTGAGCACTCTGTTCTTCTTAACACCTGCCCTTAGGAGAAACCAGCTAAGCAGAGCCTAACCTGCTGGAGAATTATCAAAGCTCACTGAAAGACTGAGATGTAATCATGGGACTATAGAATGCTTCCTTTCCCCCAACACACCGCCCTACCATATTACTAAAGGCCAATTTACAGCAGTTTCTTTTATCTGGTACATCACGTCTAGCTGCCAGGAAAAAAATTACAAGGTATTCCAAAAGATAAAAATTTGAAGAGATAGAGCAAGCATTAGAACCAGAACATAGAAGGATGTTGAAAGTATCAGGCAGGAATTTAAAACAACTATAATTAATATGCTAAAAGCTCTAATGGACAAAATAGACAGCATATAAGAACAGATGGGCACTGTAAACAGAAATGGAAATACCATGAAAGAAATAAAAAATACTAGAGGTTAAAAACTCACTATTGTAGAAATGAAAAATGCCTTTGATAGGCTTACTAATAGACTGGACATGGCTGAAGAAAGAATCTCTGAGCTTAGGGTGTCTCAATAGAAACCTCCCAAACTTCAAAGCAAAGGGAATAAAGACGGAAAAAGAAATAGAACAGACTATCCAAGGATTGTGGGGCAACTACAAAAGGTATAATATACAAGCAATGGGAATACCAGAAGCAGAGAGAGAAAGAAACAGAAGAAATATTTGAAATAATAATGACTGAGGATTCCCCAAATTAATGTCAGACCCCAAACCACAAATCCAGGAAGCTCAGAGACCACCAAGCAACACAAATGCCAACAAACAAACAAACAAATTACACCTAGGTATATAACTTTCAAATTACAGAAAATCAAAGACAAAGGAAAAACCCTGGCCTGGCCAGTTTGGCTCATTTTGTCCCACGCACTAAAGGGTTTGGGTTTGATTCCCCATCAAAGGCACATACTTGGGTTTCAGGTTCAATCCCCAGCCTCGTTTGGGGTAAGTGCTGGAGGCAACCAATTAATGTGTCTCTCTCTCACATTATTGTCTCTCTCTCTCTCCTTCCTTCCCTCCCTTCCACTCTCTCTAAAATCAATGGAAAAATATCCTTGGGTGAAGACTAACAACAACAACAAACCTGAGAGAAGCCAAAGGGGCAAAAACACTTTAACTATAGAGGAGCAAAGATAGAAATGATATCCAGCTTCTCTTCAGAAACCGTCCAAGCCAGAAAAGAGGGGTGAAATGTTGAAAGTGTTGAAAGAAATAAAATCACCAAAAATCCCCCCATCAAGCTAGAATTCTGTGCCCTGAAAAATTATCCTTCGAAAGTGAAGGATAATTTCTCGGACACAAATTGAGGAAATTTGTTGTTAGCAGATCTGCCTTGCAAGAAATGTTTGAAAAGTTCCTCAGAGAGAATGAAATAATATGGGTCAGAAACTGGGAACTACATTGGGAATGAAAGAGCATCAGAGAAGAATTAAGTTAAGCTCAAATAAGAACTTATATTTCTTATTCATAACTGATTCAATAGGTAACAGTTTGTTCAAATTAATAATAGCAATAATATATTTGAGTATGATGCTTATGTATATTGTATATGCTTATATAAAAGTAAAATGATATTTGAGAAATCTCTGTGCCTTCCTCTTATTTTTGCTGTGAACCTAAAACTGTTCTAAAGTGAAGTTCTTTTTCTGTTGTTGTTAATCCTCACCTGAGGTTATTTTTCCATTAATTTTTAGGGAGAGTGGAAGAGAGAGGGAAAGGCAGAGAGAAACATCGATGCGAGAGAAACATATCGATTGGTTGCCTCCTTCATGAGTTCTGACCAGGGCCCTGGCCAGTGAGGAGCCTGCAACTAGGGTACGTGCCCTTGACCAGAATCGAATCCGGGACCCTTTGGTCTGCAGGCCAATGCTCTATCCACTGAGCAAAACCGGCTAGGGCAAAAATGAAGTCCTTTTTAAAAAAAGGTCTATGGTATGGACGGACACTGATATTGTTTTTTAACAAAAAACACAAAACTTCACAGCACAAATGATTCTAATGTGCTAGGGTGGTTTCATTTAGAATTAACAATGGATGGTTTTCTTTAATTGATTCACTTCACAAAATATTATGGATCTCCTACTAGTTGCTAAGTACTGTGATGGAGATGATACACACACACACACACACACACACAGCCAATCCCCTATCCTCAGGCACATTACAGATGTTAATAAAATAAGTATTCAATTTTTTAATAGGTATTAGAGCTAAGAACAGGGCAACCTGAACTCACCTGGGGGTTAGCAAAAGATTACCTGAGGAACTGCCTCTTGCAGTGAGATCTGAAGAGTGCGTTGGAGTTAACTAGGTCAGGGTGATATATTGAGCTTCCCAATTAATTGCCTCAGGTATCTTTGTTGGGCAAATGGCCCATGAAGTTGGAGGCACGCCCTTCTTGATTCAACTCTGATTTCCTCAAGTGAACAAGCATATCCCTGGATGATTTAAGATGATTACCTATTCATTTCATTGGGTTAATATGAGAAAACATTAAAATCAAGAAATAGTTAACTCTAGGGACAGTCAAAGGTGTGTGGGTGAGGAAGGCAGGGGAGGGAGACAAGATGAAGAATTGAAAATCAAATAAATGCAACTTAAAAAGGTGCTGTATTTTATCAAGCTGACTGACAAAGGTAGATAATACACTGGGCTGGTGAGAATGGAAATTCTTGCCTCTGATCCAGCAAATTCACTGCTAGGAAGCAATCCTAGAGGATTACAGGCACAGATGTGCAGCGAGTCTCACAGAGAAAGGGAGCATGGCTGGGCTTTCATAATTAGGATCCTAGCCCCTTCTGGAGGAGAGGTTCCTTTTTGAGAGAGGAAGAGAAAGTGTTATGTGGGAGGTTGTCTCAGTGGATGAATTGCCATTGATCATCCCATGTAGGATTATGTAAGAGTAGATCTATGGGTATAAAAATTTCTATACAACAACCTCTCCCATGCTTTTAATTCCAGTTGAATTCAGCACGCTAATGAGTAGCTTCTGATGGAAGGCTTTGGCAAGGATGAAGAACTGCATTATGATGAGAATGGGTATCACCTGATTCTGCCCAGCAGGCACATACTCTAAAGCAGCAGTCGCCAACAGGTGGTCCACAGACCACTGGTAGTCCATGAGGTCCGAAAGGTTGGCGATTGCTGGTCTAAAAGAAGGCTGACATGTGACAAATTCAGATACAGTAATTATAGTAAAGTAAATATTATATTATAGGTATAAAATGTGTGTTTAAAAGTGTTATGAGAAGAAAGGAAAAGCGCAATAAATGGTAATTGGGCAAAGGGAGAAATAAGAGGTACATTCTTACCACCCCCTTTCCTCAGGCTTCTGGACTAAAAAGTATTATTCTTTCTTTTTTTCTGCTTTTTAAAATTATGTTTTTATTGATTTTTAGAGAGAGAGAGGAAGGGAGAGGGATAGAGAGATAGAAACATCAATGAGAGAGAAACATCATCGATCAACTGCCTTCTGCACAGGCCCCCTGCAGATTGAGCTCCCAACCCATGCATGTGCCCTAAACTGGAATCGAACCAGCAACCTTCAGTGGTCAATACTCAACCACTGAACAACATCAGCCAGTCTGTATTATTACTTCTTTTTTAAAAATATATTTTATTGATTTTTTACAGAGAGGAAGGGAGAGGGATAGAGAGTTAGAAACATCGACGAGAGAGAAACATCGATCAGCTGCCTCCTGCACACCTCCTACTGGGGATGTGCCCACAACCAAGGTACATGCCCTTGACCGGAATCAAACCTGGGACCCTTCAGTCTGCAGGCCGATGCTCCATCCAATGAGCCAAACTGGTCAGGGCTGTATTATCACTTCTTAATGTTATATGATCCATACCTGAAAACACTTTGGCAAAAATTCAAGAATAAATAATTAGAAAAAATCAAAGCCTCCCTTTACCACTCCCAATGGCCCTCCAATTCCATATCTCGCCCCATGTATAACTATTATTGCCAGTTTGGTGTGGATCCTCAGAGGACTTTGTGCATTTATGTGCAAATATGTAGGTTTTGGGGGGTCTCTGTGTGTTTTATATAAATGGTAACATTCTGAATATTTTCTTCCACTTTTACTTTTCACTCTAATATATTTTAGGGAAATTTACATGTCAGTCTGCTTAGATACACTTCATTTTAAAAAATGTATTCCACGGTATGTGCAGGCTAGTTACTTAACTATTCCCACATGATCAAACATAAAATGGGCAACTCATTAAGGGTCTACTTCATTTGTACAACAACAATAACATTAGTAACAGCACACACACACACACACACACACACACACCCGAGTCTGGGTTTAGTAAATGGAGCCCCATCTTCAGCCACCAGACTAGACAGTCATGGCCCACTGCCAATTCCAAGATCTGAATCAATTCCCAGACCCAGAATGGAGGATAAGCTGGGAACCGCGTACACAGCAATGGCACTACAGGGTGAATGGAGAACCTTACTCCAAGCCTTCACCAAAGAAACTGGTGGTCTTTGACTAAGTAACTTTATACCGACAAAAGGGAGATACAGTGAGGCCTTGACTTACGAGTGTCCCGACTAACGTGTTTTTCGAGATACAGGCTGTCTCTTGGCCGATTTGTTGCTTTGAGTTGCGAGCTAAAATTCGGGTTATGAGCCAGCTTCAGATACCCCACCGCTAGTTGGCGCAGTGAACGTCACAGTGAACGCCACAACATCAGCCCAGCATCACGTGTCTCACTCGTTCACTTTAATGATTTGACATACGAGTAATTTGAGTTACGAGCTCCGTCATGGAACGAATTAAACTCATAAGTCAAGGCCCCACTGTACCAAGAGCTCAACAGCCATCGTGGTCTATCGGTGAGGGTGGGGACCCAAGTGGACAGGGGAATAAGTGGTGCTTTGATTTGAATCTGCCTCATAGTAGGCACACTGAAACATGAACTTTAAGGAAATTCAAAGATATTTGGGATGGGGGAGGAAAGACAAGTTAGAACTCTTTGCATCTCTAAAAATTAAAGAAATGAAGGTTAAGACAGGATACGCATTTTACCAAGCTGATTAAGTCAATGAATTGTTTATGGGATGGAAATCAGTGTCAGATCTAAGGGTCTCGGGTTTGATTCCAAGTTAAGGGCACATACCCCAGTTGCAGGTTAGATCCCCAGTCCCAGGTTGGGGTGAGTGCAGGTTGCAATCAATCAATGTGTCTCTCTCACCTCTCTCTCTCTCTCTCTCTCTCTCTCTCTCTCTCTCTCTCTCTCCCTTTCACTCTCAAAAATTCAATGGAAAAATATCCTCAGAAGATAATTGACAAAAAGAAATCAGTGTTTTCTTTTGACTCAACAGACCCACTTTTAGAAATATCCCATAGGATAAAGCTCCCAGATATGCAGAGAGAAAGCAGAAAATGAGAGAAGTTGCCAAACTTTTATTTTACTTAAATTGTGGAATTAAAGAACCTGTGGGATAAGATATTTTGAACCTCGTAATTATTTCCCAAGTTCCAGAGTATATAGTTAAAACTGACATACTTAGAAATTGGCAGAATCTTTACTCTGGATCCGTAATCCAGTGAGAGCTAGTAGGATTGGAAAACCCAGACTTCCCCCTTTTACCACACCAGAGAGCAATACTGTATCCCTGGAGAACCATAGCAAATTAGTGTCACCGTCAAAACCTTGGATGTTGCAAAAGTGATGACTTCTGTCACATCTGCAGTTTACCTGGCAATTTGGCTGATGCACAGTTTAGAAGAACTTGGAGTATGGATTGACAATGGCTTTAATTGCATCTGCTTTTACAGATGTCTCTTTCATAGCCCCTGATCTGTCACTGTCGATTTGGAAAGTGCTTCTTCATCTCAATGAAAGCAGCCATTTGCTTTCACGTGGCAGGGACTGCAGAATACTTTCAACTTCTTGCCTCCGACTTATATCGGCTCCCTGGTTTTTGGCTTCAGTTTTGTACTTAGTAACCTTGGTCATCTCACCAACCCACAGGACAGTCCTGGGCCTCTACACGGATGTCATCATGCTAAGAGGGCCTGGTGAGCAGGAAGGAACAGGTACCCTGGTTGACTTGGTAAGACACCTGCATACTGAAGGTGGGAGATGTAGCTTAAGAAAAACCAGGGAACGATCACATTAGTGAAGTTTCTTAGAGTCCAGTAGTCTGAATTATGATGGATAGTTCTCCAGAGGGAAAGGTAAATCTCTTAATTTTGTGCCCCCATATAATTTTGACAGAGATATAATACTTCAAAGGACATTTTTGGAGGAGCAAAAACTTGTTAGCTTTGTGTGAGGCCCAGAGAAACAGAACACTTCTCAAGCTATCCCAGGCTGCAGTATAAGTGACTGCTACCCAGCCTTTCTGACCAGTACATCTACTGGTATTCAAAGTGTCTGTGGAAGATTGGGCGGTGTGGAGTCTGGGGCAAACCCAACATAAGAAGTAGTATGAAGGCTAATATTCCATTACTGTAATTTCTCTGTGATAGTGTCACATGATTTCTGTTGTTAATATATTTTAAACAGTTTTCAATTGTGTAAAATATAGATAACATAACATTTACCATCTTAAATGTACAGTTCAGTGCCAGTAAGTACATTCACATTGTTGTGCAACCATCATTACCTTTCATCTTCAGAACTTTTTTCGTTTTGCAAAACTAAAACTGCATAACCATTAGCAATAGCTCCCTACCCCTCTCCCTAGTCCCTGGCAACTGCCATTCTACTTTCTGTCTCTATGAATTTGACTGCTCTAAAGTACACCATGCTTTACATTTTGATATCTTTACAGTATCTTTTGCTCTGCAGAAAGTTGTCTTTCCTCATTGTTCTTTAAAAAATTTCCTGGACTCACCCTGGCCACTTGCTCAGTGGTTAGAGTGTCAGCTTGAGGACTAAAGGGTTTGTTTCCAGTTAAGGGCACATACCTTGGTTGCAGGCTCAATCTCTGGCCTGAGTCAGGGTGGGTTCAGGGGTAACCAATTGATGTGTCTCTCTCACATGGATGTTTCTCTCTGTCTCTCCCTCCTTTCCACTCTCTCTAAAAATAAACAGAAAAAAATATCCTCAAAATTTCCTGGACAGCTCTTGTACATTTGATTTTCTAGCTTAGTTTTTGAGACAGCTTATCAAGTTTCATAAAAAATTCAGAGGGGGTTTTTGATATTACACTGAACACATTGCTAAGCTGTAAAATTTAAGCTTTATTAAAATATAATTTATTAAAACAAGTTAAGTCTATTATAAGAAGTCATGAGACTCTAATGACTGCAAATAGAGATTTTCTTTTCTTTTCAAGTAAATAATATCATACTCAGGTTAATTTTATTCAGGTGAGAGCAATTTTGTTCACATTTAACTGTGAATATGTTCTTAGGATATCTTCATTATATCCATACAGAAAGATAAGACTTTTCCCTTGAAATATTAATGAGCAGTCTCTTGGGACTTTCTGTTCCTCCAACATATGGTGTTAGTAGGGAAAAGACAGGGCCCTGGAGAGTGGGGTAGACTCTAAAAACTGAGATTACAAAAATTTCAAAATAGGTTTGTATCAGACAGCCTAATGTCCCTAACTATGTTTTTAGCCACCTTGGATGGACCATAACATTATTTGACTGCCCCCTAATTCCATGCATCATATGTCAACCAGCCATAGGGTGAGCTTTTATCATAATGTCAAAATATAATTCAATATGGTGTGTGGTAAATATACATTTTTTAATGGATGGCTGGTTTTTTAAAAATATATTTTTAATTTATTTTAGAGAGCAAGGAAGAGGGATAGAGAGATAGAAACATCAATGATGAGAGAGAATCACTGACCAGCTGCTTCCTGCACGCCTCACACTGGGGATCGAGCCCAAGCCTGCATCTCAGGCATCTGCCCAGACAGGGAGTCAAATCTTGGCCTTCTGGTTCACTGATCGATGTTCAACCATTGAACCTTGCTATCTGGGCCACATCTTCAAGTACACTTTAAAAATCACATCTAAGACCATTCAGTTTATAGTGTGATGTAGGACAGGGGCCTTTTCCCAGCAGAAGCATCCATTCAAACCCTACCAATTCATAACTACTATGCTGTTCACCTGAAACTAATACAAAATAATACTGAACATAAAGCATAATTGAAAAAAAAAGTTTCTACCAATTCATATATGAAATGTGTCCCACTCAACTCTTCCATGCTGAGGCAAACAGCATATTTCATGTAGTGAAACACAAGAGGGTAACCTAGGGGCCCAAACTCCCATTACAGAGAGTATCTGAGGATAAACTAGAAAATATGGTCAGAGTCCTTCCTTAGATTGAGTGGTAGAGTTTGAAAACCTCTGGACTGATAATTAGATCAAAATCCAATGCATTATAGTAATATTTTTAGAAGCATCCTGGATCCATCCACTTTAGTGATGGTTCTTTCATGTGGTACAGAAAATTGAAAGAAGGTTTCTCTGAATGGCATCTTAATTATACCAAATTTGAATCAACTACTCTGTAAGTTGAAGTATTCAAAAATTGTATATAACCAACTACATGCTTAACATTAAGAAAACATTTTTACAATATACATTAAAAGACATTCCCCACCATATTTTACAAGTATAACTTACATTTATAGTTTCTAAGATAGTTTTGATCTGATTTTGATTATTTTACATATATCATAAAGAAACAGGCTACATCCTACATGCAAAGGCTCAGTGGTTTACTCTGTTACTTATTACAAAGGATGAGACAACCAGATCTCTTGTGCTTCCGAAGGTGATGTAAATTCATTAAGTCCTAAGTTTGGCATTCCAGGGCTGAAATGTGAAGTATCCAAGACAGTTGAAGGATATATAATTAGATAAAAGGTTTGGAGAATATATGGTCCAGCTAAAGCTGTACCCCCTGTAAGTTAAATAACTAAAAAATCAATACACAATGTTACCGACAACCAAGCTATTGCATTGTGGAGGTTTTGTGCTGAAACAGATAGTAGTAAAAGAGAATTATGTTGTTTTTCATGCATCATATGTTGCCTTCCAACCAATGGCATGATCTGGGGAACCCATAAGTAATGACTTATAGCAGGACCCAAGCCTTGAAATGAAGTCGTTTGTGATCAAGTCTGATGAACATCTTTGCCTGTTGTTATTTAAAAAGCAATAAAAGACGTCTAGACCTGAAAGATAATCATCAACATGTTGAAAGAATAAATAAGTTACAGACACTTCATTAACTGACCATGTAAAACTTGGCCCTTTGCAGCACCTTGCAATTTAAACTGCAAGGTCAGTCAGAACAAAGGCCGTTGTAATGAATGATTAAAAATGGATCAGCTGTATGAAAATGGAGAGCCAAAGAAGAAAGCCCCACCCCAAGGCCATGTATTGAACACTTATGTCTGTTTGTGGGAAGGGAATTTAGTTCAGTAGTCCCCTGTTATCCACAGGGCATACATTTCAAGGCCTCCGTGGATGCCTGAAACAGAGGATAGTACCAATTCCAAAGCCCCCATATAATGCCTGAAACAGCAAATAGTACCAAACATATACTATGTTTTTTTCCTATACGTATATACCAATAATTAAGTTAATTTATAAATTAGGCACAGTAAGAGATTAGCAATAACTAATAGAACAATTATAACAATATACTGTATAATAAAAGTTACATGAATGTGGTCTCTTCCTCTGTACTCACCCTTCTTCTTATGATGTGAGATGATACGATGCCTCCATGATGAGATGAAGTGATGTGAATAATGTAGGCATTGTGACATAATGTTAGTCTATTATAAGGGTTACTTGAACACAAACACTTCGATACGATGACAACTGATGTGATAATGGAGACAGCGACTAAGTGACTAATGGGCGGGTAGTGTACACAGTGTGAAAACGCTGTACAAAAGGATGATTCATGTCTTGGGCACAGCAGAACAGGACAGCGAGAGATTTCATCATGCTACTCAGAAGAGTGTACAATTTAAAACTTATGAACTGCTTATTTCTGGAATTTTCCATTTAATATTTTCAGACTTTGGTTGACCATGGGTAACTGAAACTGCAGAAAGCTAAACCCTGGATTATGGGTGACAACTGTACAAATGTTTTACAGGGAAATTTGGCCCTATATACAAATTTTAAATTACCATGTCCTCTGACTCAAGAAGGCCATTTGTAAGAATTTGGTGCACTGAAATATTGGAACATATACAAAAATATATGTATAATAAAAGCTCATTACTAAATATTTATAATATTTGTGAAAGTGAAAAGTTGACATGTCTAAGAACAGAGTTAAAAACATTATTGTAGATCCACAGTGTGAATACTATGCAGCCAGGAGCAAGAAGGAGGTTGATTTACATGCACTGACTTGAAAGTAACTCTGGGGTCTATTGGGGAGAAGACAGTCAGAGGC
>NW_006286677.1:649521-651455 GCF_000327345.1 Myotis davidii | reverse complement strand
GGAGGCGCAGGCCACGGGCTGGCAGGGCAATCGGGGGTGGGGGTGGGGGGCTGGCGGGGCCTCCCTCTGCGAGAAAAGCCTGGGTCCCTGTGGCTGGAGGGAAGGAAGGCCAGTCTTGCACGAATTTCATGCATCAGGCCTCTAGTACTGTAATAAAAGTTACATGAATGTGGTCTCTCTCTCCCTCTGTACTTACCCTTCTTCTTATAATGATGTGAGATGATACGATGCCTCCGTGATGAGATGAAGTGATGTGAATAATGTAGGCATTGTGACATAGTGTTAGTCTATTATAAGGGTTACTTGAACACAAGCACTTCGATACGATGACAATTGATGTGATAACGGAGACAGCTACTAAGTGACTAATGGGCGAGTAGTGTACACAATGTGAAAACGCTGTACAAAAGGATGATTCATGTCTTGGGCACAGCAGAACAGGACAGCGAGAGATTTCATCATGCTACTCAGAAGAGTGTACAATTTAAAACTTATGAACTGCTTATTTCTGGAATTTTCCATTTAATATTTTCAGACTTTGGTTGACCATGGGTAACTGAAACTGCAGAAAGCTAAACCCTGGATTATGGGTGACAACTGTACAAATGTTTTACAGGGAAATTTGGCCCTATATACAAAATTTTAAATACCATGTCCTCTGACTCAAGAAGGCCATTTGTAAGAATTTGGTGCACTGAAATATTGGAACATATACAAAAATATATGTACAAGAAAAGCTCATTACTAAATATTTATAATATTTGTGAAAGTGAAAAGTTGACATGTCTAAGAACAGAGTTAAAAACATTATTGTAGATCCACAGTGTGAATACTATGCAGCCAGGAGCAAGAAGGAGGTTGATTTACATGCACTGACTTGAAAGTAACTCTGGGGTCTATTGGGGAGAAGACAGTAAGTTGCAGAGCGGCATGCACAATGCAATTTCATTTTGTAAAATAAATGTAAAAAAAGCAATCTGAATACACACGCACATGTGTGCTCATAAAATAATTCAGGAAATATTATATTCACAGCAAACTGTTAAGAATGGTTAATGCTTGGGAGTGGGTGAGAGTGCTTCATTTGAATTTTTTAGGATGTACTTTTGTTACTTTTTTTGTGTGTTTTTTTAGGCAGAATTTAGTTTTTGTTTCTTTTAAGAACAACGGAGCATGTTGTCAGTTAGGTTCTCTCCATACATCCCAAGTACAGGGATTAAAAAGAGAGAGAGAGAGCTGATCTATCCTACAGCATTTTTGGCAAAGGTTTCCATTAGGTAACACATTAAAATCATTTATCAGATAAAGATAATATGCTACTTGAAGAATTAAAATGATATATTTGTACCTATTCATATTGCTTTATTTTAAACGTGGAATATAAAGAATACTTTTCCTTCTTCCCTAAGCTATTTCTCACTTCCTGGGTCTTCCAAGACCTATACCTGTCTCTCTCTAGACACCATTCAATTAGCAGAAGCTGTTAGTGGTTCTAAAAGAGGTGGCATTTCGCTGCTAGTTTCCATATGGGCTAGGTGAATGAAGGGGGTCAGGACATACTATGGGATCCAACAAGTGATCCAACAATTATTAAGAGACTGAAGAGCAACTATCCAGAGATCAAGGGTAAATCACCAAGATGGCACTTCTGTTCCCACCCAATAACAATGCCTGTCAATCAACTTAGTACACTGTGAAAGCAACCAAAGAACTAATGGAGAGTATTAAAAGTATAGAGAATTGCCCTAACCGGTTTGGCTCAGTGGATAGAGCGTCGGCCTGCAGACTGAAGGGTCCCAGGTTCGATTCCGGTCAAGGGCATGTACCTTGGCTGCGGGCACCTCCCCAGTAGTGAGTGTGCAAGAGGCAGCTGATTGATGTTTCTAACTCTCTATCCTTCTCCCTTCCTCTCTGTAAAAAATCAATAAAATATA
>NW_006286677.1:643649-646632 GCF_000327345.1 Myotis davidii | reverse complement strand
CTGCCCAAGTGTCCATCAGTACATCAGTAGATAAAGCAGCTGTGGTACATTTACACAATAGAATGCTATTTGGCCTTCACAAATAAGAATGCATTCTTACCTTTAGGAACAGAATGCATAAACCTGGAGAGTATTATGCTAAGTGAAATAAGCCAGTTAAAGAAAGACAAGTGCCATGTATATGATTTTACTCATATGTGGAATCTAATGAACAAACTGAACAAGCAAAATAGAGACAGATTCATAGAGACAAAGTGGTTTCACTGGTGGATTCTATGAAACACTAAAGAAGAATACCCATTCTTCTCAAACTCTTCTGAAAAATAGAAGGGGAAGAAACACTTTTTAACTCATTCTGTAAAGCTAGCACTACCTTGATACCAACTCCAGACAAGGATATCACTGTAAAGAAAACTATAGACCACTATATAAATATAGATATAAAAACTTTCAACAACATATGAGCAAACCCAAGTTAACGTTATATTAAAAAGGACTATACACCATGACCAAGTGGGATTGGTTTTTTTCACTTTGCATAATTTCTTGGAGGTTCATCCAAGTTGTTGCATGTATTCATAGTTCATTCTTTTTTATTGCTGAGGAGTAAGTATTTCATGGTGTGGATGTACCACAGCTTGCTTAACCACTTATCCACGGAGTGACAGCTGAGTTGTTTCCAATGTTTTTGTTATTATTAATGAAGTTGTTATGAACATTTATGTCCAGATTTTCTATAAAACACATTTTCAATTCTCTTGGATAAGTACCCAACATTGCAATTACTGAGTCATACAGTTGTTTCATGTTTAGTTTTATAAGAAAATGACAAACTGTCTTCCAGAATGACCACACCATTCTATATCCCACCAGCAGTTTATGAGTGATGCCGTTTCTCTGCATCCTCTGCAGCATTTGGTGTCACTATTTTCATTTTGGTCATTCAGATATGTGTGTAGTGGCATCTCGTGGTGACTTTAATCTGCAATTCCCTAATGGCTAATGAGGTTAGACATCTTTTCGTGTGCATGATTTGCCATCTGTCTATTCTCTTGGGCAAAGTTTCTGTTTGTACTTTTGCCTATTTTCTAATTGATTTTTGTCTTTCACTGTGGAGTTTTGAGGATTCTACATGTTCTACATACTAGTCCTTTGTCAGATTTGTGGTTTGCAGATATTTTCTCTAAGACTGTAGCTTGTCTTTTCATTTTCTTAATAGGATCTTTCTTAGAGCAAATGTTATTAATTTTGATGAAGTCAAATTAATTTTTTTTTGTATAGCTTTTGGTGTCAAGTCTAAGAACTTTTTACTCAGTCCTAGGTCCTGAAGATTTTCTCCTATTTTTTCTTAAAAGTTTTATAGACTTATATCTGTGATCCATTTTGAGTTAATTTTTGTACAAGGGGTGAGGTGAGGTTTCTAGTGTTGTTGTTTTTTTAACCTATGGATGTTCAATTCTCTAGCACTATTTCGTTAAAAGAGTATCCTTTTTCTATTGAATTGCTTTTGCATTTTGTAAAAAATCAGCTGGGCACTTATATCTAGGTCTATTTCTGGATTTTCTATTCTGTTCTATTGAGCTATGTGTCTATCCCTCTGCCAATAGTACACAGTTTTGATGAGTGGTTATTTGTTTTTAAAGCTCTGCACTAATTCTAATGTGCTGTAAGGACTGAGAACCACTGCTGGAGCTAGAAAAATGGTTTCAAGGGACTGACAAGTCCAATGACCTTGTATAATCCAGAGAGCTGGAGTGAAAAGCACGTGATACTTAGAGGCAAAAGACCTGGGTTTTGCAGTCTTATTGCCTCAGGGTGTGGCTGCAGGACCTGGCCAAACCTTTTAGGCTGAGCCTCAGTTTTCTCATCTAAGGAAGGTGGATGTTAGTATCTGTTTAGCCTACCCATCCAGTATAAAAGGAAATACAGAGTCTGTAAAGTTTAGACTAAATCCAGTATTCAAATTAAAGGGTTATTATTTGAGGGATAAGGAAAATTAGAGCCCAAGAGATTAAGGTCCTTCTCACCTTCTATTTGATTTGGTGGCATCACCAGAAAGTGTCACACATTATTTGACAACACTTCCAGAGCCCACATTCTCTCAGGCCCTGTGAAAAGCCCGTTGGACACAAACACAACAAGGCATGGTCCCTGTCCTTAAGAATCTTTCTTCATAGTGGGGACATATTCCATTTTTCAAAGGTTAAGTGAATTCAAATTAAATTTATATTGAGGAGTCCTTTAGAATTCCAGGATCTTCCTAGGTGGATGGATACACGGAGCAATAAATCATGGTTCTGACATCTCTGTAAGTCACCAGCTACGTTCGCAGACTTTCATAAAGCTGCACACTGACTTTGGTAGAGCGAAAGGAAAGAGGGAGGGTTTTCCTGGACAGAACTAAAACCACTCGGAGGTTCATATGCTTGCAACCACTTTCCAACTATTCCCATCGCCATTCCAGGATTTCTTTGCCATCTACTTATTAACAAAACAAAAACAGCCCATGGGAAAACAAACCCCACAGAGTCAATTCAGTGTCCTATATAGTGAATTAAAAAAATGCATTTTGTCTACCTGAAGTGGGGCAGAACCTGTTGAAAGAGGGCACTTCCAAGGCTCAGCCTGCCTCTTCCATGTGTCCCCAGGTCTTATTTTACAAAATGATTTCAGCCCAGGTCTGTCTGCAATGAGCTGCATGTGGAGTGGCTTTAACAGCTAGAGGAAGACTAGATGTACAACAATCCTCTAGACAGCCTGCAGTGGAGAAAAATCTCACTTATTGAACAAACTGTTATTATTGAATCATTTTGAATATTAGTACATCCTATTTGGTGCATTTAAAATGCAACAAACAAAACACACAACAGCAAAACACACTCCAGCACAACAAAATCAGAATCCAGTTCCTAGCCGCACAGCTAGAGAGATTGGTGAGGCTCTGCTGCCCCCAGGCGGCTGAAGCCTTTCTCAGACACAGCCA
>NW_006286677.1:631036-640680 GCF_000327345.1 Myotis davidii | reverse complement strand
AGAGAGAGAATAGAGAGAGTTATTCATTGTTTGTCGTCACTCGGCTACATTTCTACTTTCCTATACTTTTTGGTTATCATAAGGGGCCAAAAGTATATAAAATACATTTATCAGACCCTTTGCAAGGTAGCTTCCAGTTAGGTTTTTGACAATGAAAGATAGAAGGCAGGAGAAGGCATATTTTCTTTGTATTAAGTCCTCCCCCACCTATTTCTGGCTTACTTACAGACAGCAGTAACTGTGGACAAGAGTGGGCCCCTGGGTTCCCATGTTATTCCAGAGATAGCAGTAGCAGCAGGCACACTGGAAGCCACTGAACAAGTGATCCTGGACTCTGGCTGTGGTGGGGGCAACAAAAGAAGCAGGTGTCAGGTATCCTGCAATGTCATGGTCATTGTAGCACCAATGGCAGCATCCTCAGCAACAGATACTGCAGCTGGCTCACCTGGACAATGATCGTGGGCTGTGTGTAACACCATTTATCATTCTCTGTTGCTGTGTTACACATTACTCTCAAACTAAGTGGGTTAAAACAAGAAGCATTTATCTTACAGTTTGTGGTCAGGAATCTGGGCATGGCTTACCTGGGTACCTCACATGGCAGCTGGCATCACTCACAATGAATCAGCAAGAGATTAAGAGAAGGTGCCCAAGATGGAAACCACAGGGCTTTGTGTCCCAATCTCAGAAGTGACATCCTGTCACTTTTTTTTTTAATACATTTCACTGATTTTCTACAGAGCGGGAGGGAGAGGGTTAGAGAGTTAGAAACATCGATGAGAGAGAAACATTGATCAGCTACCTCCCGCACACCCCCTACTGGGAGATGCCTGCAACCAAGGCACATGCCCCTGACCAGAATCGAACTTGGGACCCTTGAGTCCGCAGGCCGACGCTCTATCCACTGAGCCAAACCGGTTAGGGCCATCCTGTCACTTTTGTTGTATTCTGTTCAGTAGAATCAAGTTACTAGGTCCAGCCTACACTGAAGCTAATATTTACTCAGTACTTACTATGTGCCAGGTCCATACACTCTGTCTCCTTCTCTTACAAGCCACAGGCATGTCTGAGTTCAGAGGTGCTCTCTCAGCATTTCTGAGCTCCCCTGAGGCTTAGGAACACCAGAATGCTCCCCTGAGCTGTCCACCTGACCTGTCCATTTAACTGAGTCAGCCAACGCTGCATAATTGCTCTGCGCCCATAAGGGAAGTACAGCATATCTGAGAAACTTGAAGTTTCCCCTAAATTCTATCCTGAAAATGAAATGCAAATACAGGAAGGTTCTGCATGCCCCCCAAACCTGTCAGGGGGTCTGTATGCAAACTACAATCCTCCTTTTCTGCTCCCAGAAACTTCACCCTGAATCAGGGAAGCAGACCTTACATCATCCTGATTCTGCCCTTGACCTATGGTTTATGCTCTCCTGTCCTACAAGTTCCTTGGCTTTCGATACTCAAAGCCAAGCATGTCCACTAAAAACACAAACAAAACAAAAAATACTTTTTAACTTACAAAAGGGCTTGGACTTTTTAAAAAATATACAGGTTTTTATTGATTTGAGAGAGAGAGGAAGGGAGAAACATCAATGAGAGAGAAACAGATCAGCTGCCTCCTGCACGACCCCTATGGGGATTGAGCCTGCAACCCAGGCATGTACTCTGACAGTGAATGGAACCAGTGACCCCTTGATGCATGGGTTGATGCTCCACCACTGAGCCACACCAGTTGGGTAAAAGTGCTTTGACTTTTAACCCCACCATGATTTTTTTTTTTTAAATCCAGTCCCTCTTTTAATGTCTCTGTTCAGGATTCCATCTATTTTTCCCTGAGGCAAGTACATTAAGGTGATCACTAATATCTCAGTGGTGGAATGAAAGATAAGGGACAGGAAGCTCAAGGAGGGTAGAACCTTAGTTAATACCTCAAATATTATCTACTACAAAGTGTGTCTTAGGACATATCCCCCCCCCTCTTAATTGTAGAATGCCCTTTATACCGCCCAGCGGTAAAAAGGAGCGGGTATCAAGCACACTATAAAGTAGCTCATAACTCCTCGCTTAGCCACACCCCCACGGGACACAGCAGTGATAAAAATTAAGCAATAAATAAAAACATCCCCACTTCAAGATGCTGATGCCTCCTAAATCTCCTTCTCCATTTCAGTTCTTTCCAGGGCCCTACATCCATGTGCTCCTGTACAGGCCACTCCAGTAGGTCACAGCCAGGCCAGCAGACCCTGAGTGACAAATGAATGATTACTCTGACACACGTTTCTGTGAAAGAGAGGGCTAAGGGACTGCTTGGCTAGAGAAACCAAACAGCCCATTTGCCTGCCTCCTCCGGCTTTTATTGTAACAGCAGCTTGAACTAAAATTAAATATTAAATACTATCAGCAGGGTAAGCATCCTTGAGAAGACATGCTTCTGCAGTGTCCTTTAAGCAAAGACATCTGAAGACTAAGTATAATGATTCCAGTAAACACCCGGGTGCTCACACATACACAGACTTGCTTCCCTACCACAGCCCATCTCAATAGAACAATGTAAAGCTAAATGTATCCTCCTCCATCCCCTCCTCTCCTGTATTACCCATCTCACACCACATGAAGAGGTACCCAAGCCAGAAATATGAGCATTATCTTCTTCTTCCTATTTCTTCACATTCAATTTCCCCTTCTTGTTGGTCCTAGCTGTAAATGTCTGTCAAATCTGTCCACATGCCCCATGCCCTCTGCCACCAAGAGCCAGGCCTCTACTAACCCGTGCCTATATTCCTGGAACAGCTTTCTAATGTGGCTCCCTGCCTCTAGTCTGGCTTGTCTCTAACCCAGTGGTTCTCAACCTGTGGGTCGAGACCCCTTTGGGGGTTGAACGACCCTTTCACAGGGGTCGCCTAAGACCATCGGAAAACACATATATAATTACATATTGTTTTTGTGATTAATCACTACGCTTTAATTATGTTCCATTTGTAACAATGAAAATACATCCTGCATATCAGATATTTACATTACGATTCATAACAGTAGCAAAATTACAGTTATGAAGTAGCAACGAAAATAATTTTATGGTTGGGGGTCACCACAACATGAGGAACTGTATTAAAAGGTCGCGGCATTAGGAAGGTTGAGAACCACTGCTCTAACCTATTCTTTAGGCTATGCCCGTGGTCGATAAACTGCGGCTCTCAAGCCACATGTGGCTCTTTGGCTCCTTGACTGTGGCTCTTCCACAAAATACCGACTTCTGCACATGGGCTACGAAGTTTCAATCGCACTGTAAGTGGTATTTTGTGGAAGAGCCACATTCAAGGGGTCAAAGAGCTGCATGTGGCTAGAGAGCCGCAGTTTGCCGACAACTGGCTACTTGAAGTGAGCTTTCTGAAATGCGAATCTAATTACACAGTTGCCAGCTCAAAACCTTGCAGTATGTCCCCAATGCCTCAGAATAAAATCTAAGCTCCTTGCTTCCTGAGGCAGCAGTTAGCGGTGAATTTTAAGAAATCATCGCACAGTGAAATTGATTCTTTATTGTGTACCGTTCCATGGATTTTATGACATGTTTACTTAGATTCTGTGCCCACAACTATCCATCAGTCTCAAAAAACTCCTTCATGCTCTTCCTTTATAATCACGCCCTCCCCCATCCTTAACCCTTGACCCCTTGACAACCATCGATCTATTCTCCATAGCTATAGGTTTGTCTTTTGAAAGAAAAAGAAAAAAAAAACCCAGGAAGGGAAAAAAGGAATGTAATCTTTTGAAAAGTAAAACAAAACCCAAGCCCCTTAAAGCGGCTTTAATGCCTCTGCCTACCCCACCTCCAGCAACTGCCCCCGCCCCTTGGAGTGATCTATTTTTGGTTCTTGGGGAGCTCCAAGCTTCCTTTCAACTAGACAACCGCCTCAAACCCTTTTGGAGAGGGGGGCACACAGAGGTGCACTCGGCAGTGCCTAACACTTCCTCATTATAACACCTTTATGTTGTTGCAGTGGCCAGGTACTTCTCTTCCCACAGTTCCTTGCGGCTGGGACGTGCTTTAGGCGCTGTTACATGCCAGCTTCCCCGATAGGCCGAACGGGCCCCCAGTCCACGAGCACCTGCTGGGGCGTCCACTTTCCGAGGCTCTCACAGTCGCAAAGCTTCGCAGGCAGAGAGAGCATGTGCACCAGGGCAGCCAGGGCGTGGCATGGTCACGTGGCCAAGAGAGGGCGGGCCCAGACGCTCCCGTCCGCCTCACGTTGGCTGCAGCTGCGCTTGCGCGCTGCAAACAACCGTTGCAGGGCGTCCAGGGCCCTGAGTTAGGACTATCAGCCGCCTACACCCTGCCCTTTGTCCCTGAAGTACCCTTTGTGCCTGGTGGCCCAGGACGTTCCCGTCGCATGGCAGAGTGCTGCGGAAGATGCCCATGAAGTCCTTAGTCCTTCTAGTTGCGCTGTTGACATGGCCTTCGTTTGTAGCGGCGTATCCAAGTGAGTGACGGGCCTGAGGTTGCAGGATACTCCCAGGGGAACCTTCGGGGTCCCGCCGGAATTCCGGCTCTTCTTTCCTTGGTCCCACATTCCTCCCAAACTTCACTATCTAGGGTCCTGGCCTCCGAGGCTGAGGTGTGTCCCTCCTCCCCTTCCTGCACGCTGCGAGGCTGGCCTGGCCACGCAGTGACCCAGGCAGTGGGTCCCAGACTGGACCCATGATGCACCGGCGGGGCACATGGAGCACATGGGGCGCATGGACCTCCTTACCCCGGCGGACACGGTCCTTGATGTTAACGCGGCCCCCTTCTGCCGGAGAGTCACTGCGCATGCGGTAAAGCAGGGTGCGCGAACTGCAGCCAGGCCAAGGCGGCCTGTTTTGGTATGGCTGGCTAGCTAAGGATGGTTTTGGCATTTTTAAGGGTGAGTGTGAAATGTGATCTTTAGTGAAATGTGGAAAGTATGAAATTCCAATTTCATTGTTCATAAACAAAGTTTTATTGGAACATAGCCATACTCATTCCTTTATGTATTGTCCACGGCTGCTTTCCCTTGTTATAACATCCGAGTTAGGTAGTTGCCACAGTGACAGTATGGCCTGCAAAGCCCAAAATATTTACAGAAAAAAAGTTTAACCCCTGTGGTAAAACATGGAGAACATGTGGATTGCGGACATCGGCCTGGGGCACTTACCCCGCGTGCACACCTACAGAGCATCCTCAGGAGTATAGCATTAAAAACCTTTGTTAAGAATTATAACTTATGACCTGTCCCTCCCCAGTAGCTGAAAATTAGTAAGTTGGTTACCTTGAGTTATTTAAATAGTGAAGTCCAGCGTCTGATATTCCAGATATGATTTGCTGATATTCCAGATATGATTTGCTGCTTGTCCATCTAGTCTAACTATAATTCATTATAGCATTTTGTAATGTTGGGGTTTGTTTTAACCAAATAAAAATTAATGGGGAGGTGTAAAGTACTAAAGTGCTTGCTAATTCTGCAGGCCTACATTTCATGCATAGTAGTGGCAAAAGTTCTGGATAAAGTGTCTTAGATAAGTTAGTCCATTAAATACTTGCACTTACGATTTTGAGTTGTTTTAAACAAAAGTATTTGAAAAAAATGTTCTTTGCTATAAATAAACAGAACATACTGAAAATGATAATTATCTTTTCTTGATATCTGATGGTCATTACTAACTAGCAACCCAGTGCACAAAATTCATGCACGGGTGGAGGGGTGTCCCTCAGCCTGGCCTGTACCCTCTCCAACCTGGGACCCCTTGAGAGATGTCCGACTGCCAGTTTAGGCCCGATCCCACCATCCCTCTTGCAATCTGGACCATTGGCTCCTAACTGCTCACCTGCCTGCCTGCAGGTCTGCCTGCAGGTCTGCTTGCCCCCAACTGCCCCTCCTGCCAGCCTGACCATCCCCAACTGCCTCTGCCTCAACCCTGCCACCATGGCTTTGTCCAGAAGGATATCAGGAAGGTCTCCTGTTCTAATTAGCATATTACTCTTTTATTAGTATAGATATCAGTTATTGCATTTTGGTAGTTGTAGGTCATTAGGTCACAACTAACATATATGGAGAGTTTAGATGACATTGTTACATATTGTACATTCTGGGACTGCTAAAATGTTAAAGGGACATCTTTAAGAAGAAAGAAATAAAGAAACATTAATATATAAATAATAAAATGGCAATAAATACTACTTATCAATAATCACTTTAAATGTAAATGGATTAAATGCTCCAATCAAGACAGGGTAGCTGAATGGATAAGAAAACAAGACCCATATATAGGTATCCAAAAAAATGTAGGCACACACTTTGAATAATTACAAAGGGAGTGTTTATTAAAATACTGTACATTTCATTTTCAAAATTGACCTATAAGCTGTTAGAGTGCATATGTGTGTGTGTGTGTGTGTGTATATATATATATATATATGTATATATATATTTGGGACACCCTGTATATGCTGTCTATAAGACAAAAAAAAAATAAAAAAAGATATAGCAGCCTTAATGACTCATTAGATCAGATAGATTTAATTGGTATTTTTAGAGCATTATACCCAAAGCAGCAGAATATACATTCTTTTCAAGAATACATGGAACTTTTTTTAGGATAGACCACAAAACAAATTTTAATAAATTTAAAAAGATTGAAATCATATCAAGCATTTTCTCTGATCACAATAGTATGAAACTAGAAATCAATTACAAGGAAAAAAACTGGAAAACATGCAAACAAATGGAAGCTAAACAACATGTTACCAAACAACATATGGGTTGCCTTTTCCTGTGGGAGCCACTGGGTAGAGAGGAATGTGGCTTTCTCCTCTCCCCACCATGGCATGTGCTCATCCACTGATATCTGTGTACTCCAAAAAGGGGGAAACATCGAGCAAAAATGTCAGTTTGCCTGCTGTATTCAAGGCTCCCATTCAACCAGATATTATGAACTGTGTTCATACCACCTTGTGCAAAAGCAATAGACAGCCCTATGCTGTCAGTGAATTGGCAGGTCATCAGACCAATGCCGAGTCCTGGGGTACTGGCAGAGCAAGTCGTGGGGTACTGGCAGAGCTGTGGCTCGAATTCTCAGAGTCCAAGGTAGTGGAACTCATCGTTCTGGCCAGGATGCTTTTGGAAATATGTATCATGGGGGCCACATGTTTGCACCAACCAAAACCTGGCGCCGTTGGCACCACAGAGTAAACACAACACAGAAACGATATGCCATCTGCTCTGCCCTAGCTGTCTCAGCCTTACCAGCAGTGGTCATGTCTAAAGGTCACCGTAGTGAAGAAGTTCCTGAACTTCTTTTGGTGGTTGAAATAAAGTTGAAGGCTACAAGAAAACCAAAGAGTCTGTTTTGCTTCTTAAGAAACTTAAGGCCACCCTAGCAGGCTTAGCTCAGTACATAGAGCATCAGCTTGCGGACTGAAGGGCCTAGGTTCAATTCTGGTCAAGGGCACATGCCTGGGTTGTAGGCTCCATCTCCAGTAGGGGGTGTGCACGAGACAGCCAATCAATGAGTTACTCTCATCATTGATATTTCTATTTCTCCCTCTCCCTTCCTCTCTAAAATCAATAAAAATATATTTTTAAAAAATTAAACTTAAGGCCTGGAATGATATTAAAAAGGTCTATGCCTCTCAGCAAATGAGAGCTGGCAAGGGCAAAATGAGAAAACATCATCATATACAGCACAGGGGACCTTGCATCATCTATGATGAGGACAATGGTATCATCAAAGCCTTCAGAAACATCCCTGGAATTACTCTGCTTAATGTAGGCAAACTGAACATTTTGAAACTTGCTCCTGGAGGGATGTGGGCCGTTTCTGCATTTGGACTGAAAGTGCTTTCCACAAGTTAGATGAACTGTATGGCACTTGGTATAAAGCTGCCTCCCTCAAGAGTAACTATAGCTTTCCCATGCACAAGATGCTCAGTTCAGACCTTAGCAGAATCTTGAAAAGTCCAGAGATCCAAAGAGCCCTCTGAGCACCACGCAAGAAGATTCACCGCCGAGTCCTGAAGAAGAATCCACTGAAAAACCTGAGAATCATGTTGAAGCTAAACCCATATTCAAAAACCATGCGCTGGAACACCATTCTTTGCCAGGCCAAGAACCACAGGCTTTGGGTGGTTCTAAAAGCCAAATCAGGTGAGAAGGGGGTTCCAGGCAAGAAGCCTGTGGTCGGGAAGAAAGGAAAGAAGGCTGCTGGCCTGAAGAAGCAGAAGAAGCCTTCGGTGGGGAAAAAGCTGTAGCCACCAAGAAGCCAGCAGCTGAGAAGAAGCCGGCAGAAAAAAAACCCACCACAGAAGAAAAGCCTGTGGCATAAACTTACATTTGTTTATTCCATAGCGGTCAAATCACTTTGGACAGCTAATTTTGAATAGAAATATGATCAAAGGCAAAAAACAACAACACAACACAAAACAACAAAACAATATATGGGTTAACAATAAGGTCAAGGAAGAAATGAAAAGATATCTTGTGACAAATGAAAATGAAACACAACTACCTAAAACCTATGGGACACAGCAAAAGCAGTCCTAAGAGGGAAATTCATAGCTATATAGGCCTACCTCAAGAAACAAGAAAAATCTCAATCTAACCTTACACCTAAAGGATCTAGAAAAAGGACAACAAACAAATTACAAAGTGAGTACAAGGAGGGTCAGAGTAGAAATAAACAAAATAGAGTCTAAAAAAATGTATACCAAAGATCAATGAAACCAAGAGCTGGTTCTTTGAACAGATAAACAAGGTTAATAAGCCTTTAACCAGACTCATGAAGAAAAAGACTGGAAGGACTCATAAATAAAATTGGAAATAAAAGGGAAGTAACAACTGACACCACAGGGGAAAAAGGGGTAGTAAAATACTCATGTATATGTTACAATATAAATGACCTTAAAAACATACTAAGTAAAAGAAGCCAGTCACAAAAGAACACATATTGTATTATTTCATTTATATGTAATGTATAGTATAGGCAAATCCATAGAGACAAAAATAGATTAGTGGTTGCCTAGAGGATAGGGGCAATTGGGAATGGATTTATTTTGGGGGTGATGAAACTGTTTTAAACTTAGATTGTGGTGATAGTTGCACAATTGTGAATATACTAAAAATCATTGAGTTGTATACTTTAAAATATGTATTTGATAAATTATGAAGGTATACTAATATTGCTGAAGATTATAATTTACTTAAAATTATGTTAATTATTTTAAGTAAATTAAAAGTATATTACTTTAGAGATAAAATCCAATATAATAAATTAATAGGACTTAAACTTATGTGATCTAAATTTATACTAGGCCATTTAGTAAGGGCCAACTAGAAGAATGTGGGGGTTTTCTGAAAATTGGAACTATTTAACTACAATGTTTATGATGTTCTTTTAGATAAACTTTAGATTTAGAAATTTAGAAAAATATGGTTAAAGTTATATCCTTTATTATTATAAAAACTTTATTCCCCAAAATAAGAGAATTTTTTTATTACCCAGATTTATCCCTTAATAAATATTGGAATGTTATCCCCGAACCCCGACCCCTCCCCCCAAAAAAAGCCAAAACAAAGCAAAACAGATTGATTTTATTTTATTTATTAATCGTCTCCTGAGGATATATTTTCTATTGATTTT
>NW_006286677.1:629805-630972 GCF_000327345.1 Myotis davidii | reverse complement strand
AGAGAGAGAGAGAGAGAGAGAGAAAGAGAGAGAGAGAAACATCGATGTGAGAGAGACACATTGATTGGTTGCTTCCTGCACATGCTTCTACCAGGGCCAGGATAGAGCTTACACAGTTTTTTTTTTTACCTGTTCCTTAAGATAAATTACTGGAGGCACAATTAATTTACATATTTGCAAGCTTTTAGTTCATTCATGCAATCATTCATTTAACAATGCTTTAAAAAAAATTTTTTTTTTATTGATTTCAGAGAGGAAGAGAGAGAGAATCATTGATTGGCTGCCTCCTGCACATCCCCTACTGGGGATTGGGCCTGAAACCCTGGCATGTGCCCTGATTTGTAATCAAACCAGTCACTTACTTGTTCATAGATCAGTGCTCAACCACTGAGCTATGTTGGCCAGAGAAAGACTAATGAAGGATCTCTAGATCATAAGGGAAGTAAGAAAGTTACTTCCTTTACTAAGGAAGTAAACTATGCACATGACAATTTTAGGTTTATTGTTTAAAAAATATTATCTACTTGACTGGCAAAATGAAAATTGTTTTTATCTTGTGTTTCTTTCATGAGCAGTGAATTTTAGCAAGTTTTCATGCTAATTGGCTTTTGTGTTATTCCTTATACCCTCTTCCTTCTTTAATTGGCCATTCTATGAGAAGGAAGTACATATTTTGAGTGTATTGTTTGTTGGTTGGAATTTTATATTTCATTGCTCATTTTAAAATATGATTTTATTAATTTGTCTTCATTTCTCTGTGAAGTTAGTTTATTTAAGTTATTGACTGTCGATTCCTACCAATACTTTCTAGTAAGAAAACATTAAATTTGGATCAGCTATTTTTAATATTTCCAAATACATACATCTTAATATAGGGCAGGGGTGGGCAACCTTTTTGTAAGTGCGTGCCAAAACCAGCAAAATCTCTGACTCAAAATTCTTCTGCATGCCAACCCTAATTTTTTGAGAACATGTTACGCCTAATTTATATCTCATAAGGTGTATGTACGTGAAGAACCTTGAAGAAATAATAAAATTCATTCGAGCGACAAAAACACAGTATATGATGATGAAAAATACATTTATTTTTTAATGTACACATGTACACTGATAGTCCGACAGAAAACTTTATGACTCCATTTGATCTTATCAGTGGGACTTTTGCTG
>NW_006286677.1:623967-629714 GCF_000327345.1 Myotis davidii | reverse complement strand
GTCTACTTATTATGTAAAATTATTTATTTTTCTAAGATGCACCTACACTGAATTTATCTGAAAAATAAAAAAGTCAAAATTAAGAAAAAAATTGTAAATGGAAGATTGTAAGAGAGGGTTTCGCGTGCCAGCAAAAGTTATTGGCGTGCCATGTTTGGCACGCGTGCCGGGGGTTGCCCACCTCAGATATAGGGTGTCTCAAAAATGTATATACCTATTAAAGGTATGCATTTTAGTCCAGTTGTCAGGACAGCAAACTTTTGTATATTTTAACAAACTTATTTCATTATTTATTTTACTTTAATTATGCCATAACGACCATAACGACCGGTCGCAATGACACCCACTGTGGCCAGTGAACTTGCCCGATTGGGAAGCTGGGCTAGCGGCCAACCTCCTGCAGACCCCCACCCCAAGCCAGCTCCACCCCCAATGGGTCCCTACCATCCCAATCAGCCCCCCCACTCCAATTAATGGCAGGCCAGCTGGCCAACCACCCATGGCCCCTCTCCCAGGCCGCTGGCCACTGATTGGCCCCTGCAACGCACTTGGGGGTGGGGCCCGCTGGCCAATTGCCCATAGCCCCTCCCCCCAGCTAGCTCAGCCCTGATCAGCCCTGATCGGGGTGGGCTGGCCAGACTCCACCTGTGCATGAATTCGTGCACTGGGCCTCTAGTTTATAGGTTAACAACCACTGAGCCACATGGGCTAGGCCTCCCAGACAGTTTTATCATTATACTTCTCTTTTGCCAGCATCCTTGTGGCATCTTTTTATGGCAATATTGTGTAGGTACTTATGTGTACCTGCTTTGAAGTGAGACAACATATTTTTGAATCCCATTCTTACCACTTTCAAGTGGAATATAATTTTAGGCAAATTACTTGTTCTTTCTAAATATCCTCCTTTTTTCTCTTTATAAAGGTACATTTAAAGCCCTTAATATAGTGCCTGGCACATAGCAGTTGCTCAGTCAGAACTGTTACGGTCTTTCAATCAGTATTTTCTAATTTCCCCTTCAGATTTCATACCACTTTGTTTCTGCAGTTGTTTGATCATTTTGTTTACTTTCCTATTATTTGTCATGTGCATAATTCTTCATGGTCTATTTCAAGAAGAGACATGCTCAGCTATAACTTCCATATCTGTGATTCTTGCTAACCTCAAGCCTGCTTAGCAGGTAGCCATCCTGTTAACTAGAAGCACAGGAAAGCAGCATTGTGGTTTTTCAAGGTGGAAGAGATTCTTATTTAGCCATGTTCTGAGACATTGCTATGTTTGGTTGGATCACTAACTGGTAAAATAGAAGGAATATAATAACACAAGGGCAAACAGCAAATATTCCAAGTTTAATAACACAACTTCTAGCAGAGTAGTCTGGTCTTTGTAAGAATTTGAAGTTTGTTCATCCCTCTAAGCACCTCCTAAAAGATGGGATAAAGCAGGTTTTCAGTGGCCAGCGCAGTTTGGAGGGATATTGAGGCTTGACTATCTTTTATTACCTTGCCTGCAAAGATTTTTATGGAGATCAGGTTGATTTGCAAGAGCAGCTCTGGTTACTAGAACTGACAAGGTCTATATCAAACACAGATATTTTAGGGGACAAAAGTAGGAGGTGGGAGGTGTCGGGGGGAGAGGATGGATTTAACAGAACAATGTGGAGACAAAGGGTACATGAAGAGGGAGGAAAAACAAGGTAGGAGGTAGAGTGCTAGATTGATAGGCAGCATGAATAGGCTTGTTAGTGTTGCCTGAGTACAGTATAAAGGGATAATGAGTATTTCAGGTGGTTTTTTCCTTTTAGAAATCAACTAGCAGTATCTCCTTTTTCTGTCCTTTGACAATCTAATTCATCTAATAGTAGCCTGGGTATCCTATTTACTACTATGAGAAGAGATAAGTTAAATGATTAAACATTGAAAGGGAGGGAGGAGCAGGGGAAGAGAGAGAAAACATCAACAGGGCTGGGGATTGAACCAGTTATACACATTCTTGACGGAATGGAACCTGGGACCCTTCATTATGCGGGCTGATGCTCCAACCACTGAGCCAAACCAGCCAAGGCTGGAAATGTCTTCTTAAAAGCATTTAAGCTTTTGTTGCTTGCAGACTTTAGATTTGCTTATGAATAGTTGCTCAGAATAGATTTTTTCCAAAATTGATTTAAAAAAATTTTTTATTTTGGAAAAAATTCAATAAATACACAAACAGAAAGAATGGCATAATAAATCTCCATATATCTATAACCAGCTTCAACTATTATTAACCCATAATTAATCTTGTTTAATTTATACCTCCACCCACATTTCCCTCCCTCACCTCCCCAACTTCGCAGGCTTGGATTATTTAGAAGGAAATTCCAGACATATAATTTTATAAGTAAATACTTCAACATGTAGAACTAAAATATAAGTACTTAAAAACACAACAATGTGAATTTCATACCTAAAAAGATAATTATCCTTTAATATTATAAAATATTTGGTTAGTGTTGAAATTTTCCTAATTCTGTCTCTCCCAGTTTGATTGCATTGGGATTCAAATAAGATTCATATGTGTAATTTGTTGATATGTCCATTAATCCCCCCCCCTTTTTTTAATATGCCCCAGGCACGCAACAGCTCTGGCCACCGACACAGACATCAAGCTAGGATGAACTAAGGACTGTACATCTGCTTTGCCCCTGATTGATATAAGAGCAATACCACCAATCAGATGTTTCCTTGCCCATTGGCAGGGGGTCATTAATTTCCTTTTAACCTATAGTTCTTCCTTCATCTTTATATTACCCCTGGTATGTAAGTGTTGAAGAAATTGGATCATATACCCTATAGTTTGCTGCATTCTAAATTTTGCTGATTACATATCCATGGTGTACCAGGGTCCAGCCCCAGCGGACCAGGGGTTCCCAAAGGTGTGGATGAGTCGGCGAAGAATGATTTATATGGAGACAGCGTTCAGATGATCAGCATAGCTTTCTTTAGTCTCCGTGGATCTTCCTGTGCCTGGCTGAGGCCACAGAGAGAGATCCAGAGGCAAGCTGAGCCTTTATTTTATAGTCAGAGGTAAACAAGGTAGTGGTTACCATAGTTACACTGTTCTTGTGAGTTTCACTTGTTTTGGCAGCACTTCCTGCACCTCCCTCAGCCCATTAGCTTCCCAGATAAGATCTAGGTAGCTTATAAGGTCAAGCCTAATTATGCGAAGAGGACTGTGCCCTCTAAGCTGGGACTTGTGACTTTGCCAACAGGTCAGTCCAAGGCTTAACCCTATAGCCGCGCCCCACAATGGTGTAGTTTATGTTTTCCTTTGTTGTCCCATGTATTGTCTGCATATTGTTAGTTAGATCTAGAGGTCCTGTTAGATTCAAATTTGACCTTTTTTGCAAGACTGCTTCATTGAAGGTTTATGTTCTTTCATGAGGATGCATATCTAATTTTGTACCTTTTTGTGATATCATTAATATTGATAATCATTGAAAATGATCATATTCTAGTTATAAATGGCTTCTTGGTTTATTATTTGGAATAATTTATAAATTGAAACTTTTTTCATCTTGAGCTATATTTCAATATGCAATTCGGTCTATTTCTGTATTTTCTGTTCTGTTCCATTCATCTATTCATATGCAATGCTAAACTATTTTTATAATAGAGGCTTTATACTGTATTTTAATATCTAATAAGGGGTAGCTCCTGTTTTTCTGGCTATTCGTACTCATTTGTTCTTCAAATGAACTTCATAACCCATTTGTTCTGTACTGATATTAGGAGCATATTAAATGTATGGCCCTGGCTGGTTTGGCTCAGTGGATGGAGCAACAGCCTGCGAATTGCGGGCTCGATCCTCAGTAGGCGGCATGCAGGAGGCAGCCAATCAATGATTCTCTCTCATCATTGATGTTTCTCTCTCTCCCTCTCCCTTCTTTTCTGAAATAAAAAAAAAAGTGACATCTAAGCATCTTTATGATATTGAATCTTTTTGTCTGAGTACATGGTTTATTGTTGGTAAATGTTTCCCTCCATGTCCCTTGTGGTTCAGGGTTCAGGGCCTAGAAGAGGAGCCGCACACAAATGAAAGAGAAAAGATATGAGATAATTTGGAAATATTGGGGGCCAGGTAGGCAAGTCCAACTCAAGGAGAAGGACTTCCACTGGTGCTCAGGCATCATCAACCTTTTATAGTCAGAGGTAAACAAGGTAGTGGTTACCATAGTTACACAGTTCTTGTGAATTTCACTTGTTTTGACCATAGTTACACTTCCTGCACTTCCCTCAGTCCATTAGCTTCCCAGATAAGATCTAGAGAGTGTTATAAGGTCAAGCCTAATTATGCTAAGAGGACTGTGCCCTCTAAGCTGGGACTTGTTTGTGACTTTGCCAACTGGTCAGTCCGAGGCTTTACCCTATATCGGTTCCCCACAGTTTATCTTTCTATTTGTAGAAGTTTGCATTATGCCTTTTAGATTTTATTATATTCTTGTGTCCGTTTTCTGAGGTTGTTATAACAAATTACCAACAGAAACTTATTCTAGAAACTTACTAGAGGCCTGGGTCTAAAATCAGTTTCACTGAGCTAGAATCAAGTTGTAGGGCAAAGCTGTGCTCCTTCTGAAAGCTCTGAGAGCCAGTATTTTTATTGCCTCTTTCAGCTACTGGTGGCTGCCAGCATTCTTTGTCTTGTGGCCACAGTAATCTCTGCCACCTCTTCCATATTACCACCTCCTTGTCTCTGTGTGTAGC
This sequence comes from Myotis davidii, assembly GCF_000327345.1. Taxonomy (NCBI): domain Eukaryota; kingdom Metazoa; phylum Chordata; class Mammalia; order Chiroptera; family Vespertilionidae; genus Myotis; species Myotis davidii. The sequence goes on along the minus strand of NW_006286677.1, from coordinate 624,974 downwards.
ATCTCTTTCGCCATCTCTATCTTATAAAAACATTGGTGACTATATTTAGGATAATCCCCTTTGGCAAGACCCTTAATTCAATCATATATGCGAATACCCCTTTTGCATATAAAGTAACATTTACAGGTTCCAGGGATTAGAGCCTGATCTCTGTATGTCTATATTCAGCCTAGAATAATTCCTCATATAGATTTTGGGCATGTCTTTTTAACTTTATTATTAGATTTAAATTTTTTGTTTTCAAAATAGCATCTTCCCTCTCATTTTATCTTGTAACTGGTTTATATTTGTAGTAGAGGCCCGGTGCATGAGATTCATGCACCCAGGGGGTCCCTCGCCTAGCCAGTACCCTCTCGCAGTTTGGGAGGCCTCGGGGGATGTCCAACAGTCAGACATCCTCAGCACTACCGTGGCCACTGCTGTACTTGCCAGCCATGAACCCAGCTTCTGGCTGAGTGGTGCTTCCCCTGTGGGAGCACACTGACCACCAGGGGGCATCTCCTGCATTGAGCGTCTGCCCCCTGGTGGTGCGCATTATAGCACCAGTCATTCTGCCATTCGGTCGATTTGCATATTAGCCTTTTATTATATAGGACTAGAGGCCCGGTGCACAAAAATTTGTGCACTTGGGGGGAGAAGGGTCCCTCAGCCCGGCCTGTGCCCTCTCGCAGTCTGGGACCCCTCGGGGGATGTCTACCTGCTGGCTTAGGCCTGCTCCCTGGGGGATTGCGCCTAAGCTGGCAGTCAGACATCCCTCTGGCAGCCCGGCAGCCCTCGGGGGAGGCCTAGCTGCAGTCGAACATCCTTAGCGCTATTGAGGAGGCAGGAGAGGCTCCCACCACCGCTGTACTGGCAGCCATCAGCCTGGCTTGTGGCTGAGCAGAGCTCCCCCCTGTGGGAGCACACTGACCACCAGAGGGCAGCTCCTGCATTGAGCATCTTCCCCCTGGTGGTCAGTGTGTGTCATAGTGACCAGTCATTCCCAGTCCTTCTGCTGTTAGGGTCAG
>NW_006286677.1:616033-623773 GCF_000327345.1 Myotis davidii | reverse complement strand
TTGTGATTTATTTATCTTCTATAATTGAAACTTTGTTGCCTTGAGTGGAACCCACAGCCAGCCAGGGCAGGCAGAAAGCTTGGCTTCCTCCATCGCTGAGGCAGTCAAGCCTCCTGCTTCCTCTATCTCCGTGGCTGCCGGCCGCCATCTTGGTTGGATTAATTTGCATATAGTCTCTCTGATTGGCTGGTGGGCGTGGCTTGGGGCATAGCAGTGGTGCAGTCAATTTGCATGCTTCCCTTTATTAGATGTTGGTTTTTGTATATTGACTTTCTAATTTGCTACTTTATTATATTCTGTTATTCTTTGTAATAGTTTTTCAGTTGATTCTTTTATGTGATCTGGACGTATAATTATCCTATATAATAAAAGTGTAACGTGCAAATCGACCAAACAACAGAACGACCATCTGGACAACCATCTGGGACCAAGCTATGACACCCACTGGTGCCAGGTCAGCCAAGGTGGATGCGGTGTGATTGGTGAGGGGCCTGGCCATCTCCCCATGATCACCCCACAGAGGGAGGCCCAGGCCACCGGCCGGTGGGTGGGTGGGGCCTCCCTTTTCGAGAGAAGCCCGGGTCTCGGGTGCTGGAGGGAAGCTGGTGCCGGCAGCCGGGGTAAGGAAGGCCTACTCTTGCATGAATTTCTACATATAAAGGTAGTTTTGCCTTTTTCTTCAGAATTCTCATGCTTCCATTCCTTTCCCCTGTCTTATTACATTGACTAATACCTCCACACCCTGTTATATGGTAATGGAGATATTAGTATCCTGACCTTGTTCCTGTCTTTAGGGGAACAGCTTCCTGTGTTTTACCAAATAGGAAACAAAACATGTTTTTAATGTTCTTTTTAGGGACTTGAGTTTATATTTTAAAATTAGAAGTGTAAGCAGTTACCTTTATAGAGAATATTATTATCTTAAATAGTGCTCTGTAGCTTTTGAAGTATTTTTAAATATTTAATTTATTTGGTTCTGTGAGAGAAAAGGGCAAATCTAGCATTTTAATTTTATAGTTTGGAGAAAGTAAGTAATTGCCGTAGGTCATGATGTTAGAAAGTGGTAGAGCCAGGCCAGAATCAAAGACTTGCTTTTTTTTTTTTTTTTACTGCACTCAAGGCTATATACTTATTTTTTCTTCAGGAAACTCTAGATTTAGGACAATGCTTTTTATACATATGAGAATATATAAGTAAGTTATTTCATTTTTTAAAATGTAACTTGTAGTGGTTTATTAAGTGATTAGGTTTATTAACTTTTAGTGGTTTATTAAGTGTGTGTGCCAGTGTGTGTGTGGTTTTTTTTTAGAGTAAAACATCCTATATAATAAAAACTTAATATGCAAATTGACCAAATGGCAGAACGATGATCGGTTGGTGGGGGGCGAGGCCAGCAAGCAGGCGGCTCTAGGCCAACCAAGATGGGTGCCAGCGGGCAGAGGGAGGGGATGGTGATTGTGGGGGGGCATTGGTGGCGACTGGTGGTGGCGGAGGAGCAATCGGGGAGTGGGGCCAGTCGCTTGCCTGCTGGCACCGTCTCCTGATCGGCCTGCTTGTTGCCACCCACAGAGGGAGGCCGGGTCCTGAACTGCCCCCTGGTGGTCAGTGTGCTCCCACAGGGGGAGCACTGCTCAGCCACAAGCCAGCAATGTTGGTGGGAGCCTCTCCCACCTCTGCAGCAGCGCTGAGGATGTACAGCAGGGAGCAGGCCTAAGCCGTCAGTTGCACATCCTCCGAGGGCTCCCGGACTGTGAGAGGGCACAGGCCAGGCTGAGGGACCCCACCAGGCCCCTCGTTATAGATAAGTCTAAAGTCCTCTTTAATGACCAACTTCAGTCTCATTTCCTCTCCTCAGAAACAAGTACCCACATGAGTTTGGTATGTTACCCTTTTGTTCATTTTTAAAAAAAATCCATAATTCACAGACAAAATGTATGATACTATGTTAGTGATTAAAGAGAATACCAAAATCTACCTTATGTTCTGTATCTTCCCCTTTTTTACCCACTATCATTATATGGATCTTGGAGTATGCAAGGCTTTTCTCAGCATGACATAAAATGTAGAATACACTTTTAGAATCTAGATCTCCAGTCTAGTATCTTCCCACTATCATATTGCCTCACTAAACTGTTTTCATTAAGACTTTTAAAATTTAGAAATATGCTTTCAATTTTGATTAAACTTCATCATGATAGTGGCAAAATCTATTCAAAACTACATGGAATATAAAGTTCCAACACTTAAAATTTAAAACTCCTGACTAGGAGTAGGGAAGTTGGGCAGAATTTGAGAATATCTTATTCAGTAGTAGTTTTTGTTTTCCACATTGGAAATGAGAGGCTTCACCACTCAGATGCTGCAAAATACCAGTATAAATAGAACTGTCATTTTTGTTGTAAGTATGAAATATTGATGGTTTAGACAGAAATGTGCAAACTTTTCTATAAAGGACCAAGTAGTATTTTCAGCTTCTCAGGCCATGTGGTTTCTGTTGCAACTACTCAACTCTGCTGTTGGAGCCAAAAGCAACTATCCTATATAATAAAAAGCCCAATATGCAAATTGTCCCCTCAACTAGGAGTTCCACAGGAGTTTGACTAGGGGGCGGGGCCAGCCAGCAAACCGCCCACGGCCCCTCCCCCTGGCTGGCCCCACCCCTGACCAGCATCCCCCACCCCAATCTGGGCAGGCCGGCCAGACCCCACCCGTGCACAAATTTGTGCACCAGGCCTCTGGTAGATAATAAAGAAACAAATGGTTAAGACTGGCTGGTTCCAATAAAACTTTATTTACAAAAAAAAACACACAAAACAGTTGGGTGGGATGACCCACAGGCTATAGTTAGATCATTTTTGGTTTGAAGGCAGTGGTGTACTAGTAAATGTTTAACTGCCTTTTTGGAAAGAAGGGTAAGTCCTGATTTACAGCATTTGCCCCATCATGGCTGATTTCAAGCTACCTACTTGACATCACTGAACAGAAAGGTAGAAAGAGATATATAGTAGCACACCATTATATAGCATTTCTACCATACAGATACCCTAGATGTAAATAACTTCAGGAACATAGATAATAGTGAAATGAAATAAAATAAGAAAGTGATGATTTTGAATATTTATTACTTTTCAATACAATTTATTTAAATGAAAATTCAGATAGTTTAATTATGAACGATGTCTATATGTAATATCTGGCTCACAAAGTTTCTAAAATTTAACAATTGGCTCTGGTGAGTCAGTATGAATCTAATTCAGCACACCACTGTGTTGGAGGACATAATCACAAATTTTGTTTTAATAAGTTACCTACTGAATCATAAGTTATATGTGAGAGTAATAGCAAAAAGAATTGTGTTAGTATGCACTGATCTTGCTCATTTGTTTTAAATAAGAATCTGAAAGAATAATTTTAAGTGAGAGTTGACTGTCAGATATGCTTTATTCCTTGGTTCTTTAACTTTCAAGTGATAGCATATGAAGTAAATATGGGCCAGTAGATTTTGTCACTATATCATATATGATAATAAATGTTACTTATTATTTGATTTTTTTCCCCCTTAAGGAATAACTGTGACACCTGATGAAGAAAAAAGCTTGAATCATTATGTACAAGTTTTACAGAATCTAGTATTAAGTGTTCCCACTAGGGAGCCAGGCCAAGAGAAAATATCAAAGTCTCCAAATAACGTTTATTCTATGAAACCGAAGTCTTCAAATAACGTTTATTCTGTGAAACCGAAGTCTTCAAATAACGTTTATTCTATGAAACCGAAGTCTTCAAATAACGTTTATTCTATGAGACCAAAGGTATCACAATTTAAGGAGCTAATTTCACATGACAAAGCTTCAACTGAGAATGATGTTTTAAGTGACCCTATCAGTGATAAAGCTACACCTTTCCCTATTAGAGACTTCCAACCTGAAATAAGGAGGAACAAACGTACTAAGAGTACACCATTCTGGTCAATTAAACCAAATAACATTTCTGTTATTTTAAGTTCAAAAGTACCTTATATTGAAAGAGAAGAGCCAGAGCCAGAGCCAGAGTAAGAGCCAGAACCAGAGCCAGAGCCAGAGCCAGAGCCACAATTCAGAGCACCAATGTTATGGCCAAATGTTACTGAATTGCCTCCAAGTCCTTCAAGTAGGAGCACTGACTGGGATACCTCCACAGAACTAGAAGATGTTCCTCAGCTCTCAGGGGAATATGAAATACCAATATATGAAAGTCAACCATTAATTTTGAGTAACGAAGAAATTTTGGATAAAATATCAGATATTCGTTCAGAAGTACAACATGTACCTCTTGTTGAGAGCCTCAAGCCAGAATATAGAGAGGACATTCGAGCCTCTAGAGAAAACCTAAAACGAAGCCTTGCTTTAGCAGAAGCAGCAGAACACAGATTACAAAAAATGTATAAATCCCAGTTATTACCAGTAGGACGCAGCAGTTTTCCAAGTGATAACATTGAAACTATTATTAACATGCTGTATAATTCTAGATCTAAGTTATCTCAATATTTAGATATTAAATATGTTCCATCAGAGATGAGACAGAAAGCTACTACAGTAATCCATATATTGAAAAACAGATTATGTGTAAATCAACTACAAACTCAAAACCTTATTAGGAAGTTATTAAACAATAATATAAAAATTTTAAGCCTACTTGATGTTCCATAACAAAGGTGATCTAAGAAAACTGTCATTCATTAACTGGCATTCATTAACAGGAGAAATAAGCATAGTAGTGATTCAAAAGTTGTATAAAATAATTTCTATTGTAGTTCAATGTGCTAACATCTTTACATGTCATATGTTATGAACATTTTTCGTATGCACTAATATGCCGAAAAATTTAAAATAAAAGTTTGGTTCAGGAGTTTGTAGTTTTATTTCATTAATTTATTTTTAAAATTATGAAGATCTAATCTTTAAAATATTTAAGCTTTGATTTACTTGAATAAATTAAATTCACCCATTAAATAAGAGATAAGGATTGTGCAATCTAGATATGTAGCTTGTTTTAAATGAGTGCATATAAATGTAAATGTTTAGGGTAAATAGTCTCTATTACTCTTGAGAGAATCTATGTTTTCTGTCTGAATAGCATAGAAAAGTAGAACTTGTATCAAAACTACTTGTATTTGAATATATGTGTGCCTCCTTTGAAAAGTGGAAGATACATTAAGATACCTCTTTTTCTTTGTTGATAAGTACTTTTGGATTGTCAGTGAGGGACTGTAAACAGAATTGGTAGTAGAGTTGTTCTCACTTATTTCCTCCTTTGTTTGTTTATATACGTGTACATTGAAGCTTTGCAAATCTTTGGGAGTATGACTAACATCATTAAAGTTAACTGTGTAATATTGTAATTATGGTGAAGGTAATTCTGTTTTATAATTAGATCAGTATTTAAATTTATTTACTTATTCATCAATCCAGTCATTATTAGTTTAATAAAGATATAATGACCTTTTACTATGTAACGGAAAAAATAGCAGGCTTTTGGGATATAATAATAAGATCTAGTTTCTTCTCTCTTTGAGATTATATCATAGCAGGATAGCAGGAAAGACAGACACTAAAAAATAACTTTAATATTTAAATTTCAGTTTTGACAAGTTGTTATGAAGGTGTGATAAATTTGACTGCATCTAGACCAAGAATAATGGAAAAGCTACCTTGAGAAGGTAGCATTTAGATGAGACCTAAAGGATGACAGTGTGTAGGGGGAAAGGGGTATTCCAGGCAGAGGAACCAGCATGTGTGAAAGTTCTGGGTTGAACATGAATATGACAAATTCAAGAAGTAGCTGGAGTATATAGAAAGGCAAGGGAGTGCATATCATTATAAAGCTGGTGAGGGCAGAGGTCAGAAAGGCATTGCACTGCATATTGAAAATTTTAGCCTTTATCCTATGATCAATAAGTCATTCATGGATTTTAAGCAAAGGATGGGTATGATGGGTATGATTAAATGGGTTTTTAAAAAAGTACCGTTCTGGCTACAGTTTTGGAGGTAGGTAAAAATAGAAGTACACCATACACAAATTTAGCTTGGACTAGATGGAAAGACATGGCAATAAAAGGGTAGAATCAGCAGAATTTTGGTAGTTGAATGGATATGGGACAGAGGGAGTATCAGAGATCAAAAATAATTGCCACACAATCAGCTATATTATAAAAAAGACTACATCGTTTTTGTTTTATAACTCTTTACTATTTGCTATTGTTGCATTATATATCTATATATCTATACTTGATTTCAGAGAGGAAGGGAAAGGAAGAGAGAGAAACATCAATGATGAGAGAGAACCATTGATCAGCTGCTTCCTGTATGCCCCCTACTGGAGACCAAGCCCACAACCCAGGCACGTGCCCTGACATGGAATCAAACCATGACCTCCTGGTTCATAGGTCAACACAACCACTGAGCCACACCGGCTGGGCCCGATGTTGCTTATTTTTAAAAATAATTTTTCTATGGACATTTTCAAACGTGCAAAACTAAACAGTTTCAACAATTATCTATTAATGACCAGTTTTATTTCCCTAAACCCCTACCCCTTCCCCTCTTCCATATTTTATGTTGAAATAAATCTTTGATAACTTTTTCATCTGTAAATATAACTGTGAAGCTCTATAAGCTTTATTAAAAACCACTTCTACAATATCATTACATGAAAATTTAATAATTCTTTAATATCATCAAATATCCAGTTCAATGTTAACATTTCTAATTTTCTAATTTTTTAAATTTAGAATTTGTATGAATCAAGATCCAAATAAAGTGCACACACTGAGACTGGTTGATTTGACTCATAAATCTCTTTTAATCTAAAGATTTTCCTCCACCTCTGTTCTCCTTGAAATTTATTTATCAAAGAAATTTGTCATTTGACCTATGGTTTTATACAGTATGAGTTTTGCTGATTGTATCCCTATAATGCCATTTAGTATATATTTTCCTGTCCTCTGTATTTTCTATAAATTGGTAGTTGGATCTAGAAACTTTGTCAGACTTGGTTTGTCTTTCTTCTTTTTCTTTCTTTGTTCCTTTTTTTTCTTGTCAAGATTGTGTTATGTTTTATCATTTGGTTGTGGCCCCTTTTGTAATTTTTTCAACCTTGGATCATCATTACCTAGATATATTAGTTGTGCAGTCATTTCTGCACAGAGGCCTCTCACACAAACTGCTTTTCACAGACAAGCCTGCACTGAATTGCCTACCTACACTGTATTTCTTTCATCTAGTCAGCCCTTATAAAGGAGTTCTTGGAATCCTATTAGAACTAATAGGACAGGCTTTCCCCATCCAATCAGAGCTGTGCAGCCCTGGCCAATCAGAGGGGCTCTGTTCTGACCAATCAAAACAGTGCCTTTTGGACCAATCAAGTTGTGAGGATTTGGATTCCTCGGTTGCGTTAGGATGGACCAGTTATGGAGCGGGGGTGGGGACTCCTGTCCATATACACTGAGTGGCCAGATTATTATGACCACCTGACGTCTGTAGGCAAATTAGCCGGACACTGCATTGTATGGGATATGGAAGCCAAAGGCCTGTTCGAACACCTTTGCTGTCTGCAGTTACCAAGATAAAACGTCTCCAATTCGCACAGGAACACAAGGATTGGACAGTTGAGCATTGGAAAAAAGTCATGTGGTCCGATGAATCACGTTTCCAGGTGCATCATGCAGATGGCAGAGTGAGAATTTGGTGGAAACAACATGAAGGC
>NW_006286677.1:612237-614917 GCF_000327345.1 Myotis davidii | reverse complement strand
TCACCAGATCTCAACTCAATTGAGCATTTGTGGGACGAAGTTAAAAGAGCCATCAGGCAGCTGGTTCCACAACCATCAAATCTCACAGAACTGGACAGTGCTATTCATCAGGCATGGTGTCAGACTCCTCGCATCACCTTTCAACATCTCGTGGAGTCAATGCCAAGAAGAATGGCTGCAGTATTGAAGGCAAAAGGGGGCCCAACGAAGTACTGATGGGGTGGTCATAATAATCTGGCCACTCAGTAATCTGGTGGCTTTTCTTTACAAAGCCCTAGGCACAGAGAGGATTCCTCACCATCACTCAGCCCTGTTCTTTGGTTACACCCGTGAGTGGGGGTGAGCTGCAGCGGTAGTTGGCTCATACCAATACACCAACCTGACCCATCCATAAATCAGACCCAAGTTTTCCTTCTGCCTTTATCAGGTTGTGTGGACCCCATGAAGTTTGAGGTAAAGTGTTGCTGCAAAAGATGTGGCAGTCTTAGAGGTTTTGCTCACTTGTTTATGTAGCTTATCTGTGCCTTCTGTGTCTTCTTGAGCTCAATCCTGAATATATCATTTCCATGATACAAAGGATTACTGCTGCTTTGGTCCATTTCTTGACATGGTGGATCTGACAATATGTATAACTCCAGTTTCATAGTTGCTTATGTTCCACAGTTAGGTGCTCATTCTTTATTAAGATTCACTTCAGAAAAAAAAAATTCCCTTCAGGATCTCCTTTTCAAACAGGACCTCCTTTCGGAACAGGACCTTCTTTTCTGCTGCAGCAGATAGGGCTTTGCTCTGGAAGCTGAGGTCTGAATTACAGGGTTTTTGTTGGGACTTGCCAGAGACTCTTCATAGTGTGCTTATCTACCATGGATATCTCCAGCACCTTGGCTAGGCTGGATTATAGCATCTAAATGTCAGGGCTGCTCAAAACCTGGACTTGCAATAGAGCTCTCTCTTAATCAGAACCTCATTCAAAACTGATAGCCTTCTAAGGTACCCAATAAATGGGTTGTAGCAATAGTCCCCAAAGAAGTACATGTTGTCTACAAATTCAGAAGCCCATTAGGTGCTGTGTTTGTTTCTAAGTATTAAGGGGTGAGAGATACAAAGAGTTGATCTTATGGAAGGATGAATTGGCATGATCAGACTATTCACCTGATCTGACCGACTCCTGAATCGTGATAGAATAAACCTCCTACCCTCTGGCACATTTCCTTAGACCATCTCACTTCTTGTTTACCAAATATAATTAACATGACATTTTATCAATATAGACCAGCAAGATATAGTGTGGAATGTTAAAATGAGCAAAGTCTCTCTGGACTGTATTATGACAGGGAACAGGAGCGTTAACATAGCCTGGGGCAATGCCATGAGCACTTCTGTACACACTTCTGTTCTTTCCATGTAAATATTATTGTAATTTGCTCTTTTATATTGATGGAGATAGAAAATATTGCATTTTCCAAAACATTAGTCACATACTAAGTGTTATATCTGTTTTAGTAAACCTTTAACACCTGGCACAACAGCTGTAATTAGAGATACCACTCGGTTGAGTTTTCAGTTAGTACACCATTATCCGCCACAATCAGCGGATCATTGATCAGCTGCTTCCTGCACTGGGAATCAAGCCTAAAACCTGGGCATGTGCCCTGACCAGGAATTGAACCGTGACCTCCTGGTTCATGGGTCGACCCTCAACCACTGAGTCACACTGGCCGGGTTGTTTTGCTTTGTTTTTAATATAAACGTTTTTTAGGCAAGGTACTTTTCCTACTCTATGGAAAGATTTTCCTTCTCTGTGGAAAGAGTTACGAGGTGGACCTGGTTGCCAAGCTGCATCCTTAGCTGTAGCAGAGGTGAGAGTCCACCATCTCAATGTTAGCTGGACAGCTAATACTAAATTACTCAGGAGCAAAAGCAGTGCTTATTGCCAAGTAATCTGGCTGCTGTGACCATCCCTGTGCTCTTGCTTTGAAGAAAGGACTAGGAGTTTGGAGGCAGGATTCTGGATTTGCCTCTCCAACAGTGGTTGGAGGCTCCTTCCCTCTCTCCCCAGCTATGCAGAAGCTAGCTGAAGAGGCAACCAGCCTGGGGGGCCCTTTCCTTTGACTGGGAGTCCTCAATCCTGGATACTTGGTGGCAGGAGATGGGGAAAGGACCAACTTTTTGCATTTATTTTTCTTTCATAACTTCTCAGAGGCCATGCTGACATTCTTGAAGTGAGGAGTAGGTGTTGGGTGAGATGAGTTTTCTGATGCTCCAACTAAGGATCTCAAGAATGTGTCAACCAGGAGCCTTTAGGTTTCATTTTTAGGCACAAAAGGCCCTTCCCTGCCCAGGTTCCATAGATCTGTGCCAGTGTGGTGCTGAAAATCAATATATCCTCGGGAAAACCTAGAATATGACAACTTGGGAATACAGGAGAATGCCCCAACTCACCAGCAAATAAGGGAATTTTTTTTAAACAGTATGAAATCTCTTAGACTCTCAGGGTATTAAAACTGAGGATCCACCAGGTAGGCTGATCTAAGACCCTCAGTTTATAGATGATAAGACTGAGGTCAAAAGAGGGGTGGGCCTTGCTCAGGATCACCCTGACTAGCCCCAAGTTCACCCACTGCCCTCACCATCAAGTGTTTGGATAAAGGTCAACAAACTCTCCTTTTCTTGTTCTTGA
>NW_006286677.1:605585-611921 GCF_000327345.1 Myotis davidii | reverse complement strand
AATGGAAGCTACATATTTAGTTCTAAATACCAAATTAACTGAGAATGCATATAAGCATAACCAAAGGACACAGACAGTAGGGGGGGGGACATGTGCTGGGGGGTGGGAGCAGCCAGGGAGAGGTCAATTGGGGAAAAAGGAGACATATGTAATACTTTAAACAATAAATAATTTGAATTAAACATATATATTTATTATTATTATTGATTTCAGGAAGAGGGAGAGAGATAGAAACATCAGTGATGAGAGAGAATCATTGATTGGCTGCCTCCTGCATGCCCTCTTCTGGGGATTGGCCCAGCAACCCAGCCATGTGCCCTTTACCGGAATTGAACCCAAGACCCTTAAGTCTGAGGCTGACGCTCTATCCACTGAGCCAAATCGACTAAGGCACCTGTAAAGAATTTTTATAAAAATTTATTAGAGTCGAAAAGAGGATACACCTGAAAGCAAGATCTCAACAGCCTGAGCTCCATGCTTCCAAGAATAGCAGTGTGCAGCCCCTCTTCATGGAGGTAAGGGAGATTTCGTAAGGGCGGGAGGACGCCCTGCAGGAATGGGACTACAGGGTAGTTGAGATTATGTACTTAAGGGCCTGACGGGGGGCATTTCAAAGGTGTGTTAGCCTAGAGGCACAGAAACAGTGGATGGGGCTTGCTTATGAGAAGTTATATGCTTGGAGTGAGTCTGAAAAGGGGGGTGGGGCAGCCTCTTGTTGCCATGGCAGCTATTGCTCTTGGTGATACAAGAGGCAGGCCTGGCTTGCCCAGCCTTCCAGACAACAGCATTTCCACATCAACCTGAGTCCTGAATATTTAAAAACTGTCTCTAACACTAGTGTAAGTCAGCAGTGAACCTTCTGGAAAACACTGCATTCAGTGCTCTGTGCTGCGAGGTGTCCACTCTCTACAGACAAATGTTCTTTATCTAAAACATCTTTACCCTCTGCCTTGGAGCACCAAGTGCCCATTCTCCTCCCCACTGGGATCTGGCTTAACTGCCTCCATTGCTTTCTAGACACAAAGTCCCATTCAGAGGTTATCTTAGGGGCAGCCTCCTTCTCACACCAGGCTCCCTCCTGGCCCACTCAGCTTCCTCTCTCAGACCCAGAAACAGGAAGAACTGTTTATTGCTCCATATGGGCTAGAGAACCCATATTGTCTGTAAGAAGAAAATTAGGCCACCCTCCAAGGAGGTGGCCTCCAGAAAGCTTTGATTTCCCCTGGTGAGTCAACACAAACAATAAATGTCATAAATTAGTTTCTCAATAAATTATTGTGCTACATTCAATGCCCATAAGTTCTCTTTCAGTTCAAGTATCTTTTGCTAGAGTAAAAGTTAAGTGGAGTGAGCACTAGAGAACTAAATTAGTCTCTTGAGGAGGAGTGTGCTGGGAAGGGAACATTTGTGGTGGCCCCTGATGGTTATGGAGTTCACCTGGTGAAGAAATGAGGGGGCTATGATATGCTCGGTGCTAAAACCCAGGGCCTGCGTCTGGCCAGAGATTTCCCAAACCGTACCATGCTGCTGTGGCCCTAACCCTCCGCATCGCCAGGATTTAAGAAGCAGGTTCCGGTGAGCTCAGAGCCTGGAGGGACCAATGCTCTCTTGTCAGCCGGGTGGAACGTTTGAGATGGAACCTGCAAGATGACAATATGCACTGAACCACCAGATGTCCCCCTGCTTCTCTGGGGGAACCCATGTTCTGGGAGTAGGGCTGGGGCCACTACCCTACAGTAAGACCTCGTCATTCATGTTGTGATTTCTGTGGGTATAAACTATATCGAGTTAAAGGAAGAAAAGGAAAGGGGATGGGAAAGACATGGCAAGGTAGAGGAAGGCAGGGAAAGGCGAGTCTGCTTTGGAGACCTTCCACCATGACCTGCCCGTTTAGGAATGCGTGATCAGATCACCCTGTGAGGTCACTTTTTTGTCCACAGAGCTCATATGTTCTTCCTCTGGGACTCCCAAAGCCTCTGAATTTATAGCCTTATTCCCAGAACCAATTTGTAGGAAACCAAATTAAGATGAACAGACAGCATTCCTGACTCAGTCTAATAATTTCTTCCCCTTATACTGCAAATACTCCTCCCTGCCTTTTTCCTCCTTATCTCTCGGATGCAGAGCCGGGGCTCAGATCCTATAGTCACCTCCTCAGAGTGGAGGCTGGTGCAAAAAGCCCTGAATTAGTCCCAGATCGGCCACCTCCTGGGTTACCTCCAGGAAACAGAACCACTTGTGGGCCCGAGTTTCCCCATCTAGGAAGGAAAGGTTGCACTGAATATTTCACAGGAAAAAAATCAGCACACACATTTTGGGGAGGAGGCCAATTAAAATCCTACCCACACAACTAAAATTAGTTTTAAGTGTTCAGAAGCGACTGGAGTAAGTAATTTCCAAGACTGTACTCGGACCTCATTTCCATAATTTCTAGACTTGAAGAGTGAAAGTGGAGGTAGAGTGGGAGGATGGCAGTGGACTTCTTTTTGCAACGGGGTCCCCACAGCAGCCCTCTCCCCTCCGCTGCCCTTTTTGACGAAACGGAGTGTGTCCCACACATGTCTCCTGAGCTGTTTCCGATGGCTGCAGAGGAAGTGGGGCCCCTTGCTAAGGATGCAGAAGGCTAGGAGGGGAGTGGGCAGCCTCAGAACTCGTCCCCACACTATTGGAGCCAACTCCTCCGGGAAGGAGAAGGAAAGGGGTACAGGAGCTAGCATGGATCCAGTGCCACCTGCTAGAGGTGCACTTATGGCAGTGATGGTGACCCTATGACACCTCTGACACGCGAACTCATTTTTTTGGTTGATTTTTCTTTGTTAAATGGCATTTAAATATATAAAATAAATATCAAAAATAGAAGTCTTTGTTTTACTGTGGTTGCAAATATCAAAACATTTCTATATGTGACACGGCACCAGAGTTAAGTTAGGGTTTTTCAAAATGCTGACACGCCGAGCTCAAAAGGGTCGCCATCACTGACTTATGGTGTCTCAAAGGAGCCCCTGTTACAGAGCAGGAACATTTTTAGGCCTGCTTAATTACCTAGCCACCTCAGCAGCTGACAGCCTGTGCAAAGTTTCTAGGAACTGAGCTCCCACACCTGAGCAACGGCCCACAGAGAACAGATCAACACTCCTGGGCAACAGGCCCATAAAGAACAGACAGATCAAAATTAAGAACAGTCCTGACCTTTAAGATACCCAGAAATGAACAAGAGGAGGAGGATGAATAGCTTGGCTAAAACTACACAATGAGCTTTTGTCACTTGGCTTTGCTTGCTCTGGGAACCTGAACACGGATGCGGTTGTCCCCTTTAAACATTGGACTCTGCAGATGGTAGGGACCGCTTCTCTCTTGGGCTTCCCGAGTGGAGGAGCGGACACTGGCCAGTCAATAAAGGCTCTCTACATTTTAATCAGTCTGGAGTTCTGGTCATTCTGTCGCTCGCACTCCACAACACCCCACACTTCGTAGATAGGTCTAAGCGACCCTTCAGGTAAGAAAAATTCGGAACAGAGAAAGGAAGCAAGTTGGTCCCAGGCATCAAATGGTGGATCCAAGAGCCACTCTGTGGGTGGTTAGTGAGCTGGGTGTCGGGATCATAGCCCCTGTGTGGGCAGTTGAGGTCATGTGCATTCAGTTATTTCTGCTTCAGTAGGACTAACCAGGGTTCTCTTTCTGGAACTTGGGAAGCAAAGAATGTGGTTGAGAATAATCAGAACAACCTTCGGAATGAGTGAAAGTGAACTGAGTGTCAGTTCTGGGCCAGCTATTTCCTCCTCTGGTATTTCACCGAATCCTCGCAGCTGTGTGGCCTGGTAGGCAGGACAGATGTGACTCCCATCCTACACGGAGCTCAGGCTTAGCGAGGGTCGGAGGTCCATTCAGGGCCAGCCCATCTCACTCGCTCGCTGGCCCCACTCCCATCATGGGGCCTTCTGGTCACACTTGCCAAACAGCTCATTGTCTCACGTGAGTTCCTTGAGCATAGGACCCTGTGTAAGTCCTCCCCCTCCTGCATCTGGCCCAGCGTGGGTGCAGAGGCGATGCTCAGAGCCAGAGCACGAGTGTTTTTCAAATGATTGTAAAATATTTGAAGTTGTGAACTTCCCCCCACCCCAGCCAAAGCCTCTCTCTTTTCCATGTGTATGTGCCCGTGTACCAGAGTTGCTCCTGACAGCTAAGTGGGAAAACAAGTCTTTCCCTTTAGCAGGAAATCATACCTCAGGGGGGTGCTAGACAAGAGCACTGTGCTAGGAGTCCAGGACCAGAACAACCACAACCCTCTGGGTGCCTCCGTTTCCCCATCTGTGCCATGAAAGGTTCCCCTAGTAAGCTGCAGGCCTCTACAGGGCCTAAGGGCTCCAACCCTTTTATGGGTGGGGCTCCCAATACATCCCAGGGGCAGGCCCAGAGGAATTCTTGTTTAGCCTTGTCATCCACAAGCTGCCCCACACAGGCCCTGTTTCTGTGGTCTTTCCTGCTTTTCTACTTAAAAATGGTCCTCACTCAGCTTTGGTCAGATCAAAGGGACACATGCTGCTGCAACTTGCTGGTCAGAGGCTGTCACTGCAAACTCTTGCCTGCTGGTCACAGCTGAGTTTTACCCAGTCCTGTGGGGGTACCTACAGAATGTAAACTCCATGAGAGCAGGAACGATGCCGCCCTTGATCATTAATTTATCTCTTGAACGGCATTGAATGTTTCTGGAAGGAAGGGAGGAAGCAAGGAAAGAAGGAAGGGAGGGAGGAAATAGGGGATGAGTGGAGATGGTTCCTGCCATCTAGAGCCAACAGGCTAGTTGAGGAGAAAGGAGGCACACACAAAGGTAAATAATAACTGAAGGACTAGGTTACCATACAGAGCAAAAGTATAAGGTGTTGCAAGACAGCATGTGTTCAGGCCAAATTTGTGTGTAGACAGTAAGGGCTGCAGGAACACAGTGTGACTCTGGGGACAGCAGAAAGGCACTGCAGGTCAAGGCGGAGGCAGACTCCATCCCTGCAGTCTCAGTGTTGGAAATGAGCAAGGCACGCTCAAGCTCTCCAACAGAGAAAAGGGAGCCTGGGCAGGACTAGTTCGGCTCAGAGAGTCTGATAAACAGAGGCTCAGAAGTCCATCCTGTCGGCTCCGGTTGGGAGTTCCTGGGATGTGTCTGCGGAAGCATCTTGACGGAGAGGTTTGCAAATGCTGATGCTCACCTTGACCCCACAGCTCCCAGAGAAACCTGCTCCTGGAGGCAGGCACAGTGTTTGCTCTCCACACTTTTCTCCAACCAAGGGACAGTGACTCAGGACCCAGGAAACTGATGAGGACCAACTCAGCACCCACTGGTGGAGTAGCACCCACTGGTGGGCCGAGCCCCAAAGGAAATATAGGAGGAGGAAGACGGACCCCAGCCTTCCGGGGCTTAAGTAGGAGATACAAAAAACCGGTGAAACTTCATGTCCTCTGACATTTTATGTATCAGTCAGAATACTAATGGGACTTGGGATGATGTTAGGTGACCTTAACTGCCCTGTTTTCATGAGGAGTTCATTTCAACCCAGAGGGATGGGGGATAACAGTATTTCATCTCATTAGAATCAACTGTAGTTACATCAGGGCTCTGCTTATTTTGTTTCATATATATATGAATTATATATATATATATATAATGTTTTATTGCTGAAAGTTTTACATATGTCTCCTTTTCCCCCTCATTGACTCCCATCTCCAGCCCTCCTGCTTATTTTTCTTCTTTCTTTTCTTCTTTTTCTTCTCCTCCTCCTCCTCCTCCTTCTATTTTTGTTAATCTCACCCAAGAATATTTTTCCCATTGGTTTTAGAGAGAGTAAAAGGGAGTAAGAAAGAGAAAAACAGTGAGAGAGAGAGAAACATCAATGCGAGAGAGACACATCGTTTGGTTGCCTACTGCACATGCCTGGACCAGGCAAGGGATCAAACCTGCAACCCAGGTACCGTGCCTTTGACTGGGAATTGAACCCGAGACCCTTCAGTGCAAGGGTCGACACTCCAGCCAGGGCCTGCTTATTTTTCTTGACCCCAGGGATACCAAACTGTTGGATAGGCCTCCAGGGGGCAAGTTATCCTCAGCAAGTGGCCTGTAAACAGCTCCTCGTGAGCCTCTCTCCTAGACATGAGTTGCATAGTGTGGAAAAGGCCAGCTCCTTGGCTTTAAAAATACCTGTCCCTGTTTGCTCGGACACAGAACCTCCACTGAGCAGGAAGGGACTGGGTCCTGGAGAGAGGAGGTGACTTTCCCAGGCCATGCAGTGAGTTAGGTTGGGCATAGAGGCCACCCTTCCTGACTAACGCCTGGAGCTGTTGTCCTCT
>NW_006286677.1:597593-605474 GCF_000327345.1 Myotis davidii | reverse complement strand
GAAAATACATCCTGCATATCAGATATTTACATTACGATTCATAACAGTAGCAAAATTACAGTTATGAACTAACAACGAAAATAATTTTATGGTTGGGGTCACCACAACATGAGGAACTGTATTAAAGGGTCGCGGCATTACGAAGGTTGAGAACCACTGGCTTATGGGATGCTAATGTAGCCAGCCCACTTCAGCCATTTACTACATATTGATTGTGTGACTATTATGGTCTGGGCACAGACACAAATCCCTACCTTCATGGTGCTGACATTCTAGTGTGTGTGTGTGTTGGGGGGGGGCAGATATAAAGCAATAAACATAATAAAGAAGCATGTGATATAGCATGTGAGAAGATGATATTTGTCTGGAAAGGGGAGGAGAGCAGGGTAATGAGGATCAGTAGCTTGGGGTAGGAGTCATGTTCTTGTTGATGCTCTTGAAAACCATGAAGCTAAATTAGCTCACTGAGGGAGTTAATCTAGATGGGGAGGGGGAGGAGAATGAGGCCTTTTTTCACAAAGATGGCACTGAAAGTGAAGAAGGAAGTTCTTCCCCCTCCCAAAGCCAAAGCAAAGGCTTTAAAGGCAAAGAAAGCAGTGTTGAAAGGCGTCCACAGCCACACAAAAACGAAGATCCGCACGTCACCCACCTTCCAAATATCCTCGGAAGAGTTCCCCCAGGAGAAACAAGCTTGACCACTGGGCCATCATTGAGTTCCCTGACCACCGACCGAGTCAGCCATGAAGAAGATAGAGGACAACAAACCACTGGTGTTCACTGTGGATGTCAAGGCCAACAAGCACCAGATCCAACAGGCCGTGAGGAAGCTCTATGACATTGACGTGGCCAAGGTCAACACCCTGATCAGGCCTGACCGCGAGAAGAAGGCATGTGTTCGACTGGCTCCTGACTATGATGCTTTGGATGTTGCCAACAAAATTGGAATAATCTAAACTGAGTCCAGCTGGCTAATTCTAAATATAAAAATTTTAGGCTAAAAAACATAAAATAGAGGTCTGAAGACTGAGCCCAACTTTCAAAGGACAGATAAAAGGACAGCAGGCTGCATCAATGAGGCAGGACACTGAGAAGGAGTCAGTGAGTTAGAAAGGAAACCAGGTCAGGGCAGGATTCTGGAAATCAAATACAGGGGATTGAGAAGGAAAGAGTTCTCACCTTTGTCCAATGCCGCTGAGGACTGAGAATGACCACTGGGGTTGGCCATGAGGAGGTTATTGGTAATCTTATTGAGAAGGGTTTCTTAAGGGCATAGAGTCTGATTGGGGTAGGTTCTTCCCACACAGAAAGAGAAATGAGTATAGGTAACTTCTTCAGGGAATTTTACTCTTAAGAAGAAATTGGTCAATAACTAGAGGAAGAATGATTGAGCAGAGAAGGGGGAAATGATGCAGAAAGCAAGGAGATAATTGCTGGTCACGATCTTTGAGTGGGTCAGGGGATGAGGGGGCTCCAGGGCACAGGTGATGGGCAGCCACATGCAGGAGCACAGGCAGGTGACCCATCGTCTCCCCTGCCTTTGTCCACACCTCAGGTGCTTTTCCTGGCTCATTCTGCCATAGTATCTACACCTACAGAAAACAGGGAAAACCCATGAGCTACAGACCTGGGACTTAAAATGAGGCCTAAGAATAAAAGAATAATCTGAAATAGGACTCAAGCAAACTATGTAATGCCTTTGACCAAAAAAAAAAAAAAGTACTTTATTTTAAAAATCAACCTATTGGGAGCATGGCTATCTAAAAGACGCTCTGTATCATCAGTGTAGAAAATATGCTCCACTTCACCCAAGAAATGAGGAAAAGATGCTTTCATGACTTTTCCTTTGACAATGATGCTTCTAATCAAGAAAGGCAAATAAAATCTGCACGATATCCCTCTTTTTGTGTGTGTGTCTAGTTGACAAATAAGAGATAATAAGCATTGATAGTGTTTGGTGAAACAGGCATTCTCTTCAAACAAGGGGGAGGGTGAAAATTGGTACAAGACTTTTGGGACACAATCTGGCTATATTGAAAGTACAACATCTCTCTTTCCACTGTCCGTAGCTGGTGTCTTTTTGCAAAGTACTTCCTAGTACAGGGTTGATCTCCTGGGCCTCCAAATATGCAAGACCACAGAGTCCAAACAGTACCAGCCATCTGAATTCCCTGCAAAAGAGGGAGAGCAACCTGTGAGAGAAACAGCAAAATGGGGGTAATATTGTCAAGAGAACAATCTAGAATGGAATCGAGAGGCCTCTAGGAAGCTGAGCTCACACCCTCCATAGGGAACTGAGATAAATTATAAATGGCTACATCCTGATACAATTCCTGGAACTGGCTCTGCGTCACTGAACTCTCTACTGACAAATAAAATTTTCACCTAGCAATAGTCATAAGCCATCAATCATCTATAGTACAGAGTAAGTGAGCTTGCCAGCACTAACCACAGCTCTTTCAAAACAACTTGTATAACTCTCCCTTTGGGAGTCCCCCTTTTTCTGTCTTTACACATTCTGTCTCTCTTTCCTCCTTGGAACACAGCTGGGTTTTTACCCAAATCTGTGTCACCCAATTGCAATTCCACTGGCTCCCCCCCCCCCCCCCCCCCCCCCCCGCCAAAAAGCTTTTATTTGCCTTGAGTTCTTGGTCAAAATTGATTGACAACTCCTTCTCTCTTCAGAGACCTCAGACCAGAGGTCAAGGGCAGGATGAAGAACAGAACCATGCTTCCCTCTCCCTCCTCTCAGGTGCCACTCAGAACTCCACTCACACCGTTCTCTTCACTGGCCCCCTTGCTACAAGCAAAGCAGCTCTTGTGAATGAGTTCATCAGACACAGCCCCACTCTGAATTCTATACTGTGTTACCTTCTGCATGTAACTACAGAGAAACACTCAATTTTAGCGGCGATTTTATCTGGGTGGGTGGAATTTTAAAAATCTCCTTTTGTGTTTTTAGGTATTTTTCTAATTTTTTATAATTGATTTTTATAATTTTTGTAACCATATAAAAATGTTATTGGGGAGAAACTTCTGTTCTTTCAGTGTGTTTGTTAAAAGATGCTTTTAAAAATAAAATTTCAGCTCAGCCGCCATGGCTCAGTGATTGAGCACCAACCTATGACCCAGGAGGATACAATTTGTTTCCTGGCAGGGCACATCCCCAGGTTTTGGGCTTGATCCCCAATGTGGGGTGTGCAGGAGGCAGCCAATCAATGATTCTCATCATTGATGTTTCTATCTTGCACCCCTCTCCTTTCTCTCTGAAATAAATTAAAAAATAAAAATAAAATAATTTTTCACAATATTTAACATCTTCCTTTTAAAAACTTGCATTTTGTCCAGATACTAGGATATGAAGTAGTTTTTTATATGTCTGAACTTCGGCAAGCATCTGATCATGTTGCTCCATTGCTTAGCATTTAAAAAAATATTTTTAAAAAAATATAGTTTCATTGATTTCAGAGAGGAAGGAAAAGGTAGAGAGAGATAGAAACATCAATGCTAAGAGAGAATCATTGATCGGTTACCTCCTACATGCCCCACACTGAGGATCGAGCCCGCAACCCAGGCATGTGCCCTGGTGCAGAATCAAACCCAGGACTCTTCAGTACTCAGGCTGAGACTCTATCCACTGAGCCAAACCAGCTAGGGCTAACACACACACACACACACACACACCATCACCACCACCACCACCACCACCAAAAAACAAAACCTTTTAACTGATTTTTTTGAAAGAGGTAAGCAGAGAGAGAGAAAAACATCAATCAGCTACCTCCTGCATGCCCCCTACCTGCCTCCTGCATGCCCCCTACTGGGGATGGAGTCCACAATCTGGGCATGTGCCCCAAGAGGGAATTGAATCTGCAACCTTTCAGTGCACAGGACGATGCCCAACCAACTGAGCAACACATGCCAAGGCCATTGCTTAACATTTTTACCTGCTTCACCAGCTCCCAGAGAGAATCCTAGTTCTTTAACTGGCCTCATTCCAGACCCTTCATGATCTGACTGCTGCTTCCCGCTCCAGTTCTGCTTGCAAACTTGTCCCTTCCCATGGGATTTAGTTATACCTGAACTGCTTCGAGTTCCCTAAACACAGAATGCACTCGCAACTTCACGCCTTTGTCTTCCAGCTGCTCAGAATTTTCTCTCCCTTTTCCACCTGGCAAACTCTTATTCACACTCTAAAACCCATTTCAGATCAGTCACTTCCACTGCGAAGTGCTATTTCTCTCTTTTTGGCACACTTCTGTATCCGCCTTTGTCGTGTTGGACTATTTTGCTCATCTTTGTGTACTCAGACAGGACCTGCACATGGTAAGTATTTTGTAAGTATTAGTTGAATGGTGGCTGGTTTATTCATTCCACACATGCACTTGGAGTGCCCACTATGTGCTGAGCACAGTGCTAGTTTCCTGGGATTCTACATTAACAAGGCACAGACCTTGCTCATAGTCCAGTGGGGTAGCCAGAGAGGAGCACATAATATTACAATGACAATGATATACTGGCAACTCTTTCACCTTTTCTCATTCTTCCTTTTCTCCCTTAATTGGCCATAACTTGAAAGCATAATTCATATTTACCGCTTGGCTCAATTATTTTTCAAAAGAATTTTCCATTTACTACACTTCATTTCTGAAAGTGTTTAATAGAATTTTTTCTATTTCTGTCTTTACTCTAGTATGAGGAAGAATATTTGAACAGTCAAAGTAGCCTTTCCCCCGCCCCTCTCCTCCCCCCTCCATCCCCACACAAACACATTGTTGCTTCTCAAGCCAGTGAGCACTCTATGACTGGAGGCATGCATGTCAGGACCAGTGACCACAGGTGTGCTGGGGGAAGGGTGGAAGAGAGATGGAAGTGAAAAAAAAATTGGTTGAAGTCTATGACCTTGAAGGGCTTTCCAATCCTGATTCTAAGACAAGGCAAACTTAAGCTCAGATCATGAGGCCGAACTCCTAACATGCTGTCATCACAGTGCAAACCCTTGTGGGAGAAAAACAAGATGCTCTTCATTTCCTCCTGGCACCGAGTAGGGCCTGCCTTGAATTGTGGGTGAATTTTTTCCACGGTATGTTTCTAGTTCTCACATCTGTACAACTCTCCTTGAGGGAGGGAAAGTGGAAGATATTGGACCAGGAGAAAGATAGCCAAAATTCTTCCCAGTGAACGTCTTGCCCCACCTCTGCACTGGCCTTCACTGTTGGAATTTCTCTGGACCAAGCCAGCCACTAGCCATCACATGAATGACAGAGGAGCTATGGGTGTGGCCAACTATTTAGGAAGTCAGGAAAAGGAGGAGTTGGGGGAGAGGTGAGTCGTGGGATCCAACACCCAGGCTGCTGTATGGACAGCAGCTTCTCTGGGACCTGTGTTCTCTAGAAGACAGGAGAAAGGATGAGCATGCCAGGAGACCCAGCCCAGCCAGACCCTGAAGGCTGCAGAAGGTGGGTGGCTCTCTGCCAAGCTTGCCATGTCAGGGACAAGGGAAAGCAAGGGCTCTTGGCCTTTTGGGGCATCTACAAAGAGTGACTGTGTCCGCCTGGGACAGAAGTCAGGAAACCTGAGCTCTGCTCTTGCCAGGTTACTACCAAACTGTGCGATCTTGGTTAAGTCACCAGTCTTTTCTGGGCCTGTTTTTTTCATCTGTAAAATAAGGAATTGGCCAAGGCAGACTAATAACAAGAGCTAGCCTTTATATAGTGCTTGCCAGTTGAACTTTCCTGAATAGCATCTCATTTGGTCCTCAGGGCAGTCCTTAGGTGGAGGGATGCTTGTCACATTTTATAAATGGGGAATCTAGAGCGCAGTGGGTGAGCAACTCAGTCGGTGTGAAGCCAGGCTGGACCTGTAATCCTGGTCTCCTGGGGACAGTTCTGGCCTCTGTGAACATGTTATTCCCTGGAGGTCTGGACTCCGAAGAGCCCCAGCTCTTGTCAGGACTTCGTCTCCGTCGGTGCTGCCCTCCCCCGCCCCCCATGCCCTCATCAACTACCTGTCACCAGCTGTTTCAGTCTCTTCTCCGTCCCTTTCCCAGAGTTACCTTTCTCATTCTGCAGGCTGACACTAATATTTCTGTGAAGAGGGAGGTGAACCCCAAATACCCCATCTCTACCCTCCTGAGTTAATTAGCACTTTTATGCAGTGAATTTTCCAGAGTTCTCTCTGCTTTCTGGAATGTCTTCCTGTGAGGTCTTGCGAGGTCAAGAAAGAGTGAGAACTGATGAACCCTCAGGGCAGCGGTTTGTTTCTGCAGATGTGACCCAGTACTGTGGGTCCAGGGTGTTGGTTAAATGTGCAGATTCTTGGGTCCCACCCCAAAGTTGCATTTTAGCAAACTTTCCTTGTTTCTGACAAGCACACATCAGGCAGTTTGGGAACAACTATTCTTTGTTATTGTTTTCTTTTCTTTTCTTACTTTTTTTGGGGGAGGGGGGTGCAGGGGTGGTGGGACCACTATTCTCTAGCAGACCACTGCTCTGCTGCAGAGGCTGTGGAGAGATTTCCTAATAGTCGCTCAGTATCCTTATTTTACTGGAATAAGCCTTTCCTGATGACGGTGGATTATTAATTTTAAATTAGAGTTCAGGATTTAGGTTGGTTATATTTTAGTTTGAGTTTTGCATCTCTATAAGTTAAATTTGTCTAGAATTTTTTCTGTACACTAGCTTTGCAAAATAAGTTGGAAATCTTACTATTATTTTCTACTAGAGGTCCAATGCACAAATTCGTGCACTGGTGGGGTCCCTCTGGGTGGCCTGCAGGGATCGGGCCAAAACCCTCATTCTAATGCCACCTGCAGCTCCTACCTGCTGTTCCCGCTCATCCCAGCCCCATTGTGCCTGCCGCGGGCTTGCACCCAATCAGTCCCATGAGCCCTGTGTCTGGCACCCTCCCAAGGGGAGTGGCCTGTGGAATTGGGCTGGGGAGAAACCACAGGAGGGCTCCAGGGCATGTCTGGCCCATCTTGCTCAGTCCCGATCAGCCAGACCCCAGATGCTCCTACCAGTCAGAGCGTCTGCTCCCTGGTGGTCAGTGCACTTCATAGCGACTAGTCGATCAGTTGACTGCCTGCCCCTGGTGGTCAGTGCACGTCATAGTGAGCTGTTGAGCAGCCTTAGCATATCATTAGCAATTACGCTTTGATTGGTTGTTCAATTTTTCTGCCATTTGGTCTATTTGCCTTTTATTATATAGGACTAGAGGCCCAGTGCATGAAATTCATGCACTGGAGTGGGGGGCCCTCAGTCTGGTCTGCCCCCTCTCACAGTCTGAGAGCCCTTAGGGGTGGGAGGCAACTCGGCAATCAGGGGAAGGCAATGCCCCCCATCAGACCTCTGCTGCTGCCACTGCCAGCAGCACAAGCCTCGGGCGGCCCTAGGTGGCTGGGCAGCTGACAGCCGAGGCTTGCCTATGCCTTGGGCCAGCTCTGAGCAACTGGGCAGCCACCATCCGAGGCTTGCCTGTGCCTTGGGCTGGCTCTGGGCAGCTGGGGGACTGAGGGGACTGGGGGACTCCGGAGGCAGGTGTGCGGCAAAGCCAGGCCTGTCTAGGGGCAGGCCTGGCCTTGCCGCATGCCTGCCACCCTGCAGGGCTGAGGGGACTGGACATCGCCATCTTGTGGCTGTGGGCGCTGCCATCTTTAAAGGCGTGGCAGTCAATTAGCATATTCCCTCCTTATTGGCTGTGGGCACCCCCATCTTTTGCAATGGCATGAGGGTCAATTAGCATATTCCCTCTTTAGTAGATAGGATAATTGCCATACAACATTGCATTAGTTTTAGGTGTACAATATGATTTCATCCTATATAATAAAGAGGTAATATGCAAATTGACCATCACACCCTAACACAAGATGGCCGCTCCCATGTT
>NW_006286677.1:580304-591569 GCF_000327345.1 Myotis davidii | reverse complement strand
CCTGCAGTAGCAGGCAGGAATGTTGGAGTCCTCTGGCACTGAAGCAAGCAAGCCTCATGTTACTTTCAAGCTGCCTGGCTGCCGGCCACCATGTTGGCTGACAGTTAATTTGCATATCTCCCTGATTAGCCAATGGGAAGGGTAGCGGCCATATGCCAATTACCATGTTTCTCTTTTATTAGATAGGATAGTCTGAGATAGTTTGATATTGGACTTATTCTTTGAAGATTAGATTGAACTCAGTTATAAAAACAAGGTAGGTCTAACGTTATTTTAAGTGATTGGCATTTAACTGCCTTTCTAATTTCTTAAATGATTATTGGTAAGTTCAGGTTGTTACTTCTTGAGATTAATTCATTTCTCTAAATTCACCAACATTTGCACTTGATACTCTTATATTTCTGTAGCCCAACTTTTTCTTGAGTTCTATTGTCTTTGTTAATGATAATGTTTTTGTTTTGTTTGTTTCACTTTCTTTCTTTAATCATGATTTTCTATGTAGTCTTTTCAAAGAACCAAGTTGTAGTTTTCCAAGTACAAGTCTTTTACCTCTTTGGTTGAGTTTATTCCTAAGTATCTTAATTTTTTTGTAAATGCAATTATTTGTTTAGTTTATCTTTCTGACCATTCATTATTGGTGTATAAAAATGCCTTTGATTTCTGGGTGTTGAGTTTGTATCCTGCTACATGTGCTGAATTCCTTTATTAAATCTAGTAGTTTTTTTGGTGGAGTCTTTAGGGTTTTCTATGTACTATAACATATCATCTGCAAATACTTCCTCCTTTCCAATTTGGATGCCTTTTATTTATTTATTTATTTTGTCTGATCTCTGTGGTTAGGACTTTCAGTACTATGTTGATTAAGAGTGATGAAAGTGGGCATCCCTGTCTTGTTCTTGCTCTTAGGGGAAATGGTTTTAGTTTTTGCCCATTGAATATGATGTTGGCTGTAGGTTTGTCATATATGGACTTTATTCTGTTGAGATATGATCCCTCTATTCTCACTTTGCTAGGAGTTAGAACCAAGTTGTAGTTTTCCAAGTACAAGTCTTTTACCTCTTTGGTTGAGTTTATTCCTAAGTATCTTAATTTTTTTGTAAATGCAATTATTTGTTTAGTTTATCTTTCTGACCATTCATTATTGGTGTATAAAAATGCCTTTGATTTCTGGGTGTTGAGTTTGTATCCTGCTACATGTGCTGAATTCCTTTATTAAATCTAGTAGTTTTTTTGGTGGAGTCTTTAGGGTTTTCTATGTACTATAACATATCATCTGCAAATACTTCCTCCTTTCCAATTTGGATGCCTTTTATTTATTTATTTATTTTGTCTGATCTCTCTATGGCTAGCACTTCCAGTACTATGTCGAACAGGAGTGGTGAAAATGGGAATCCCTGTCTTGTTCCTGTTAGTGGGCATCCCTGTCTTGTTCGTGCTCTTAGGGGAAATGGTTTTAGTTTTTGCCCATTGAATATGATGTTGGCTGTAGGTTTGTCATATATGGACTTTATTCTGTTGAGATATGATCCCTCTATTCTCACTTTGCTAGGAGTTTGTGTTTTTTAAAAAAAATAAAAAATGGGTGTTAGATTTTGTAGAATGCTTTTTCTCTATTGATATGATTATGTGATTTTTGTCTTTCAATTTGTTTATGTGATGCATCATGTTTATTGATTTGCAAATATTGTATCAGCCTTCCATCCCTAGAATAAATCCCACTTGATCATGGTGCATGATCTTTTTAATATATTGCTGGATCTGATTTGCTAATATTTTGTTGAGGAATTTAGCATCTATGTTCATTAGGGATATTGGCCTGTAATTCTCTTTCTTTGAAGTGTCTTTATCTGGTTTTGGAATTAGAATAATGCTGGCCTCATAAAAAGAGCTTGGAACAAATAATTCCTTCCTCTTGGATTTTTTGGAATAGTTTGAGGAAGATAGGTGTTAATTGTTCGTTGAAGGTTTGGCAAAACTCCCCTGTGAAGAAATCCAGACCAGGGCTTTTGTTTGCTGGGAGTTTTTTGGTTTTTTAATTACTGCTTGTATTTCATTAGTTGTTATTGGCCTATTCAGGTTTTCTGATTCTTCCTGATTCAGTTTTGGGAGATAGTATTTTTTAAGGAATTTGTCCATTTCATCCACATTGTCCAGCTTACTGGCATATAGTTGTTCATAGTATTTTCTTATAATCCTTTGTATTTCTGTGGTGTCAGGTGTTACTTTACCACTTTCATTTCTGATTTTATTTGAATCCTCCTCTTTGTTTTTTGATGAATCTGGCTAAAGGTTTATCAATCTTGTTTATCTTCTCAAAGAACCAGCTCTTTATTTCATTGAATTTTTTTGGTATTTTTTTAGCTTCTTTGTCATTAATTTGTCATTAATTTATTATTTCCTTCCTTATACTTACTCTGGGCTTTTCTTATTGTTCTCTTTCTAATTCTTTAAGTTGTAGGGTTAAATCATTTATTATTAATTTTTCTTATTTTTTGAGATAGGCCTTAGTTCTATGATCTTCCCTCTTAGGACTGTGTTTACTGTGTCTAATAGATTTTGGGTTGTTGTACGTTCATTTTCATTTATTTCCAGGAAGTTTTTTATTTATTTCTTATCCTCATTGGTAACCCATTCATTGTTTAGTAACATGCTGTTTAGCCTCCATTTGTTTGAATGTTTTTCAGTGTTTTTATCTGTAGTTGATTTCTAAATTATTCCATTGTGATCTGAGAAGATGCTTGATATGATTTCAATCTTCTTGAACTTGTAGAGACTGACTTTGTGTCCCAACATGTGGTCTATCTTTGTGAATGACCTATGTGCACTTGAGAAGAATGTATATTCTGCTGCTTTGGGGTGAAATGTTCTATAAATGTCAATTAAATCCATCTGATCCAGTGAGTCATTTAGAGTCTCTGTTTCCTTGTTAAGTTTTTGTCTGGAAGATCTATCCAGTGAAGTCACTGGGGTGTTAAAGTCCCCTACTATGACTGTATTGCTGTTAATCTCTCCCTTAAAGTCATCTAGAATTTTTTTATATATATTTAGGTGCTCCTGTATTGTGCATATATGTTTACCAGGGTTTACTTTTATTGGATCGATCCCTTTAGTATTATGTAGTGACCTTTGTTGTTTCTTGTGATAGCCTTCATTTTAAAGTCTATTTTGTCAACTATGAGTATTGCTACCCCAGTTTTTTTCATTTCCATTTGCATGAAAAAATTTTTCCATCCCGTCACTCTCATCCTGTGTGAGTCTTTTGTTCTGAGGTGGGTCCTATAAACAGCATACAATTGACTCATGGTTTTGTATCCACTTAGCTACCCTATTTTTTTATTGGAGTATTTAATCCATTTACATTTAAGGTTATTATTAACTAGAGGCCTGATGCATGAAATTCATGCAAGAGTAGGCCTTCCTTCCCCTGGCTGCCAGCACCGGCTTCCCTCTGGCACCCAGGACCCCAGCTTCCCTCATAATCCTGGCTTTGTCCAGAAGGTCGTCTGGAAAGACATCTGGAAGGATGTCTGGTCTAATTAGCATATTACACTTTTATTATCATAGATAGGTGCTTATTTATTGTCATTTTAATTCTTTTTAAAAAAAATATTTTTATTTATTGCAGAGAAGAAGGGAGAGGGAGAGAGAGAAACATCAATGATGAGAGAGAATCATCTATTGGTGCCTCCTGTATGCCCCCTATTGGGGATTAAGCCTGCAACCCAGGCATGTGCCCTGATCAGGATTGAACTGTGACCTTCTGGTTCATAGGTCAATGCTCAACCTCTGCGCCACACCAGCTGGGCCCATTTTAATTCTTTATGCCTATGTTTCTCTCTCTATATATATATTTCTTCTCATTACAGCAGTTCCTTTAGCATTTCTTGCAGTGTTGGTTTGATGGTGATAAACACCTTTAGCCATTTTTTGTCTGGGGAGCTCTTTATTTCATCATCTATTTTGAATGATAGCCTTGCTGGAAAAATCACTATCATTCTACTAACTAAGTTCCCCCAGTTAATCTCTCCCCACCCATCCTCCTCCCTTGCATTCCCTCTGAGATTCATCAGTCTGTTCCATGTTTCAATGTCTCTGGATCTACTTTATTCATCAGCTTATTTTGTTCATTATATTCCACATGAGTAAGACCATGTGATACTTATCTTGCTCTGACTGGCTTATTTCACTTAGCATAATATTCCCCAGGTTCTTTCATGCTATCTCAAAGGGTAAGAGATCCTTCCTTTTTACCTCTGTTCAGATCACTGGATAGCTAGCTGACCTCTGAGGGTTTTAAACAGGTGATACCCTTGGGTTATTGTAGAATAAGTCTTGGACCTAGAGGGTCAAAACCCGAGGTCTGAGTCTTGGTGTGGCTTGTATTAGAAGTGTTCAAGCAGAGGGTGGAGGCTCTGAGGCATGATGGAAAAAAACACTGGCCTTGGATTTGAACTCTGTGAATAACTTTTGCTGAATTACTCAACTGCTCTGAGCTTATTTCCTCCTTATAAAATGGCATAGTCCAACAGATTGTCATGTTATATTGTAAATCAGAAGATATCTTAATCAATAAGCCAAATTTATTTGGAGTCTTTTTTATTTCACTAGTGCTAGCCGGCCCAGAGGAAATATTGCTTCTCAAATTCTGGGGCCCAATATGGTGGAAGTCTTTCCTATTTATATGTTTTTCCATTCTTTGTTTTCCAAATTTGGAATGAGACTTCCGGACCTTCTGAGAAAGGTCCTGCGTGCTGGGAAAGGGCCATGAGACCACATCTCAAGGCCTGGCCTGGCACCAGCACTGACAACTCTGCCTGGGGCATAGTTTATGGCCTCTCTGGAATGGGAGTAGTCTTATTTTTCCCTATTATTTAAGCAAGCAAACATTTACAGAAGCCAGAATAGCAGGGTTAAAATTTTAAACAGCAGTTTTTACCTAAGATGGAGGTTACTCTGCTTTAGTCACAGAGACCAAAGTAAGTAGTGGGTGGGAAGTATTTGGAAGACAGTATAGAGCTGAAAGTCATTGTCATCCTCTTAACAGCACTCTGGGAGCATGCCATTCTCCAACCTTATACCTATAGTTTAGGGTTCATTTCACTGGGCCCTATCATTCCAGAACCTGAAAAGACACAAGCCTGGGCCAAACGATGCTAGATGGAAGGAAGAGACAGGGTCTTAAAGACATAAAGAAACACCTGTGTGGAGGCTCCTCTTCCATGGCCCAAGTTGATTCAACTCCTTGGGAGGCCATG
Organism: Myotis davidii; assembly: GCF_000327345.1. NCBI lineage: Eukaryota > Metazoa > Chordata > Mammalia > Chiroptera > Vespertilionidae > Myotis > Myotis davidii. The sequence goes on along the minus strand of NW_006286677.1, from coordinate 586,314 downwards.
GCCCTAGTTAGAGGAAGGCAGAGGTCCTGGGACCACTGTAAGCCCGAGACCATCCCAAACTCATAAACCTGTCTCCTTTGTCTCTCAGTGTCATGAGTGCCAAGGAAGATGCTAAGTGGCTTCAGTGGGTGACACACCAGTTTGAGACCATTGCCGGAGAAGACCGGGAGATCAACCTGCAAGAATTCAAAACAGCCCTGAATGTGAAAGAGGCAAGTGTCCACTCCAGAAGTGGGGACTGTGTTTACAGAGGAAGACAATCTGGTTCCCAGGACACAGTGCCTCACAAGGAGGGAAAGGTCCCCTCTGGGTTCTCTGGGCTTGAGGCTTCACTTCTGAGCAGGGTTGGGTGAGGGGGAGAGTTGATGTTATTATGATGTAAGCCTCCTTCTAAGAAATGAGCTTCTCCCGCTGCCACATCATTCCCAGTCTTCCTTTGATTTTGGGGGTCCTCTGCCCATCCCCATAACAACCTGCATACCTGACAAACAGTGGTGACACTAGCAGAGAAAACAGCAGGACTGAGCCTGCAAATGCCAACTTCTCCCCAATTGTCCTCTAGGCTGGCATCAGATGATGGCCTATGTCCTTGATAAGGGGGAGCCAATGAGCATTTGAATGCCCCTTTTTGGATCAGAAGGTTCCTCACTTGCTGGTACCTGGGATACTGCAGAGAACTCTAAATGCTCTGCCTCCTTCCATTGTAATTATGGGGAAGAATAAAAAGACCTTCTGCCTAACAATACATTACCATGATAACAGGAGGCTGTAAAATGTTTTAAGATAAAGGCCAGTCAGGACGGTAGAGAGTGATAAGGCATTACTCAATGGATCCAGGTGTGAAAGAGTACCAATAAAGCCAAGGCCGGTTTGACTGTTCATAGCTGACTCCATGCTTCATGTGAACTCAGTTTCTTTAGGTCAGACACGGGAGCCCTGCAGGCTTCTCTCCTGCCTTGAGGGAAGCATCTAGAGCACAGCATACTGGTAGCTGGGACACTGACCCAGCCCAGGTCTTCTTAATACCTATCTTTCCAGTGTCTAACACCAGGCCTGGCAAGCAGGGGCTATGCAGGACATGATTGTGGGATGAATGGATGGATGGATGGGTGGGTGGATGGATGGATGGGTGGATGGATGGATGGATGGATGGATGGATGGATGGGGATGGGTGGATGGGTGGATAGATGGAAGGATGGATGAATGGATGGATGGATGGGTGGATGGGTGGATGGATGGATGGATGGATGGATGGATGGAGTGAATTGGCACTTAAGAACAATCCTTAAGTATAGGCTGTAGGCAGCCAAAACAAGCAAAGGAAAAGGCAGGTGACATCTACTCTATAAGTTCTTCCTGGGTTCACTTATCCCTGGTGGTGACCCCAAAGGGGATGGAGAGGACCCAGGGGAGCCTGTAGGAGGACCCTAATTTGACTCTTCCCCTATGTTAAGTAAGAGGACACCAGAGGTCTGGACTGCAAGGCTGATGGGGATGATGGCAGAGAGCCTACACAAATGACCAGTCCCAGAGGCTAGAAGGGGGCCTGAGCCCCACACACAAGGTCATCCTTGCTGCAGGGCTCCAAACAGCTCATCCGCTAGAGCCCAGCCTTGCTCTCAGCAGGCAGGATGGGCCATGGACACTGCACCCTGGTGTGGCCTCATGGGCAGATATAAACTGGGTCCTGACTGAATCCCATCATCCCAGATGTACACACACACACACACACACACACACACACACACAGTGAATAAATTCAAAGCCCAGGCCCTGCGGCCACACTTGCCACACTTGTGTCTGTTTCTATGGCCACAGTCCTTCTTTGCTGAGCGGTTCTTCGCCCTGTTTGACTCGGATGGAAGTGGCACCATCACTCTGCAGGAGCTGCAGGAGGCACTGACCCTGCTCATCCATGGCAGCCCCATGGACAAACTCAAATTCCTCTTCCAGGTGTATGACGTCGATGGTAAGGGCTCTTTGTAGGGGTCAGGGGGACTCCATGGGGGGGCAGCGGGGGGGGGGAATCAGCCCATCTCAGTGCTGTGCCCAACACAGGGCTGTTTTCTCCAGGCGAGGCTGATGGTTCTCCCTCTGTGGGTCCCCCTCCCCTATCATTCTGTCTGGTCCCTGCCTCCTTTCTGTGGGTGGAGAGAAGGGGAGACGAGCCAAGGAGACAAATGCCCTTGATTCAACTCACCTGAGACCAGAGTTGTCCTCTGTCTTTTTCTCTGATTGGAAAAAAAAAATCTTTGTTACTTTTTTCTTGTAACAATAATAACACAAGCCTGCTATGAACATTTGAGATAGTACAAAATAGTTTAAAGAAAAAAGCAAAAATTACCCAGAACATGTTTCTATACTGTCTTCTAACTGATCACACACACACACACACACACACACATTTTTAACTAGATAGGATTATACTATACATGCTACCTTTTATCACTATTTAACAATATGAACATTTGGTTCATGTGAGACTATATTGTTTTATAACATCATTTTTCATTGTAGTAAATATGCATAACATTAAATTTATCACTTTAACCATTTTAAGTGTACAATTCAGCAGCATTAAGTATATTCACGTTGTTGGGCAAGCATCGCCACCATCCATCTCTAGAACTTTTAATTTTTCCCAACTGAAACCCTGGATCCATTAAACACTAACTCCCATCCTCTCCCTCCACCTGCCCTCATCCTTGACAACCACCATTCTACTTTCTGTCTTTAAAAATGTGACTATTCTAGGTATCTCATATAAGTGGAATCACATAATATTTGCCCTTTTGTGATTGGCTTATTTCATTTAGCATCATGACTTCAAGGTTTATCCATGTACTAGGTGACAAGACTTCATTTTTTTAAAAAAACTAAACAATATTCTATTGTCTGTATATACCACACTTTGTTTATTCATTCATCCATCAATGGATTCTTGACTTGTTTTTACCTCTCAAATATTGTGAACAATGCTGCAATGAACATGGGTGTATAAATATCTCTTTAACATTCCAATTTCATTCTTTTGGCATAGACCCAGAGATGGAATTGCTGGATCATAAGGAAATCCTATTTTTAATTTTTTGAGGAACCATACCCTTATCCATAGCAGTTGCACCATTTTACATACCCACTAGCACAAGGATTCTAATTTCTTCACAGCCTTGCCAGCATTTTTTATTTTCATTTATAATAGCCATCCTGGTGAGCGTGAAGTGGTAACTCAACGTAGTGATAGCATCATTTTAAGTGGCTGTGTCATATGCCACTGTACATATGTGGTCCTATGTTCCATACAGCATAGCCCAGTACATAGTTAAGATCTGATTCTGAGGCCAGATTACTTAGGTTCAAATCTCAGCTCCACCAATAACTTGACCTTGAGCAAGTTACTTCACTTCTCTATGCCTCAATTTCTTCACCTATCACATGAGAATAATGATAATAATAATAATACATTTCATGAAGTTGATCTGAGGATTAAATTAGTTAACTTAGCTAACAGTACCTAGCATAGGATACACTGTTATTTATTATTATTTATTCAAACCCTATTATTGAAATTGTCTTCCCCCCTTCTTTTTGTGGGCGGCATTCTAAATGAACATCCTGGTTTTTACATATTTGGTGACTTTGTAACCTAAAGGGTTTCTGAAGGCCTGGAATCATCAGGGCAAAGGAGACTGGAATGGGAAAGAAGCATCCAATGAGACTGGAATGGTGGGTGAGGTCATACTGTGCAGGCCCTGGGGGCCATGTTCTGGAGTCTCAGTAGAATGAGTAATGGGAAACCATCAAACAATGCTGAGCAGGGCAGTCACAGGGCTACATTTCCATCCTGTAAAGCTCAACCTACCTGCAAATCTGCTGCTGGGCAAGGTTCTCTGGCCTGTGGGGTTTCTCTAGCTCCCATGCCCACCTGACTCAGTCTAGCCAGACCTCATTCCTGGAACCCACTCCCCAAGTTGACTGGCCTGCCCACTCCATGGGCAGTTGACCACGCTGCTTCCCGGGCATCTTCCCCAGAGCCCACTCCAGTCATCACAGGGCCCTCTTTATTGACTGCTTTCTGACCGCCAAGCTGTGCTCATACCTGGGGATTTTCCAAAGACTTGAGGATGGAGAGGTTTGCTTGTAACAGGAAGAACACAGGCCTACATCATACTCAAGGCCTCTTGCAGAGAGAGGTGGGGAGGAAGACCGAGGGCAGAGCAGGTGTAAGGAGGCTTGTAGTTTTACAGAAAAAGCTAGAGGGCATTCTCTTCCAGTGGCCCAAGTTTTCACTGAGAGCCAGGGAGGGACTGATTGGATGGGCACGGAGGTGGGAAGTGGTCTTTGCAGACAGCGGGAGCATGGCCTTACGAGAGGTGCAGGAGAGGACTGTGGGCAAGTCGCAGGCCTTGTTGTGGCTGGGGATCAAACAATTCCTGCCCTCCCGGGTAACTGTGTTCAGCAATGTCCATTCAGCTGCCCGGGTACAGGAAAGGAGAAAACAGGTGGTTGGATTCACCTAGGGATGGGATATTCTTAGGGTCAGTGGAATAGGACAGAGGGATGAGGAAGAAGGGTGTGTGCATGAGAATAATTGTGAAGGAGGATAGACTCTGGATTTGCAAATGCCCAAGGAGAGAATAGAGCTGGGTGGAGGAGAGGGTGTGAAGGGGGAGGGGAGGGACTGGTGCTCTGGATGTAGTCTGAAACCTGTTGCGCAGTGGCTCTTGACTAGGAAAGCTGAGGACAGGAGGTGCGGCTGGACAGTGATATGTTAGACTCTGCTCTGTAATGTGATTACAGACTTTGGCTTTGGCCCAAATGATGATCACAAAGCCAATAAGACTTTCCATTTATATGCCACCACCTTCTTTTACTGTGTTAAGTGCTTTCTAGTTAATTATCTCTCATCCTTGAAGAGAATTAATTCTGAAAAGGAGGATTTATTATCCCCATTTTCAAGATGAGAAATATAGCATTCACTACTGTAAAGGTCTTAAACAGCTCACCATCACGCAGATAGTAAGGGACAGAGCTTGTTGCTACATGTGTGTCTGTATCCAAAGCAGGCCAAGAAATCAGCAATCAAGGGTCTTGCTGTTTTTGAAGAATGAAAATACATATGAAAAAAAAATGCTCTAAATACTCATCTCAGTTGATAGTTTTGGCTTCCTTTTCACATCACTTTTAGCCACTCATGTTCACATAAGTCCACATGCTGTGGCCTCTCAGGACAACATGGTTGAGCAGAGCCTGCTGCAAGTTAGGGCACAACGGGGAACTCCCCCCTCACCACCACCTCATACACAGTTTGCCCGTGGATAATTGAGACTCTGGGCATGTAGCTTCTTATAGATTAAGCAAGTGAGTGTATCTTCTGGACAGTTGGTCTTGGTCATCGAGTGATACTTAAGGAGGCGGCTGCAGATTCTTCAGCCAGGCAGGCACCGAGGCCAAAGCTTCTCCATGCTCGGGGAGGGGTTTGTCTCTGTTGAGCTTGGCAATAGGAAGCCATGGAGGGTTTGTGAGCCGAGGTGACACGTGTCCTTTGACTGTCTGGTCTGTACCCGAAAGGTAATTGGTTGGAGGAAGACTGAGGTAGGCGAGCAGGAAAAGTTCACTACTCTATGCAATGACTGAGCAGGGCAGAGGTGTCTGCAGGTACAGAGTGGGGTCCGGGTGCAGGCCCCCCACTTGGCGTCATCCCCTCCTGGGACAGGCAATGGCTCCATCGATGCCGACGAGCTGCGCACCGTGCTGCAGTCCTGCCTGCTGGAGAGCGCCATCTCGCTGTCGGAGGAGAAGCTGGACCAGCTGACGCTGGCGCTCTTCGAGTCTGCGGACAAGGACTGCAGCGGCGACATCACCTTTGAGGAGCTCCGAGATGAGCTGCAGCACTTCCCCGGCGTCATGGAGAACCTGACCATCAGGTACGCACAGCCCTTCGCCGGCGTGGGCACTGCATGTGTCTGGTTTAGACTCCGGGAGCGAAGAGCGGCCTGAACTCACTCAC
>NW_006286677.1:573439-580238 GCF_000327345.1 Myotis davidii | reverse complement strand
ATCCCGCCCCGCCCCAGTTCAGCCCCGACCCAACCTCGCTTAGCCCAGTTCTGCCCACTTTTTCCGCAGGGGACAGCTATAGTCATGCTTCCATTTTCTACTGTGTCTCTTCAGAATTTACTCACAGAAGTAAGCACCTACTAAGTGCTGGGCATTATTACAAATATACCAGTGCATTTTATGGCACTGGTATATTTGTAGAAGGAAATTAAAGTTGTAAAAAGATTAAAGTTACAAAAAAAAAAATTAAAGGTATTTCATCTGAAGTAACATGCCTAGGACCACACAAGTGATTAGCAAAGGCAGTCAGGTATTCAACTTGGTTAAACAGCTACTATGTACCAGACACTGTTCTGGAAAAAGGCAGCGCCCTGCTGGGCTGCACCCCAGAGGGAGAGAACGTCATGTATACCAATAAACAAACACATACAGTGGAGAAGCAGAAATGTAACAAGGGCTGTGAAGAAATAATATACATCTGCTGTAGACTCAAGTTGGTCCCAAGCTCTGAATAAATAGTGCCCATTTTTAGTTTATTCTTTTTGTGTATTAACTTTTTAGTGGGTTATGTACTACAGCACATCTCAGAGTCTTCCATCCTTTTCAAGTGCTGGGTTTTCTTTTTTTCAATTGGGAAGTAAGGAGAGGTAATAAATAGTCACAGATGTGGCATCAGAGCGAAGAAGCTCCATCCCAGCTCCACCTCGCCGTGTGACCCGAAGCAGTGGCTTGTGTTTCTTACAGTAAAAGGAAGCTTGCTTGTCGCCAGGCTCCAGAGAGTTGGTGGGCTGCAGCGGGAGTGGGGTCTCTAGGTTCAGATCCCAGGACCCCATCACAACCCCGGTGGATTCCTCCTCCCCAGCCTGCACGACTCCGTCCTTCTGAGTGGAGCCCCTCTCTTGCAGTGCTGCCCACTGGCTGAAGCCCCCTGCCACCAAACGGCACCCACCCCGTCCTCGCCCACTGACCTCTGCCTACTGGCACAATCACCGCAGCCAGCTCCTCTGCCTGGCCGCCTACGCGGGCCTCCATGTGCTGCTCTTCGCCCTGGCAGCTAGTGCACACCGGGCCCTGGGCATCAGCGTCATGGTGGCCAAGGGCTGCGGCCAGTGCCTCAACTTCGACTGCAGCTTCATCGCGGTAGGAATCCGAGGGCACAATGCAGGGAAGCGGGCAGGGGCACCGATGTGGGCTCCTCATAGACAACCCACACGGTGGACATAGAGTGCCAGGGCAGCATGGCACCTTTGAAATCAGGGTCATTACTCAGTGGTGGAGACTGAAGCCCAGAGAGGGGCAGTGACTTGTCCATAGTCACACAGCACATAAATAACATAGCTGGCATTTTAGTGCCCTTTACTGGATACCCATCAGGGTGCTAAGCATTTTCCATTGGATGGGCACAACAAAACTAGAGTGGATCTGGAGGATGTGGGGCTGGCTCCTGGGCAGGGCTCCCACCAGAGAGAACCGTTCAAGAGGCCTTGCTTGCCAGGCTAAGGAGTCGATGTAATGAACCCTCTGGGCCAGGGAATTTGGTCACCAAGCATTTTTGCCTACTCCTACCATTAAAACAAAACAGAAGACCCTTCCAACAGCCCAATACATGTGTATTTACTTATAATTATATGCATGCCCTATTATCATTAGCCAATCGACCTATACCACAATATAGCTGTAAGGCAAGGTTCGTTTTTAATGGTCAGAGATGTATATCTCTAGTTCAAACACTCTTCTTGATCATATCAGCCTCTTAAGAGTGGCTTGTATTTTTAACCTCATAACTGCCTACAAAGAGTTCATTCCAGGAGTGGGAGACACATGGCTTATTTTCTTAGTAACTCGCTATTGCATTATCAACACTGTTTTCAATCTTCACTTTCTTTGCTGTGAATCTTTTTAAGCTACTTGCCACTTCTGTGAGGCGTGGTTAGTTTACGTTACAACCGGACAATGTAATCTGCAAGTCCACATATCTGTGTGCGGTAATTGCATTGAAAGCAAATGAGCAAGTGAGGGAGCCCTGGTCAGGTGCCCCTCGGAAAGCCAGGTCTTTCCCAAGACACCTCAAGAATCACATGTGACATGTGCCCATCTAACATACAGAATAAATAGGGCATCGTGACAATCCAGGTATTAAATGTTGGCATTCTGTAACATTTTCTCTTCCCAACCCCATTCCGGAGACCCTACTTCGGAGACCCCAGCTGTGGACCCAGGAGAGCAGCGAAGGCTTGGGGGCGGGGGTGGTGATGGGGCCCTGCAGGAAGCACAGCTAGCTCAGAGGGAGGCAGAGAGACCGCTGCTGGGGAAGGAGGACAGGGCAGAGCGAGTGTCAGGTGGGGATCTCGGCCCCTTTGTCCTGCAGGTGCTGATGCTTAGGCGCTGCCTCACGTGGCTGCGGGCCACGCGGCTGGCTCAGGTCCTGCCCCTGGACCAGAACATACAGTTTCACCAGCTTATGGGCTATGTGGTGGTTGGGCTGTCCCTTGTGCACACTGTGGCCCACGTTGTGAACTTTGGTGAGTGGCCTGGGGCGGGGGGGATGGTGGGACCTGAGCCTTTCACAACCACTCAGTTATCCAGTCCCTGTGTGTCCTGCCTGCCTAATGAGTGGAGAAGTGGTGCCCCCGATAAGCCAGCACTCTGGACAAAAGTCCCCGCCCTCATGGGGATCAGGTGGGGAGAGAGGGGGACCACAAAGGAAAGTGGAGTGGGAAGAACTTTCTTGTGCTTGTCTCCAGTGCTCCAGGCCCAGTCTGAGTCCAGCCCCTTCCAGTTTTGGGAACTGCTGCTCACCACGAGGCCTGGCATTGGCTGGGTCCATGGCTTGGCCTCCCCGACCGGCGTGGCTCTCCTCTTGCTGCTGCTCCTCATGTTCGCCTGCTCCAGCTCCTGCATCCGCAGGAGCGGCCACTTTGAGGTGCCCAGCCCTTGCCCCTTTGCCTCTCCCAGGCTGGACTCCCATCTCATTTCATGCCGTGCCCCCTCTAAGTACTCCCAGAGCCCATGAAAGTCCCAGGCTAGTATGCATATTATGTGCATGTGATTGGGGTTGTTAATGTCTGCCAAGTGCAAGTGTTTTGCTCTAGAACAGTGGTTCTCAACCTTGGCTGCACATTAGAATCACCTGGGAAACTTTTTCAAATCCTGATTTCTGGGCCTCATCCTCCGGAAATTCTGTTTCTTTGTTATGGGATGGGGCCACAACATTAGTAACAAAGAAACAGAATTTCCAGAGGATGCGGCCCAGAAATCAGGATTTTAAAAAGATTCCCAGGTGATTCTAATGTGCAGCCAAGGTTGAGAACCACTGCTCTAGAAGATCCTACCTTTTCCCTGGCTCATCCCCTAGTTTGATTAAACTGGGCTCAAGATGGCATAGGGAGGTGAAGGAACACAGGCCCCCAGGGTTCTGATCCCCACCCCTCGATTTACAGGTCACTCAGCTTCCTCATCTGCAAAATAAACTATAATCTTCTACTTTTGATGTTATTTTAGTAATTAAACAAGAAAATGTATGTGAAGCCAGTAACTACCTACCTGGAACAGAAGTGCTCCAAAAATGTTAGTTTTATCTTTACTTCCCACTCTCTAACCTCCTCAAGACATAGGAGGTCACAGAGGATTTAGTTTGGAGACGCTGGCTGTCCCTGGACTGACCTGGTCACATCAGAAATAGACGCATACAGAGCACCTACTCTGGGCCAGCAATAGCCCTTTGAAGTAGGAATCAGCATCCCCATCTAACAATGAGGAATCTAAGGCTCAGAAATGTCATGTCCTAAGCCGATGTCCCAAGAGAGTAGCAGAGCGTGTATTAAAACTCAGTCCTCAGCCTTTTCCTTTCCATTCCCAGAAAACCATTGTTGTCTTGCCTTTCTTTCCCCGGTTCTCCGTGTGATGGGACATTAGTGCTACGAGGCCTTTGGGGGTGCTCCACTCTGCCCAGAGCACCCCCAGGAGGATGTTTCAGATGTTTGCCTGCTGGCACCAGGAAACGTCCCTTACAGGCTCCGTGGGCCAAGTCCCCAGAACAAAGAAGCAAGGAAGCTTCCCAGCCTCTTACCCAGCCCAGTCCCCAGGAGAGGATGTGTATGGCCAAGACGCTGGGCACTATCCTGGCTTTGAGGATGGCCCTGAGCCCTGGCCTTGCCTTGAACTCTAGTGGCTTATGCCCCCTCCCCCCCCACAGGTGTTCTACTGGACCCACCTGTCCTACCTTCCCATGTGGCTCCTGCTCATCCTGCACGGGCCCAACTTCTGGAAGTGGCTGCTGGTCCCCGGCATCTTGTTCTTCCTGGAGAAGGCCGTCGGGCTGGCCGTGTCCCGCATGGCAGCCGTGAGCATCGTGGAAGTCAATCTGCTCCCCTCCAAGGTGCAGAGAGGGCCTGGGGGGCAAGGGGAGATGCAGATGGTGGTAGGCACAGCAGCTGGATATCCTGTTTGGTCCCCACGGAGAAAGGGAGCCCCAGTCCAGTGGAGGAGACAAGCAACGTGCGAGACCCAGTCCAGCCCTTCAGGAGTGACACTATAGGAGGGGAATGACGGGCTACCACTAAAGCCAGGTCTGCAAAGAACATGCAGTTACCACATAGTGAATGGCTATGAGGTGGAGGCCCCGTGCTAGGTGACAGACACAGAAAAGGCGCGGGCACTGTCATGCTCTCCACGGCTCCCGAGGCTAGTGGAGGATTGGTCCTTTCATTACAGTGCAGGGCTCTGTTGGTAGGAGAGGTACAGTTCCAGGAGGGATCAAACTCTTTGTCTTTGAGAGGCCAGAGAGGACTTCAGAATGAGGGAGGAGATGCCATATCAGGGCTTTGAGAGATGAGTAGGATTTTGTTGGATTGACAACACAGGGAAGGGCATTGCTGAAGGGGTGGGCAGGGCCTAGTGGTGAATGTAGCCTCCCTCTGCAGGCCCCAGGGAACCCCTGAGCAGGGTGGGGAAGAGAGTGTGGTCTTAAGCTGATATCTGTTCCAGCTAATTTTTTTAGTTGTTCTGTAGAAGGTGGCTTGTAAGGGACCATTTGGGAAACTGTTGCACAAATGCAGATAAGAGCTTATCAGGGCCTTGACCCTGAACTGGGGCAGTGACTGTGGGATGAGGAGAGGGAATATCACAGGAGGATTCAAAAGGCAACTAGATGCATTTCAGGGTAGAGAGAGAAAGGAGGCTAGGACATGTCCCCGATGTCTGAGTCGCGCGGGCCATTCACGGAGAAAGGGGAGGCAGCTTAGGGTGGGCGGGGTTCTGGACAACTTGAGTGTGAGAATATGGAGGTTAAATAATGAGGCTGTGGTTTATGTCCCGGTTCTGGCATCAGACAGTAATTATTGGATTCAAATGCCATGGTTTTCTGGCTGATGGCCTTGAGCAAGCTATTTAACCTCTTTGTACCTCAGCTTTCCATCCAGAACATGGAGAAAGTGCGACACGTCACTGTGAGGACTAGAGAGAACACTGAAAGTGCTCCTTAGAGCTCTGGCACACAGGAAAGTGCTCAGGGAACTGACACTATTACCCAGAATGATGTTATTATCCCAAAGGTTGGAATGCTGGCCAAGTGCTACAGGAGTTCCAAGAAAGAGGCTAGGACAGTCAGGGAGGGCTTCACAGAGGAGGAGGCCACTAAAAAGCAGCATTTACACCATAAGAAGTAGAATCAAGCCATGAACCCCACTTCAGACACAGCCTGACTCCTCCCTTCTCTGATAGTTGCCCATCCCTGGTTAGCAGATGTGCTGCAGGGGTGGTCCCCACTCATGGGCACAGAAAGGTCTCAGGACACCTCAAGAACCACATGTGACATGTGCCCATCTAACATACAGAATAAAGAGGGCACCTGCCATAGTTCTGATTTATGGCAGAGGAATGATGCCGATCTTCTTTCCCCAGGTGACTCATCTCCTCATCAAGAGGCCCCCTCTTTTCAACTACAGGCCTGGTGACTACTTGTATCTGAACATCCCCACCATCGCGCGCTACGAGTGGCACCCCTTCACCATCAGCAGTGCTCCGGAGCAGAAAGGTACGCCAAGTCCTCCCATCATTCAGATGTTTACTGAGTTCCTCTGTGGACCAAGCGCAGCCTGGAGACCGGTCACACGGAGGTGAACAAAACCAGGCGCACAGTCCACCTCCAAAAGCTCCCTGTGGAACAAGGAGGCGATGGGTAGACACGGTGAATGGCCTGGCCAGGGCTGTCCCAGCTACTGCGAAGCTCACAGGGGCAGGCCTGACATGATGGGATGAGTAGTGAAGGCTTCGCGGGCATGTGGCATTTCAGCTGCGCTTTGAAAGGTTCGTAGGAGTTTAGTAGACAGGGAAGGAGATGGGGGAGGAGGCAGAGGGGAGAAGCATAGGCAAAAGCATGAAAACCTAGAAACATGGAGCATCTGATGTTGTTAGAGCTAAGGGTCGGGGAGGGGTAGGGAGGAAAGAAGGGAGGACACACACAAAGAGAATGGGGGGACAGGAGCGAGGGTCAGAGAGGGATGAGAGGCAGACAGTGTGGCTGGCAAAGCCAGTTAGAGCCGGGTGGGACCAAGGAGGCCTTTGAAGGCAGAGCCAGAAGCTGGATGGCCCAGCAGTCGGGAGCCCACGAAGGTCTTCAGCAGAGGAGCAGCCGGCTCACAGGAAGGGGTACCAGGGGCTGTGCCAAGAAGCCAGGCTTCCCCACTCCCTGCGGGCATGAGCCGGTGGACCCCCAGACAGCGACTCCCTCACACCCCTTGCCCCACCCCTGCACTACTCCATTTCTCTGCGGGTCCCCAGCACCCATAGGACCGTTCAG
>NW_006286677.1:567096-573320 GCF_000327345.1 Myotis davidii | reverse complement strand
CAATGCGTGTGCTTTCCTTCTGGTCCTGGGCTGTTGGAGGAGCCAGCACTCAGGGATTGGCCTTCCCACATCAAGTGGTGCTTCTGACAGGACAGGCCTTGCGTGGCCTGTTACACTGAGACGCTCGCTTGGCTTCCTGTGGGGTAGAGGGCTTCTCTGACTCATCCCTGTGAGAAGATTTAGCTTCACTTAGGACGCCTCCTCACCAGAGCCCACAGGACCCAGCCCCAGAGCTCAGGGTGCAGATGCAAGGCCAGGTTCCCCCACATGAGGCTACTCAGTAACCACCCCCCGAATGACTTGATTGGTGGCCTGGATGTAGAATGGGATGAAGACAGGGATGGAGGTTGGAGAGGGTGCGTTATTTTCTTTCTATTTTTCTTCCCTTTTCTGTTTTCTAAAGAAGATATGTGCTCTCAGAAAATTCAGACAATATAGAAATCTGTACAGAAGAAAATTAAAGGCCCTGGCTGGGTAGCTCAGTTGGTTAGAATGTCATCCCAATACACCAAGGTTGTGTGTCAGGGCCTCTGGTTAGGGCACATACAAGAAGCAACCAATGACTGCATAAAAGTAAATGGAACGAGTCAGTGTTCCTCCCTCTCCCTTCCCCCTTTCTTCTCTCCCCCCCCTTCCTCTCTCTCTCTAAAATCAGTAAATAGAAATAAAATATCATAGTTAAAAAATTAAAATCCCTCAAATAATTCCATTCCAAGAAAACTATTGTCCATCTTTTGGTGAACAGCCTTCCAGCCGGTACATCTACATGGATAATCAGATGCAGGGACAACTTTGCGTATGTGGGATCACACTGTTCCCACTGTTTTGCAGCCAACTTTTCCTCAGTGAATAGTGTGTCATGAAAATCTCTGCATGCCATTTTTTTCAAAAAGAACATTTCCTTTTCGTGGCTGCATAGTATTCCAGTTTATCGCTACTACTCTGGTTATAATGACTATGTTTATTATGTGGATGGGTCATTTATTTGACCAGTTCTTAAAGGGGCTTCTTCAGGGTCTCAGCTTGGAATCCACCTCTCTCTTGGGCCGTGAGTCTCCTGCAGTGAGCTGAGGCCTCATGGGAGCTGGAAAATACTCTGGCTTTGTTTACGAAGCTGTTTACAGAAATCAGGAGTGGGACTCAGGTTGGCAGCTGTGGCTGTTTTAATGCAACTGACATTTAGGGGGGGCCTCCTACGTGTGAGTCACTGTGTGAGGCACTTCAGGATGCATTTGTGTAGAGAGGCATAGCTACCCACACACACACACGCACGCACACGCACACGCACACGCACATGCACTTATAGCCTGAAGGGGGAGGAAGCCTGAGAGAGGAGCATGGGAGGAGGTGTCTGAGGACCTGAGCTCCAGTCCTGACTTTGCAGGTCACTCCTCACGAAGCTGTGAGAACATGCCGCCCCGGCCTCTGTAAACACAGGGTTGAACCAGCTTATCTGTGAACTTGGAAGGGGTGGTGGGTGGGGAGTGGCATCTTTATTTTCACTAACCTCTAATTGAAATGTAGCCTTTTCTTCATTTAGGAATGCAGATGACCCACAATTGTGTTAATAATACCTGTGACTTTTTCAAAATAAAAGCCATAGATTCCTTTATATCACATGGCAATTGTGGCTGATACTTCATCATTACTTCAGATTTCAGTGGCCATGCAACTCCCCAGCAGGAGTTATTTCATGTGTTAACAAAGAAGCGCATCCATTCCTAAATCACACATTTGGTGGTTTGTTTTTTTTAAATTTTTGATAATTTTCTCATCATAACTGGTTTCATTTGTAATGCCTACGTATGTTACTTTATGTATTTAAGAACCTTACTGTGAGGAGTCTATCCACTGCCTTCACAGAGCTGCCCAAACAGTCCCTGGGTTAAAAGAATAGAAAAAGGAGGTCTCGTAGGGGCCTCCTCAGTCTAATGCTGTGCATTCTCTCTGGTGCCCTCAGCAGAAGGGTGGCCACCCCACACTACCTTTCCGCCAGTCATCCACTCAATGGAGAACCTTAGAAAGCACCTGCTACATCCCAGGCACTAGGTGCAATTAAAGTCATTGGTTCCACCACCAGTTAAACACCTACTATGTGCAGAGCCATTGACAGGCACCTGGCTGAATGTGGGAGGGAGATGGTCCCCACCTTAGTGAGACCCTGGCCTGATGGAGGAGGCAGGGACTCCACCCCAGGGAGCTCCTGGTGTGCTCAGGGCAGCTCTGGCCCCTGCCTTGGCAGAGGAGACGGAGCCTTTACTGTGTAGGCTTAGATTGGCTTCATTGAGAAAATTTGCAAGGGGGAGATCAGATCTCCATGTCCTATGGCTGTGGCTCTAGTTTAGATCTGAAGAAGGACATTCAACCCAGGACTTGAGCAGCGGACACCCAGCCCCAGTTTCTCAGGTAAGCCGGGCCTGCTCCTCGCTGGATTCCAGCGTTGATCCTCTCCCCACATCTCTTGTTCAGACACCATCTGGCTACACATCCGCTCAGAAGGCCAGTGGACAAACAGGCTCTATGAGTCCTTCAGGGTATCAGACCCAGTGGACTGTGACTCCAAGAGACTGTCGAGGAGTTTGAGAATGAGAAGGAGCCAGAGGAGGCCCCAGGTAGGTGCTATGGGGAAGGAAGGGTCCACCATGGAGGCCAACCCATGGGGACCAAGTTGCCTTCTGCCCAGTTGGTGGCACCAGTGGCTGAGCAGCAGCGTGCACACTGGCTGAGAGGCAGTGTGAGGACCACGGCAGCTCAGCATTGTGTGGTCTAAGAGCCTTCTCAAGTCTTCAGCCCCTCAGTCCTCCCCAGTCTGTGCCCTCCATTATAAGGTGGGGGACAATGAAAAGAGAGGGAAAACTGAGATCAGAAAAACTCACCTCTGCGTCTCTGCTCCAGCACTTGCTAACTGTATGGCCATGGGCTCGTCCTTTAACCTTGCTGAGTCCTGGGTTGTTCACTTACGAATTGACTTCCCTTTCTCACATGGTTCTTTTAAAGGGCCAGTGGAATGAATGCCTGTAAAGTATTGAGTGACCTGGGCAGCATGGTCCAGATGGACCATTCATCATCACCATCAACACCACCCACATTAGCATCAGCGTTGTTGTTTTTTTGTTTTTTATTTTAATATATTTCTTTATTGATTTCAGAGAGGAAGGAAGAGGGAGAGAGATAGAAACATCAATGATAAGAGAATCATTGATTAGCTGCCTCCTGCACGCCCTACTGGGGATCGAGCCCGTAACCCAGGCATGTGACCTTGGCCAGAATCGAACCTGGGGCCCTTCAGTCCACAGGCTGACGCTCTATCCACTGAGCCAAACTAAGGCATCAGGGTTGTTTTTTGAACCTGGATAAAATCCACAAGCCTTCCGAGTTGCCAGTGCTTGGGGCACATAGAGGCTCGGTGGGGTTTGGTAGGAATACATAGAGATCAGAGCGGCACCTGAGGAAGAATAGATGAAGGAGATGGAGGGCGCCTGAACACTTAGTGGGCTGTACCGCCAGGCTGCAAACCCTGCGGAAGGTCAAAAGAAGAGAAGCCCCCAGGCCTGGCCCTGCCCTGCCTGGCCCTGGAAGGATTTGAAGTCCAGGGGGAAACCAGGGGGAATCCTGCCCGGTCAGACCAGAGAGCCCTCCTGCAATGGTGCCCAGAGCAATGCTTTGGGAAATGGAGGGGCAGGTAGAAATGAGAGAGCATTGTCTACTGTTAACCAGGGGAAACTTCCTGAAGGAGGAAGCTGCCTTTTGAAGCCAGGTGAGTTATGGCACACCGGGAATTGTTAAAAGCTGTGTTTCCTCTGGGACCTGACACACCTCTGACAAGAAATACATCGGCACAATCTTTCTGGCGGGCAGTCTGGCCACAAGTGGCAGCATTTTAAATATCTATACCCACTGGCCCAGCAATTCCATTTTCAGGGATTTATCCTAAAAAGCTAGTTGGGCAGGTGCACAAGAATACCTTAAGCACCTTCTTCATTCATTCATTCATTTAGCAAACATTTATTGAGCATAGCACCTACTATTTCCTAAGTACTGTACTAGATGCTGGAGACATATCAGTGAGCAAGGCAGATACATTCACTGCTTATGTTCTGAAGAGACAGCCAATAAACAAACAAAATAGATACAGTGTCAAGTGATAATAAATGCTATGGAAACAAATCAAGATAAAGCAGCAATTTTCAACCTTTTCATATCATGTCACACATAAGCTA
Source organism: Myotis davidii (assembly GCF_000327345.1). NCBI lineage: Eukaryota > Metazoa > Chordata > Mammalia > Chiroptera > Vespertilionidae > Myotis > Myotis davidii. The sequence goes on along the minus strand of NW_006286677.1, from coordinate 569,100 downwards.
ATACTAAAATGCTGTGGCACACAAAAAATGTATTATATTTTTTGGTGATCTGACAAAAAGAGGTATAGTTTTGATTGGTTTACAAATAATAATAATAGTAATTACCTACCCTCATTGTTCCAAAGTAACTTTTAAAAAAAACAAGTGTTTATAAGAATTTCTGGTACCAAGAATTAACCAGTCAGATGCAACCTGATTATTCAACATGACTAATAAAATGCAACACTATTGTATGATCTATATATTTGTTTTAAAACATATTTTTATTGATTCAGAGAGGAAGCAAGAGGGAGAGAGATAGAAACATCAATGATGAGAGTGAATCATTGATCTGCTGCCTCCTGCACGCCCCACACTAGGGATCAAACCTGGAACCCAGGCATGTGCTCTTGACTGGAATTGAACCCGGGACCATTCAGTTCACAAACCAGCTAGGCTATAATCTATATATTTATGGTTCAAGACAGGGCATTCACATCTGACTGCTATTGTTGTGTTGGCTATTGTCATTTTTTTATTCGGCAGTCTAAGAGAAAAGAGGTCTGTGCCCCTAACTAAATACTCAGGTATTGCATATTTTAAAAATTCTTGCAGCACACAGGTTGGAAATCGCTGGAGTAAAGGATAGAGATGGAAAAGGTGCTATTTTGTATATGGTAGTTGTTAACAATAATGAGGAAATAAGGATAATCAAAATTCCACAATAGGAAAGTAGCAAAATAAGTTACCGATCACCCTTATAATGGAATATAGGTCCCTAAAAAAAGATATGTACTGGAAAGCATGGAAACCTAGTTAAGATATAATAAAGTGGAAAAGCCAGATTACAAAGCAGTATGTTCCATTTATGTAAGAGAGAGAGAGAGAGAAGTGAGAGAGGAGTGAGAGAGGAGTGAGAGAATGTGTGTGTGTATGTGAGAGAGAGGAAGTCTAGAAGGAAATAGAGAAAATGTTTAAAGAAGTCATATTACCTGATTCAGGTCCCTTTTCACTTTATTCGTTAGCATTCTGTCATATCTGAATCTTTAAAACGAATGTATTACTTTTGTGATTTAAATAATAAAACAATTCCTATTTTGAAACCAAGAAGGATTTGCAGTCCCTGCCTATTTATTCCAAGGCCGTGGCACAGGGAGCAGCGGTGTCCAACAAGGACGTCAGTGTGGAGCTGATATCCTACAAATGCCAGGGAGCCCTGTGCCCGGGGGGCGCAGGCCCGGGGCACACGGGGACACAGGCCGGGACCCAGGCGCGGTGCGAAGCCCCGGCCAGCAACCGGGTTCTGGTAAGTGGTCGGGCTGAGGAAGCCGGGCTGGAGGCTGGGGAGCCAGTGGTTTGTACCCCCCGGGGGAGGGAGGGTCCTTGGAACTTGGAAGAGAGGGCCTCACGGGCAGCTACCTGCAGGAAGACCTCACATTTCCCGGTGTTTCTGCACAGCCATCTGCAGCCCACCCTCATCACTTTTGCCATATTCACTTCCCACCATAGTATTTCCTACCTCACACTTCCCTTTGTTCCCAACATTACTTCACACTGACTTGTATTTAAAAAGGACTCTCCTGATGGCTACTGCTAGTGGGAACCGATATCCTCTGCCAGAACCAGACAGTAGCTCTAAGAGTAAAAACAATGTTATTAGACTCTTATCAGATGTCTCTGCCTGCCAAGGCTCGGAGCCTGAAGCTGCACTCCACTGCTCTGCCCATTCTCTCTCTCTCTCTCTCTCTCTCTCTCTCTCTCTCTCCCTCCCCCCCCCTCCTCATTTTGTTAAAAGAAAAAAAAAGAGGAGGGATTAGTAAATGCTAAAGACATAGAAATGATAATGTAGGGCTTTCTCTTTGCAATCAGGGATTAAAAAACACAGAAAGGTCTAGGTCTCTCACAGTGTATCTCCCAAAGTCACCAGAAGTACTTCACATCCCACACGTGGGGAACGCAGCATTCCGTCTCCTCAGGCAAAGGTGCCGTGTGAAGAACACTGGCCAGGCCCCAGGACCAGGCTCT
>NW_006286677.1:550232-567060 GCF_000327345.1 Myotis davidii | reverse complement strand
CTGGTGCGCTCTCAGACGCAGCTTCCATTCTGTGAAACGAGGGGTTGGCCTGGATGACAGTGAAGGTCCCTCCTAACTCTGCCTTCTGGTTGCCAGAGAGGGAGTCAGCGCAGGACCCTGTAGCCTGCTGGGGGGTCTGCTTCCTTCACCTCCAGAATTTGACCTCAACAAATCCAGTCTGTCTGCTGGCTGTTGCTCAGGCCCCGAGGAGTCAGGCAGGCCCGCACCCTGTTCCAGGGACTCCGGTCGGCCAGCCACTGGCTTTCTGCCTGGGTCAGCTGGGCAGAGCTTCAAGGAAGAGCGACCACTTCACAGCAGCTGCACACTGAAGGATGCACAGGAATTGGCCAGCTGGGTCAGGGGAAAGGGTGTTCTGGGCTGAGGGGAAGGAACATTCAAGGGCAGGGAATTGTCTAGAGATGTGACAGTTCTCGGGAGGGGCTGGAGACAGAGTGGAAAATGTGTCTGGTCACACCCTGAAGCTGACTGATAATGGCCCGCTAGAGCTGATGGTTAAGTTCCCAAGAATTCTGAGAGCCAGTTCTTAAATGCAGACCTTGGTGGGAGCCATCACAGCGCTATTCACACCAGAAATCAGCAAACCTAACATGCAGGAGTTTTGTTGCTGTTGCTGAAGAGTGAGTGAATTTTCCAGAACACCGCTGATGTTCTCTCCCAGAAGGGCGCCATGCTCCCTGGAATGGTGGGGGCAGAAAAGGCAATGCCCTTTTAGTGAAGTCGCTCGGGCTGGCAAGCACTCGGAAGCCTCTGAGAAACGCCTGCCATGCCCATTCCCAGAGACCCACAGCTCACTGCTGTACTCCTCGCAGGTCTCTGAGGCGCCCCGTGAGAACCACCAACTCTGTGACATCAAGGTGAGCGGCTCCGGGATCGCCTGCCCCGCCACTCCATTTTCCCCGGGCTGATTTCCAGATGTCCAGCAATGGAACCAAACCCTCCAAGCCCAGGGGCACGCAGGGGTGCTGGGCGAGCCCTGCCCCCATCAGCTCTGCATTCTGAGATTCTAGGGCTCGCCCAGAAGTGAACTCAGAGCCCAGAGCTTAGACCTGGTTCCAGGCCAGGAGACAACTGCCTGTGTAGAAAGGGAGTCCTAAAGCCTTGGGGTCCAGCTCTCCCCGCACCCGCTCACCACTCTCTTCCCTCCAACCTCTCCGGTGCACAGTGCTACATCGATGGCCCTTACGGAACCCCCACCCGCAGGATCTTCGCCTCTGAGCATGCCGTGCTCATCGGGGCGGGCATTGGCATCACGCCCTTTGCTTCTATCCTGCAGAGCATCATGTACAGGTGGGTGGCCTGCAGCCGAGTCCTGAGAGAGCTCTCCCCTCTCCTCTCCCCCTCCCCCCTCCCTTCTCTCCTTTCAGTATCTCCCTTTCCCCTTTTCTTTCTTTCCTCCCCTGCTCATGCAGCCTCTTTTTTGGGGGTCTCATCCCTCTCCTTTCTCATAGGGTGGGTTCTGTCACCCCATCCTCCTTCCCTGTCCCCTGCTCTGTACTCTGAGCTCCTAAAGCCTCCTATTCATCCCAAATTCAAACCCCCGCTCCTGCCTCCCCTAAGGTACCAGAAGAGAAAGCACATTTGCCCCAACTGCCAGCACTGCTGGGCGGAGGGCATCCAGGACGAAGACATGAAGCTCCACAAGGTGAGCGTGGCCCTCGCAGCAGCCCGGGCCCCTCTCCCTGGGAGACCATCGGGAACAGGAGCCAGGCCCGCCTGCTGGGGTCTGCTGGCCCCTACACTTCCCCCAGTGCCCTGCATTTCCTGGTGCCTCCGAAGTGTCCAGGCCTCCCCGCTTCCATCACCCCTCTTCGCCCCTGAGAGATGTTCTGAGGACAGCATCTCATTAAAGACCAAGGAGCTTGAAAGTCAGGCAGTCTGGATCCAGTTATAGCCATGATGCTTATTAGCCATCACCTGGTGGTGGTTTTAAAAATGAAAACATTTGCCTTTTCAAAATTTATTATTTTGAGTAGGCCACTTTAAAGAATTTCTTTTTAAAAAATATATTTTTATTGATTTCAGAGAAGAAGGGAGAGGGAGATAGAAACATCAATGATGAGAGAGACTCATTGACCGGCTGCCTCCTGCTTGCCCCCTCCTGAAAATCGAGCCTGAAACCTGGACATGTGCCATGACCTAGAACCGAATGTGAACTCCTGGTTCATATGTCAATGCTCAACCACTGAGCCATGCTGGCCAGGCAAGAATTTCTTAGAAAATAAGTACTGTGGCCCTAGCCAGTGTGGCTCAGTTGGTTGGAGCATTATCCCATACACCAAAAGGTGGCATTCTCAGTCAGGGCACATACCTAGGTTGCAGGTTCGATCCCCGTCACGGTGTGTTACCAGAGGCAATAGATTGATGTTTCTCTCTCCCTCTGTCCCCCCCCCCCCGCCTCTAAAAATCAATAAAAACATATCCTTGGGTGAGGATTTTTAAAAACAAATAAATAAGTAATGTTTTTCTGGCTGTCCTATGCTTAAGATCCCACTACATTGCTTGCTTTAACAATAGATTATTATAGAAAATCCTGACCCAACAGTCAGGAACCTGGGTTCTGGCCCCATGCTGCTCTGTGGCCTGGTCAAGGCTCCTCACCTCTGTGAGCCTCAGCCTCCCCCTCCTTAAATGGGGATGATAATGTGTACCCCGATCATGCCAGGGTTGTCATACAGGCCTTGGGGAGCAGACATGAGCTGTGAACTTGGTAGGCCCCACCTCAGAACCGAAGGTCCCCTCTCTCTAGGTGGACTTCATCTGGATCAACCGAGACCAGCGGTCCTTCGAGTGGTTTGTGAGCCTGCTGACCAAACTGGAGATGGACCAGGCCGAGGAGCCTCAAGAGGGTAGGAGAGGGACAGGGCCTGAGGAGGGTGGGAGTGGGGCCGGGTCTTTGTGAGGTGTTTAGATTATTCTATTTCTATAAAAAATGTGGGGGAGAGAGGACTGCTTTTATTTTCCACTTAAATGTAACATTTTGTGAAACAAAACATAAAGGAGAAAAAAAAATCATTCATAATCCATCCAGCTATCTTGTCTATTCCAGGCATTTTAAAAGATTTCCTTCTGGTATTTTTTCTTATTCACATTTTATAAAAATGTATGCTCTTCTTTTTTCTAATTTCTCTTTTTCATGACATTTCTTTTCATTCAAAGTGAATACTTGTTGAAAATTTAGATTTCAAGGCCTCACCTGAGAACTTTCAAAGCAAATTCTCTGGGGGGAGGCCCAAGAACAAACATTTTAACATACTTCTCAGGTGATTCTTATTCATACCTTTTTTAAAAATTGTGTTTTATTCCCACAGATTGCTAGTCCTTTATTTATTTACTAGAGGCCCAATGCACGAAATTCGTGCAAGAGCCTTGGCCCCAGCCCCCACCTGCCATTGCTGTGGCCAGGGGCCTCTGCTGCCTCTGCCTCAGCCCTCCACCCCCCACCCCCACAGTAACTTTGTCTAGAATGAAAAACGTCTGGTCTAATTAGCATATTACACTTTTATTATTATAGATTTTTATTAAATGTATAGGGGTGACATTGGTTAATAAGATTATATAGGTTTCAAGTGTGCATTTCTATGACACATGGTCTGTAGATGGCATTGTGTGCACACCACTCAAAGTCAAATCACCTTCTGTCACCATATATTTGGTCCCCTTTACACTTTACTACCCCCCCACCACCTTCCCTTTGGTAACGGCCATACTATTGTCTTTTGTCTATGCGTTTCAGTTTTATGTCCTACGTATGAGTGAAATCATGGTTCTTAGCTTTTTCTGACTGACTTATTTCACTCTGCATAATATTCTCAAAGTCCACTCATGTTGTCACAAATGGCAGTATTTCATCTTTTCTTATGGCTGAGTAGTATTCCATAGTATATATGAACCACATCTCCTTTATCTAACCATCTATCGAAGGACATTTTGGTTGTTCCGTGTACTGGACACCGTGAATAGTGCTGCAACAAACATGGAGTACATATAACTTCAAATAAATGTTTTCAAGTTTTCCCAGGAGATATCCAGAAGATTGGCTGGGTCATATGGTAACTCTATTTGTAAGTTTTTTGAGGAAGCACCATACTGTTTTCCATAGTGGTTGTAGCAGTTTACATTCCCACCAGCAGTGAATGAGGGTTCCCTTTTCTCCACAACCTAACACTTGTTATTTCTTGTCTTGTTGATAATAACCATCCTAACAGGTATGAGCTGGTATCTCATTGTAGTTTTGATTTTTTTCCATAGTGGTTGTAGCAGTTTACATTCCCGCCAGCAGTGAATGAGGGTTCCCTTTTCTCCACAACCTAACACTTGTTATTTCTTGTCTTGTTGATAATAACCATCCTAACAGGTATGAGCTGGTATCTCATTGTAGTTTTGATTTGCATTTCCCTAAGAGCTAGTGAAGTTGAGCATCTTTTCATATATCTGTCGGCCATTTGAATGTCTTCTTGGGAGAAGTGTCTGTTCAGGTCCTCTGCCCATTTTTTTTTAAATTGGATTGTTTGGTATTGAGATGTTTGAGTTCTTTATATAGTTTGAATATTAACCCGTTGTCGGAGCTGTTGTTTGCAAATATCATCTCCCATTTGATTGATGCCTTTTTGTTTTATTGGTAGTTTCTTTTGCTGTGCAAAAGCTTTTTAGTTTGATATAGTCCCATTCATTTAATTTTGCCTTTACTTCCCTTGACCTTTGGGGTCAAATTCATAAAATCTTCTCTAAGTCCAAGATCCATGAGTTTAGTACCTACTTTTTCTTCTTTGTAATTTATCGTTTCAGATCTCATAATAAGGTCTTCAATCCATTTTGAATTAATTTTGTATATGAGGGCAAACTGTAGTCTAGTTTCATTCTTTTGCAGGTGGCTTTCCAATTTTCCTAGCACCATTTATTGAAGAGACTTTCTTTTCTCCATTATGTGTTTTTGGCTCCTTTGTCAAAAATTATTTGCCCAAATACATGTGGTTTTATTTATGGGCTTGCAATTCTTTTCCATTGGTCTGTGTGTCTGTTTTTCTGCCAATACCATGCTGTTTTGATTATCGTTACTCTGTATAAATTTGAAATCAGATAGTGTGATAACTCTGGCTTCATTCTTTTTTCTCAGGATTGCTTTGGCTATTCAGGATCATACAAATCTGATAATTTTTTTGTTTTATTTCTTTAAAAAATGACATTGGGCCCTTCCATTTTTCTAGTTGCTTAAGGTGAGAAAGTAAATGTGGTTCTTTTTCTCCAACATACATTTTTAATATACATACCCAGTTAGTTGAAATGAACATGTGAATAAGCACATATATGTATTGGGGTTGAATGCTCAGTATTTTTCCTGATACAGTGGCAATAAAAACATTTTAAGAGTGGCCTAAGATAAAGATTAAACACCTTAGCATATATGAGTTCTTTTACTATTTGGGCCCTTCTTTTATACTTTCATCAAACATGTCCTCCTCCTGCCCCTGCAGTGCCCCCCCCAACCCCCCCACACACGTACATTCTGCATTATTCGCTAAGCCAGTGCTTCGTGTGTACGATGACATGCTTCTCTGGGTTATATCATAGCCTTCATGGGACACCTTTGTGGGATACTGATGTTTTGACCCGTATCCTAAAGTTAATCTGTTAGCTTCATTATTATTTTTTAAAATATATTTTTATTGATTTCTGAGAGGAAGGGAGAGAGAGATAGAAACATCAATGATGAGAGAGAATCATTGATCGGCTGCTTCCTGCACGCTCCACACTGGGGATTGAGCCCACAACCCCGGGCAGGTGCTCTGACTGGGAATCAAACCATGACCTTCTCCTGGTTCGTAGGTCGATGCTCAACCACTGAGCCATGCTGGCTGGGCAGCTTCATCATGTCTGCTTCATTTTGTTCTACTTGTGGAATAACTTATACAAGGAGGAATATCTTTAGATCTGTTCCTAACTTGAAGAGAATTATGTGTTTTAAAAAAAAAATACTGGTTGAGTTCATTGGAATTAGATCTTATTTGGCTGCTTAACTGTCACAAGGATGCCATGAGTAAATTTACATTTCAATAATAAACATAGTTTATAAGTTCAAGTAATCAAACATTGTTTTCTGCAGGAAACACTCAAACAGATGTAGCTTACTGTAGCAAACATCTAAAGCCTTAAAGCCACGTCACCAGTCTTCGGAAGATAACTATTAAACCTCAGAAGGTCGCAATAAAGCTCCTTGCCCTTTCTTGTAAATAACAATTATAGCAAATATTTACATAGCATCCACTTTGTTTTGAACGCTTTTGTGCATATCAATTCATTAGAAACTGGATTTTTATGATGTTAGTAAGCAGGGGGAAAAGTTTAGATTTAATTTAAATTTCTAGTTGCTGGTACATAAATATTTACTGTTTGCTTCTTCCTGATCCATGCAAACAACGGGCACCAGCTCACCCAGTGCTTTCCGTTCTCAAGGCCACTTGAGTCAACACCTTTATTACCTCAAATTGCAGTCTCTGATTTTAATTTTATATTAAGGTTTGAGTTAAAGAATTTGTAATTTATCATTTTTCAATTTCTATAGCTTAAGCTTCAATCATTCTGTTTGGTTTGTATCTCTATCCCATAGTAGCTATAGAAGCTTGGGCACATTATTTCACTGCTTTGCTTCAATGTTTTCATCTGAAAAATATGGATACAAACGGATCGTTGTGAGGATTAAGTGAGAGATCATATGTGCAGCACTTACAACAGTGAGTGGAGCTTAATAACTGCTCAGTAAATATAGTAGCAATGGTAGTAGTAATAGTAGCTCCTCAATAAATTTAATAGTAGTAGAAGTAGTAAAACTATGCAATAAATGTAGAAATCGCAGTAGTCGTATTTAATGGCTATTAATGAATGATACAGTTAGTGGCTTGCCACAGATTATTTAACCAAGCTTTCACTACTGGACATTTTGTTTATTCCTAGTTCTCCACCACCATAAGTAAAGCTGCAGTTAGTAAATATGTGCACATATTTACTACTTCCTTTGGGTTTTTCTACTTCCTTTGGATGATTTCCTTAGGAGAGTGTCCCAGAAATGGGATGACTGTCTCACACTCAGCTGTTCTGAGAGGGAGAAACTGTGTCAGGTCTGATCTTTCTCCTCCCTCCCACACGGGGTCTCCTTCTCTCTTCTCCTACCCCTCTCGGGGGTGTGGTGACCGTGGGAGGGTGAGGAGGGTCAGGGCTCTCCCAGATGGGCATCCTTTGTGGCACATCGCCCTCCATCACCACCCAGCACTACTCAAGTTCACCGATATGTGACATAAAATGTGGTGTCCCTTCTAAGGCCATCTGCATTTTAAGAGTGGCCGAGACCTTAAGCCAAAGGGAAACTGGGCTAATGGTGCCAGATGAAACCATCTAGAGCGAGTTGAGAACAGCACAATCCTTTAGACTGGGGGGAGGAGAAGGATGCGTGATCATCAGCCCATGGATCCAACAGCCTGGAGCAGGCCCTGCCACCGCTGACTGTGCACGGGTACACGGGCCATCGTGGCACCATGGAGAACGGTACCATCTGTATGCCGTGTCTGGGAAAACGGAGGAAGGAGCCCGAACAAAGAGCTGCCCACCTGAGCTCCCGCTGCCCTGAGGGCCGAGAAGGGTCAGCACCTCAGCTGACCTGTCCCATTGCAGGCATCTAACTGAGGCTGCTCAGACCTAATGGCCTCCCTGATGTCAGCCTGCGGCCTTTCCCTTTGGCCCCTGACCCTCCTTACTGAAACGCTGTTCCATCCTGCCATGCTCTGCTCAGGTGCCCTCTACCGGCCTCCTTTCCTAGCTGGGCACTCAGACCTTTTGCGTCCTAGCCTCAGAGTGTCCGGTCCCCCGTCCTGCTGCTCCTGTTCAAGGATCCTCCGCTCCGGCCAGGCAGTCACCTCCTGCCCCACCATCACCACGTTCATCCCAGCCTCTTGCCCTGGGCGCAGGCTAGTTCCCCTTCCGGGATGCCTTCCTTTCATCTCCTCTTTGAGTCTTGCCCCTCTTCCAAGACCTCACCCAATCCCCACCTCCCGGGGAGCAGTTCTACGCCAGCCCTTCCCTGTGTAGCAGTAGCCTTGGCCGTCATCCTCTCACTCAACCCTTGGCCCTTGGGTCTCAGTTACCATTTCGTGTGCACATGGCCGGTGTCCCCCACCTGCCTGTGCAGCCACCACGTGGAATGGAAGGGCACACGCTTCGGAGCCCAAGGACTGCCACGATGCCCTGGGATTCATTTCCCTCCAGAAACAGAACCCCTGGTGGTGGTGAGGCTCACATTAGACACTGGATAGGAACCAACTCATGTATGTGGAGCGCAGAGCAGGCCCAGCTCGAGCAGTGGTCTCCTTCCTGTCCACAGCACGTGGGGGAGGGGGTCCTGGGTGAACACGGTGGCCGCAGGTGTGAGTTCCAAGCCCTCTGGTGTCCCTCCAAGCCCCAGGGCGAGGCGGCTGATGTTCTGTGCCCATCACAGCCGCTGGCCCTTCAGTGCCACCCTCTCCTCCCACCACGTAGGCCGCTTCCTGGAGCTGCACATGTACATGACCTCGGCGCTGGGCAAGAACGACATGAAGGCCATCGGCCTGCAGATGGCTCTCGACCTCGTGGCCAAGAAGGAGAAGAAGGACTCCATCACGGGCCTCCAGACGCGCACCCAGCCGGGGCGGCCTGACTGGAGGAAGGTAAAGCCTGGCTGGGGTCCCAGCCCCAGGGGCCCATGCGGCTGAGAGCCTGAGTGGCGCCGGGTAGGTTAGGGTCCAGGGAGGGTGCGGCTGAGAGCCTGAGGGGCGCCGGGTAGGTTAGGGCCCAGGGACCATGCGGCTGAGAGCCTGAGCAGCGACCGGGTAGGTTAGGGTCCAGGGAGGGTGCGGCTGAGAGCCTGAGGGGCGCCGGGTAGGTTAGGGCCCAGGGACCATGCGGCTGAGAGCCTGAGCAGCGACCGGGTAGGTTAGGGTCCAGGGAGGGTGCGGCTGAGAGCCTGAGCGGTGGCCGGGTAGGTTAGGGCCCAGGGACCGTGCAGCTGAGAGCCTGAGCGGCGGCCGGGTAGGTTAGGGCCCAGCAGCCAGGGCCAAAGCGTGAGGCTGGCATCGGGAGTCCAGCCAGGATCGCAGGGCTGGATCCGGAGGCAGGGGACCTACTTCTGGATCCGTCACTCGCTCACTTTATTCCATGGTCAGCCTCCGTTTCCCCATCTGTGTAGAGAGGCTAACTAGCCCATATGACTTCCAAGGTCTCCCCCAGCTCTGACCCCCGATGAGCCAGAGCCAGAAGGCCCCAGTGGACGGCATCCTTGTCTTATCCCTTCCGGTACAGACGGGGGAAATGAGGCCCAGGGACATCAGATCGTGGGCAGCCTTCCTATTTTATTTCTCAGCTTGGTTTTATTTTTCTTCCCTGAGTGCTTACCACCTGGGGGCTAGGGTTTCACAAACTGACCCAGGAAGTACGGCTTTTCCAACCGCTGCCGATACTCCAGGCCCAGGGAGTGCGAGCCGAGGGGGAACGGCTGCCAGGGGTGCTTGGGCACCAAGGGGACTTTCAGCAAAGGCAGCTCTTAAGCAGCATCTGGGGTGGAAAGGGGTCCCCACTGGGGGAAGAAGCCCGACTTCAGGAAAGACATTTCAGTGGAGGCGCGTGGCCGGCTGGAGGACAGCATGAGGTTCCGGGCAGTTGGGGTCCGCATGCCGCTCAGGGCTCCGTCACTGTCCTCCAACATGGCAGTTAGTGGGGTGTGCGTCTCCCCCTCACACGCAGCTCCTGAGGCGAGGGCCCGGGTCTTACTCTTCTCTGGCCCATCCCCTCCCTGGGGTAGGGGTCGGGCAATGGCTCCTACAGGAATGGCTGCATGTTACACTCTCTGCTCTGAAGACAAGCAGCTGAGTCTTGGCATTCCTCTTGGGGACAGACAGAGGGCCATGGCTGCCACTGCCAGCCCCTGGCATTGCCAGCTTCAGGTGGGTGTGTCACGGGGTGGGCCCACAGTCCCCCTCTCCTCCCTCTGTTCTTCCCCCACCCCTGGACTCCAGGTGTTCCAGAAAGTGGCCGCTGAGAAGAAGGGCAAGGTGCAGGTCTTCTTCTGCGGCTCCCCGGCCCTGGCCAAGGTGCTCAGGGTCCACTGTGAGCAGTTCAGCTTCAGATTCTTCCAAGAGAACTTCTAGCCCCGCCTCTCCGAGCTCCGCCCGCCCCACCAGCCAGTGGGTCGCCTTGCACAGTGCCCCTCAGGGGCCAGCCTCCACAGCCACGCACAGAGCAGGAGGCCCCATGGGCAGGGGGACTTCCTTCAGGGGGTGGGATGGGAGGTTTCCAGGGAAACTGCTCCTCCAAAGTACAACAGGGGTCCTTCCTGGACCTGCCTAATGATCACAATCCTTCAGGAAATTGCCCCCCCCCACTTTATTATGAAATTTTTCAAATATACAGAAAATTAAGGGAATTGTACAGTGAACAATGTTATCTACTTTCTGGATTCCTCAGTTAACATGTTGCTATATTTGCTTTATGACATATTATCCACCTATCGCTTCCTCTATCCACCCACCAATGTACCCTCCTTTTCGGATGCGTTTCAAAGCACACTTTGCCACTCAGAGGACATTTCTTTAAATGTAGATTCCTGAGTCCCACTCCCAGAAACTCTGATTCTGAAGATCTGGGGATGAGCCCTGGAATGTGTATTTTATCCAAAATGTATGCCTGTAGGGAGAGATAAGCAGCATCTTTTTTTACCTTTCTCTCTGTCACTGTCTTCCCATCATCTCTCTATCTGTGCCCCTTGTCTTCTCTCTCTCTCTCTCTCTCTCTCTCTCTCTCTCTCTCTCTCTCTTCCCCCCTCATTGCTCAGCATGTGGGTCTCTCCCTTCTCTCCAAGCACCGAGTCATTAGAGAAACAGGATGGAGATGGTGCCCGTGTGTCTGTGGGGTCACAGAAAGGCCATGTGCTGGACATCAAGCAGGTTGTGACCTGAAGCGGAGCTCAGCCACACCCCAGCTGTACAGCCCTGGCAACCTCTCTGAGTCTGTTTCTTCATCTGAAAAATGGGACTGACGACATCGCCCAGTCACAGCTGCAAGTGAAATGAGACACCACCGTCCGTGCTCAGGACATTGGTCCTCCATCCCTGTGGGTCCTTATCGCTCCAGACGTCCTTGTCTCTGCACCCTCAGGCTGTGTTTCGGCTCCCTCTCTCACCGCGTTCCAGCCTCTGCTTGCACCTGTCCCTGTCTGGGCGGGAGTGGATGTCAAAGACAGCAGATGCAAAAGCTCTCCGAGGAGACACTTTGGGGAGGAGAGGCCCTGGGCTTCGGGCAGGAGTGGGAGGGCTGGCCTCACCTCCTCGGATCGGAGCTGCCCCGCACTGCAGACCCTGGGGAACCCCGCAGTTCCTGGGCACCCTCCACCTTGTAGCTGGTCTTGCCAGGTTCCGTCTTTTCTGTGACAGACTAAGACACTCATCCCCCAAACTGCCTTCATGGGGCTGGGATCAGGCACTTTCCAATGAGGTGTAGATTGTGCCTTTCTTTTCCATGGGTCGGGTTGGAAGAGAACAGGAAAAGCATTGAGGTTCTAAAATCCACGCGTTTGACTTGGGACCAAGTGTGCCGGAAGGCTTTCTCTCCAGATATATCCCAGTTGCCCACTGGGGGGCGATGCAGAACCAGGGATCCCAGGAGGAGCTGTTTGCTGGGAAGGAGACTGCTTCCTGAGCGGCAGTGCATCAAAGGCAGGCAGAGAAGACCGCCCCTCATCCCAAAGCTCCCGGCTGGAGACAGCACCTCCAGGCCCAGTCTCAGGCGGAACTGCGATGTCATGAGAGTTCCGTTTCAAGGTCAGAGTTTCTCTAGCTGCCAGCTCCTCATCCCAACACACAAATGCATGCACACACACACACCTGCTGCCACACACACACACACACACACACGCACACGCACACACACGCACACCCCTCCCTTGCCCACACCCAGTGACCAGGTTCTGGCCTTCCCTCTTTCCCATCTGCACGTCAGGACAGGCCTGGCTGGGGAGAGTTGCAGGCCCAGGCTCTGCCATTTCGTGTCATCATAGGCATAGGGGACGGGATCGCATATGTGGTGCACAGATGACACCGTCTGTCCAACTGGATGGTTCCCAGATGTCCAGATGGTGCCATCCTACTGTCAGCAAGAAACAAATACATCCGTATGGCTGGCTGACTTTTCTCCTTTCACCCAGATGTTGGCAATGCTGTAGACACATCTGGGCCCAAGATGGCTAAGGCTGACACACACAGGCTAACTGCAGACACAGGTGTGTGCTGTGAGTCTCCCGGGGTCAGGCCTGTGGCCCCAGGACCTAGCACAGAGGGCGGGGCAATAGGCCTAATGCAGGCATCGGTTCCCACCAGGCCAAGGGGTTGCTGAAATGGAATTACTTTTGGGAAGGGTCCTCTGCATACAACTGCCAGGTGTGATCTGAGAACAAAGGTGCAAACACAGCTCCCTGAATGAATGTCTTTGCCAGGTTCCAGGACGCCGGTCTGCTGCCAGGACAGCTCTGACAGACACAGCAGGCATTAGTGAAACAAACAGGCAGGTCCCTGGACAAGCAGCACAAGTGTAGCCTATGAACACACTGAGAACCGACAGCATTAGGCGGGTGGGGGGGGGGTGACATGGGCAATATTGAGAAGAGTCATCACCTTGCAGACCAGGCTGAGGTTAGGAAGGGATTAGAGACACCAGCCGAGGCTGGCTGTGGGCAAACACCTGGGAGATGTACAGCGGAAAGCTCTTTGCCCTCTGAAGGCAGGGCATTGGGCTCCACATATGCCTCTGCCCCAGTCAGTTGTGTGACCTCTCTGAGCTCTCACTGTCTCATCCATACAATGAACAGATGAAGGATATGTGTGTTTACATGCTAGTATATGCATAATCATTTCTTAAAAGATACACAAAAATATGTGTATTTTATCTCTTTGCTCTGAGAGTGGGAATTGGAGGGACAGGAAGAAAATAGGTTTTTTTTGGTTTTGGTGCTTATTTTACTTTTATTTTCTTCCTCTCTTTAAAGTTTGAAGTTTTTATAATAAACCTGTATTAGTTTTATACTTTTATTTTTAAAAGAAACCCAAAATAGAATGTTAGGTTAAAAAAAGTACCCAATGTTGCTTTATCCTATTCACATAACAAAATATAAACGGTATGCGTATTGTGTCTGGGATAAATAGGTAGAAATGCGTTGGAAGGGAGTGAGAAGGAGACACATCAAACAGTTCATGGTGGTCAACGGTGGAGGCGGTAAAGGAGGACTTTAGCGCTTTTCTCTTTTCTATTTCATATACGTATGTACTTCCCATGTAATGTTTCATGGTATAGAATTTTTACACCACGCACTTCATGTATTACTCCTGTGGTATTTTACTTTTTTATCTGTGCACTTAGGTTATGGCCTGTGTACATTTTTTAAAAGAATAAAACAAAATGGAGAGATTGTCTGAGGTGTCGTCTAAAATTCCCTCATATTCATTAGTTCTCAAATGAAAGTGTTTCAGACACATCTGGGGCCATGGGTCTGCCCCCTCCAGCTGGGGGCCTCTTCTGACATGTGAGGCTGTCACAGCGCCCTACTCAGTGTACAAAGCAGCCCGCTTTCGGAGGTCTAAATATTAAAACAAAGGCCCTTCCAGGCCTGGGACTGGTCCAGACACGGGGCCATCGGCATCCAGGCCTGGGCCACGCACCTGCCCAGCCTCACAGTGCAGCCGCCTCGGGGCACACGCTCTCTGCTAAACAAATACTCATAGTAACCAGCCTTCCTGACAGATTGATGCATCGTTTTACGATCTGTCTTTACCATATGATGACTCTCCTTTTGAAAATAAGATGAATTCAGACAAGATATTTATTTATGGGGAAATCCATCCGAGGGTAGAAGGGGGAATACCCAATTCCAGCAGAGGTGGCTGGAAGGAGACTTGCTTCTCAAGGAAGTTCCCAGCCTCCTAATCTTAGCCAGGCAACCAATCGGCTGCCTACCCACCCCCCACCCCCCACCCCCGGGCAAATGGGCCATCTTGAATGATCCCAATGTGACGGGAGGAAAGGGTGCATTTTTTGGTAAAAGAAAAAAGCTCTGAGACTCACCCCAACTTGGCTGGATGAATTTATACACACACATGAAGCTTGTCTTCAACCCTGAAGAAGCTTCAAGGGAAATTAATTATTTGTTGCTGCGTCTCTGTGACTAGAACAGTGCTACTACCCCGTAGGCACTTGGCAGTGTTTCACGACTGTTTCTGTGCCCATGAGCCTGTTCAGCTGGTGGCACAGGAGGTACCCTTGCCTCCTCTACTCCCCCATTCTCCTCCCACAGTCAGTCACCGAGCCCTCTCAATACGACATTCTACATGCTTCTCAAATACAGTCTCCTTCCTATTGGCCCTGCCTTGGTTGGGTCCATAACTTGCCTTTTGCCTGGACTATTGCATCCATCTCCTGACCGGTCTTCCTTTCCCAGCCTCTTTCAGCTCCAATCCACCCTCCACGCTGATGATCACACACTTCCTGTTGGATGACTGTCGCATTGCTGTCGTCCAACTCCTGAGGCTGGCCCACGGCCTCCCCCACATAAGCACTCCATTAAGATCTGCTGTTCCTTATTATTCAAACCACTATTCTCCCCGGTGTCTACCCCTTGTGTCCTGCCCACGTCCCTCTCACTCTCCAGGCTCTAAAATACCATATAGCGTAGAGTTCCCCATGCAGGTCACACGTCCCAGCCGTCGCCGAGCCTGGCATTTGAATGACATTTGGAGCACCTTCCCCACCTGCAGATTGAGGTTTCAGAACATTCTATCATTGACCCATCTGTGAAGACTTCCTTGCAGGCCATTCTCCTCACAGAATAAACTGTCTCCCCCAGGACTGCATGGGACCCCCTTTGGAGCTAGAGCATTCACCGCAGGTATTGTATTTACCCAGTTACTTGGTGATGAACTTCTTGAGAGCAGGACCAGTGTCTCTGCGTCTCCGTCTCCCCAGTGTCTGGCGCGTAGAAGGAGATCAATGAAAGCGTTGGTGAGCTGACATGACTCATTTAAACCCCATCTCACCTTCCCTCCCCGACCTCTCTGCTTCTCCCTTTCAAGGAGAAAATGCCAGCATCCTGCAGGCAGGCAGGACCAGCTTTACCCATGACAGAGTGAGCCAAGGTGTAACCTCAGGGGCCCTAGGACGAGTCCTGCCTCCCGACCTCCCATACCTCCCGAGCAGAGGTCGGATTTAATGTAGAGGTGCTGGTGGCCGAGGTGCAGTCGGACTGCAGCGCCCTCTGTGAAGTGAGGAGGTGGGGCTCACGGTTCCTGTACCCCTGTGACACCTCTTTCTCCTCTTCCTCATTCCTCTTCCTCAAACTCCTAAGAGATGAATGACTTAGAAAGAGCAAATGAATCAGAAATAGGGAAAGCAAAAATAGAGAGTAATTTTGCCAAGTTATTATTCAAAGGAGCTCTCTGGGACCGAGAGCAAGAGCAGCCCCATCAATCACCCCACAGAGCTCTGGGGGCAGGCGGGTGGGAGCGGCCAGGCGCTGTCTGCAGACAGCTCTGTGCGTGAGAGACAGGCCAGGAGCCTGGGGCCCTCTGCCAGCCACCGTGCAGAGAGGGAGGGAGGGAAGCGGGAGACACTGAAAGGGGACAGTTAGCCCAAAGGCCGGGGGCAAGGCTCCCTGACCTGCTTTCTTGACAGGCCAGAGTTTCTGGAGGCCCCCCTCTGGCTGGGCCAGCTCTGGGGAAAGCACCCCTCAGAGTAGAGAGGAGAGGGGTTGGATGCAGGCCTCAGGCCTGGAGTGCGCTGTCTGTTCTGTTCCTCTACAAGCCTCTGCTAGGCCGAGGGAGGCAGCCACTGCCAGGCCCAGGGAGGCAGCCACTGCCTCACTCCACCAGAAGGGGGCCTAAGCCACATGCATCCCTGCATCCCCGGGCTTAGCCAGGGATGCTCCTTGAATGAGGGACTGAGTGGATGGATGGATGGACGACAAAATTATTACAGCACACTATCTGCTTCCTTTTCTGTGTTTTATTACTTTACCATAATTTTTATTCATACTTATCCCTCCTTATTAAATTCTAATTATATTCTGCTTGGAGGCAGGAACTAAATATGATGCCTCTTGTGCACAAGTTCCACACCTAGGAGGCCCTTAAAAAACAAGTATGTGAGGGAAGAGTGCTGGAGGGAGGGTCGAGTCTCTTAAATAGTTCAGAGCCTCAGTCCATCTCCAGGCGACACTATGCCATGTCCTGGGAGATTGTTGGACCCCAGGCTCCACAACAGAACACGTGGTGTTAAGTAGACGAGCTTGTTGAATTCCTACCATTCTGGGTGCTGGAGTTCAACAATGGGTGGAAGAGTCATGGTTCCTGCTCTGTTTCCTCATCTGTAAAATGGGGACAATAATAAAAATGGTACCTATCAGATGGTTTAATGAGGAGGAGTAAATGAGTTAATGTGTGAGAGAGGCTTCAAACGGAGCTTGGCATGTAGTAAGTTTCAGTAGATGTTGGTTATTTCTGACTTAGTCCATTTGGATTACTATAACAAAATACCATAGGCTAGTGGCTTATAAACAACAGAATTCATCTCTCACGGTTCCGGAGGCTGGAGTTTGAGATCAGGGTGCCCTCGAGGTGGAGTTCCGGTGAGGGCCCTCCTCCTGGTGGCCCCACTGCTGCCAGAAGCACCTGCAGCCCCTTGTCTTCCAGTTCTCCATGGCCAGCTGCATTTGGGAGCCAATAAATGCTTTCCCCAGGGTCACAAACACCCC
>NW_006286677.1:548444-550201 GCF_000327345.1 Myotis davidii | reverse complement strand
CACACACACACACACACTCCTTCACGTCCCAGGGGAAGCCCTGGCCTTGCTGTGTGGATCACACAACACCCCTCGAGGCATCTCTCCCAAACCGCTAATCCTGGGCTGCAGGAGGCAGGAGAAGATCAGATCACAGCTCCCCCAGCTCATTAGCGCTGCATTGTGCATTCCGGGGATAATGTATGTTCTTTTCTTCCCTGATTGCTTCTGAAATCTCCTGCCTGTTTATCAAATCTGAGCCACGCTTCCCCACCCTCTGGCTTTGGCTCCGAGCTCCCCTCCTCCAGAAGGGAAAAACAGGGACATGCTCCAGGGAGAGGAGGGGTCGGTGCTGGTGCTGAGGAGGGAAAGGCCATCTCCATGGCCCCATCTCCGGTGGAGCAGGGAGATGGGGGCTTTAGGGAAGGAGGCCGGGCCTCAAAAAGCACCTGCCCCCACCCCCCCTCCCAGGCTGGACTAAGGCTGGTCTCCCAGAAAGGAAAGCCCCCCTTCTCATGCCCCCACTATGCCCAGCAAACCCTATCAGGTCAGCTGAGGCCCACTAGTTCACCAATAGAGAATCACTCATTCATTTACTCACCCCGCAGCATTTGTGGACTGCCTGCCTTATGCCAGGCACGGTGCCAGGTGACAGAGACACCAAGTGTAGTGCCAATACAATCAGGTACATGCCAGTGCAGGGCCTCATGAAGTGTGATGGCAGCTGAAGAATGGGGGTGTCAAGGTCAGAGCGAGATGAGATCACCCCGGACCCTGGTCTAGAAGGAATGTAGGAAGCAGGGGTATGGTTGTGCATACACGTCTGTACACCATGTGCATGGGCACAGAGGTACGACTGTTTATCTTGGGGTAGCTGGAGGGAGGCGGGCAGGAGGGGAGGAGTGCAGGGGCAGGGATGAGCCTGGAGGCTGAGCTATGAAGAGCCACTCAAAGCTTTAAAGCAAGGGTGTGACACATCATGTTAGAAAGATATGGAAAATGAAATGGAGAGGGGAGAGCACATGCAGGGAGAGCACCTGGGGGAAGACCTGGCCTGAGGCAGAGGCGGGAATGGCCTGGGGAAGGGATAAGAGGTAGGTGAAGGGGAGAGGGAGGAGGGGTGAAGGCTGAGGACGAAGCCTTCCCACACCAAGACTATTCAAGCTACAACACAAAATCCCTTCAAATCAGCCCTAATAAAAGGAAAGTTGATGGTCAGGATGGAACAGGCAACTCCGAACCCTGGGATAGGATGGACCCCGGTCAGGAGTGAGGACCTGTGTGGCCTCTTGACATAGCCCCACATGACACCAGGACTACCGCTTAGAAGCTGTGACATATCCTCCAGAAGCAGCGTGGGCAGGACAGGCTGGGCAAGTGCCTCTCAAACAGCCCTCACCTGGGCTCTACTCCATACCCATGCACTCAGGTCCTACAAAGCTTTTCTCACTCTCTCATGGTCACAGATTGGTGTGTGTGTGTGTGTGTGTGTGTGTGTGTGTGTGTGTGTGTGTGTGACTTCCACCTGGTCTGGAAGTTCCCTGAAGCTGGGTCTTTTCTCCCCCCTGCACATTCCCTACAGAGCTCTTGAAAAAGAGTAAACAGCAGGCACTCAAGGCTTTTTGCCTGATCTTGGATTTTCCCCTCCGACTTCCTCTTGCACGCCTCCCTGTTCCCGAAGGGCAGGGGCGGGGTTACTGTGTCTGGGGCTGGCCCTCTGGCCTGGCTCTGACTCCGGGAGCTGAGGAGGCCAACAGGGCCCAGCTCTTCCCAAGGAG
>NW_006286677.1:548069-548397 GCF_000327345.1 Myotis davidii | reverse complement strand
CCGGGAGGGGGAGGGAAGCACCAGGGGGCACTTTAAAGTCATTTCCTGCCACTTGGCTCCAGCCTTGCATTATCCCTGATGTGAGCCATTAACCTGCTAATTACCAACCAATTAGCTCTGGTTGAGGCTGCTGCTTTCACAGTCTTTTAGTCTCTGCTCTAGGGCAACGTGGAGGGGCCCGGCCAACCTCACTCCCCGCCCCCCCGCTCCCCCCACCCCCGCTGCCCTTGGGGGAGACCTACAGGGCTCTCGGCGCTGGTTCTGCACGTCCTCCTGAGTTCCCTCCGGTGGGTGCTGAGAAGGAACTTTCCCTCAGGAGACGCACAGT
>NW_006286677.1:530607-548031 GCF_000327345.1 Myotis davidii | reverse complement strand
AGCAGGAAGAGATGCTGCCATTCGCAAGTTATATTTTTACCGGATGGAAAGGAGACAGTGAAGATCTTGAAATAACCAGCTTTCCTAAGGTCCCACTGCAGGCCTACATCCTGACGTGGCAAGATCTCTTTTTAGCCCCATTTTTTGATATCCAGGCTAATATCAAACTTGAAGTTTCTCCTTTTCTCCACGCTCTTACTGTTCTTGCCATGTTGCTACCAATGCCTCACCCCCCTTCTCGGAAATGTCAGGTGCCTCTTCCTTCAAAATCCAGGTCAAAACCCTTTTCTCTAGAAAGTGCTCCCTGCCTCATCCTTCCCAGCCCATCACTAAACACTCTGTTTGCATTGTGCTTCTAGGCACACACTGGAGTGTGGGTTAGTAAATGCCTCGAATCTTTATACTTGCCCACGTACAATCCCTTTGCCCAAACTAAGTTCCAGAAGGCAGTGCCTCTGTATCTGGCATAACGAGAGCTCATGGTTTGGTACACAGTGAAAGCTGAAGATATTGCTGACTGTTTCAGTTCTCTATTGCTATATAATATATCACTCAGAAAGTGAAGGGTTTGCCCCCACTGGTGTGGCTCAGTTGGTTGGGCGTCATCCCATGCACAGAAGGTTGCCGGGTAGATTCCTGGCACAGGCTCAGTCCCCAGTAGGGGGCATGGAGGAGGCAGCTGATGGATGTTTTGCTCTCACATGGATGTTTCCCTCTCTCCCGCTTCATTCCTCTCTCCCTAAAAATCAATTAAAATATTTTTTAAAAGTTAATAGTTTAAGATAGTGGTCGGCAAACTGCGGCTCGCGAGCCACATGCGGCTCTTTGGCCCCTTGAGTGTGGCTCTTCCACAAAATACTGACTTCTGCGCATGGGCCACGAAGTTTCAATCGCACTGTCCGTGCGCCCACACGTGGTATTTTGTGGAAGAGCCACACTCCAGGGGTCAAAGAGTCACATGTGGTTTGAGAGTCGCAGCTTGCCGACCACTGGTAAGAGAATCAGTCTAAGACTCATATGAGTCTGCAGGAGGATGGGGATCAGCTGGGCAGTTCTCAGGTTGCTCCTCATATTGGCTGGGGCCACAGCCATCTGGGGGCTGGGTTGGGCTGGAGACTCCAGGATGGGTCACACCTCTGCCTGGGCCTTGCAGGGGGCGTTGGAAGGCTGGGCTCAGTTGGGAACTGGGACCAGTGGGACTCTCTTTCTCCAGGTAGTCTCTTTTTCCACATGTTCTGTCTGAAGGTCTTTCTAACACGGAGACCAACTTCCCCTTGGCTCAAGAGCCAGCCCAATAGCACAAAAGTGTCAACTTCTAGGCCTTCTTAAGGCTCAATCCCAGAGCTGTCCCAGGGTCATTTCTGCCCACATTAGTGGTTAAAACAAGTTATGGGCCAGCCCCGATCCAACGTGGAAGGAGGCCACACAGTGTGGGACTATGGGGCGGCTGGTTTGCTGGGAGATGTCTTTGACACTCGCTCCCCTCTGACTGGCTCCCAACAGCATTTTACTGGGGCCAGGGACTGGTTTTCTGAAGGGCTAAGATTTCTACAAAAGACTTGGTTCTCTTCCTTCCAGACTGTTCTGATCAAGAATAGGACACAGAGCCCTAGCCTGTGTGGCTCAGTGGATAGAGCATCGGCCTGCAGACAGAAGGATCCTGGATTCAATTCCAGTCAAGGGCACATGCCTGGGTTTCGGGCTTGATCCCCAGCAGGGGGTGTGTAGGAGGCAGCCAATCCATGATTCTCATCACTGATATTGTTACCTCTCCCTCTCCCTTCCCCTCTGAAATCAATAAAAATATATTTAAAGAAAAAAAGACTAGCAGGCACACACACACACACCCTCCTGGAACACTGCCACCCCAACCTATAAAAATTACAAAATCTTTATGTGGGTGAAGTTGTGTGTATGTTATGAAGGGGAGATTAAACGGCTTTTTTTTTTAGCTGCCTATTTATAAGGTGTCTTAGATACATTTTCTCATTTGATCCTGATCTCCACCCCCATTTTAGAGATGAAGAAACTGGGGCTTAGAAACATTAAGTAATCTGCCCACAGCGGTGGATAGATCTGTCTAACACCATGACTTTTTCATCATACTGAAAGGAATTATTAGAGAACAATGTAATGTGTGTAGTCTAAAGAAATAAGACTCCAAAGGCAAAATTGACCAGGGTCCCTCAGCCCGGGTCCTGATCCCCTTTAGGAGGGAAGAGAAGCAAAAGTAAGCACAGGGCCTGGCACACAGTAGGTGTTCAGTAAACACAGCCCCGCCTCTCTTTCCAAACCTTATTCTTCCACAGCTCACTGTCATTGGCCTCAGGAATGCAGCATGATGTTGTGTGATTGGCATCGTTGTGGGCATGACTGATTCCCTTTCTGATTGGTGGGAAGTCTGAAGGGCAAGCTTGGAGCGACTCTATTCACTCCATCTCACTTCTTTTCCTGCTCACATTTCACCCAACAGTCGTTTGCTTTTTGAGCAATCTGTTCCTGGAAAGCAGAGGAAAATAACAGATTGATGCATCGACTGTGTGTGGCCAAGTGATTTATTTTTAATGTGCCTAAACAAGACACACACCTGCCTATGGAAACGTAATCACATTGAATCATCAGGGACTCAGATGGCTATTTAGGCAAGAATAGACAGACAACAGCGGAGAGGGGAGAGGAGAGAAGTAGGGTTGGGGAGAAGGGGAAATTGGGACCAGCTCCCTAAAAATTATTATTTCAGCAGCATCAGTGAAACATCCTCAGTAAGGCCTCTCATTTAGTTTTGCTGATGCCTGAAAATTCAGCAGTAAATAACAGTGGCTTAAACAGACAGAAGTTTTTATTTTTCTCTCATACAAAAGTCTGAGTTGAGCCCTAACTGGTTTGGCTCAATGGATAGAGCATCGGCCTGCGGACTCAAGGGTCCCAGGTTTGATCCCGGCCAAGGGCATGTACGTTGGTTGTGGGCACATCCCCGGTTGGAGGTATGCAGGAGGCAGCTGATCAATGTTTCTCTCTCATCAATGTTTCTAACTCTATCCCTCTCTCTTCCTCTCTGTGAAAAATCAATAAAATATATATTTTTTAAAAAGTCTGAGTTGGTAGAAAGTCCTGAGAAGAAGGGTGGCTCATCTCCACAAGGTCATCCAGGGATCCAGGTTCTTTCTATGGTCATCCCACCATCCCCAATGGTGCTGCCTTCATCACATGGTAGAAGCTGGCTCTCACCACAGCTGTTCTCCCGACAGCATTCTTCAGGGGGAAAGGGGAGGAGGCTAGCAGACTCTTTAAGGGCGTTACAGAAGGTTCATGAAATACTTCCCATTGGCAGTTACATGTCCCGGGGCAGCAGCAAAGGAGCCTGGGAAATATAACTCAAAATGTCCAGTGAAAATTCAGGAGATCTATTGTGAAAAGGAAGAAGAGAGACTATGGAGATTTGGGGGACAATTAAGAGTTTCTGGTACAAACAGGAATTATCAAAATTAAAAATGCATATATCAATTGACCCAGCAATCCTAGTTCTAAAAATCCATTTATACAACTGCATCAAGACTATGTATAAGGGTAGTATACGTGGTTTTAAAATACGTTCACAGTTCTTTGACAAACCACCCTTTGAAAGAGCTGGATCTAGTGACTTGCTTCTAATGAACAGATTTGGCAGAAATGACAATGTGTGGCTTCTGAGGTTACGTCATAAGAAGCACTGCTGCCTCTCCTTCACTTCCTCTTGAATGACCTGCTCTGGGGGGAACCAGCCACCTTGTGAGGACACGCAATTCGCTTGGTGGGGAGGCTCACTCGGGGGCGGGGGGGACAAAGGTTCCCCACTATCCACAGGCTGCCAACACCCAGTTGCCAGCCCAGGAGGGAGTGGACCCTCCAGCTCTAGTCGCATCTTGGTGACTGTAGCCCAGCCCACAACTGGACTACAACTTCATAAAAAGCAGTGAGCCTGAAGCCACCCAGCCAGGCCGCTCCCAACTTGCTGACTGGCACAAACCATGAAAAATAATAAATATTTGTTATAGTTTTACACCACCAAGTTTTGGAGTAATGTGTTAGGCAATAGATAACTAATACAAAAGTTATTGTTCCTTGTTTGTAATAGCAAAAAAATTAGAAACACCAGAAGTGGCAATGATGAGAGGTTAAATAAACCATAAGATTTCCACAGTTTGGAGCGCGCAGCTGCTAGAATGAGATAGGGCTGTGCGCAAAAGACCCATATGCTCTGTCACTGACAGCTCCCCAGAACACATAATTAAGTGAAAGTAGGACTTTGCAGAACACTTATGTTGTGGTCCCAATTACATAAAAATACAGAAAAATTATATATACATGTACATATATGCACATCTGTAATAAAGCCATATTTGTATGTACCCAAATGTATCCTCTATAATAAAAGGCGAATATGCAAATAGACTGAATGGTGGCACAACCGAACAACTGAACACCTGAACAACCTGTTGTTATGACGTGTGCTGACCGGCAGGGGGCGTGTGAGGATCATGGTGGGCGTTGGCTGTGGCGGGATGGTGGAGCAGGTGAGTGGGGGCACCAGACCAAGGCGGGGCACCATTCGCTGTCATCAGGGCGAGACTCTGGTGATTACTGAAAATTCTTTGCCCCCACTCAGTGCTTGCACCTGCTGCCCACCTGCTGCCGGAGCTGCCACTCACACCCACTGCTAGCACCAAGCGCCAGCCCCGATCGCCCCTCAGGGCTTCTCCAACTTCCTCTGCTCCTGAGGGGCGATTGGGGCCGGCAGCCACCTCTCACACCCGCTCGCACCTGCTGCCAGTGCCTGAGCTGCCGCTCATACCCACAGCTGGCACCCAGCACTAGTCCTGATCGCTCAGCGCCGGCAGCAGGTGCAAGTGGCAGCTGCTGGCCCCAATTGCCCCTGAGGGCTTCTCCACCTCCCCCTGCTCCTGAGGGGCGATAGGGGCAGCAGCTGCTGCTCATACCCACTGCTGGCAACGGCCCAATTGCTCTGCCTTTCAGCCCTATTAAAGGGTCGAGGCATTAGGAAGGTTGAGAACCACTGGTCTAGAGTGTTTTAAAGGCTGGGCGTTTAGGGGAGGTCTTAGGGGAGGATCTCAACAGAAAATTCATCAGCTTTATGCTGATGTGCCAAAATGAGATTTATTCCCCTGACTTCATCCGTCCTTGGGTATGGTTGGCAAATGGCACTAATTGGATTTCTGCTATCTCCCTGAGTAGGGTGATTTAAGCTATTTATCCTCTCGTTGGGGAGGAGACGTGTAAACCACTTACTCTTAAGTGTCCTTGGTTAGGGAAGATAGGAGTTTTCTATTTACTAGATGGCTGTAAACTGCTTGGCCCTTTAACTATCTGTCTCAGTTTTCCTATCCCACCAGTTCTGGCTTCCTAGCCTGTCTCAGTAACTCAATACATGTTGGTTTCCTTCTTGCTAAAATAGACTCGGTGTCCACCTAACTTCCTGGAACCCTAAAGGAAACCAATTATCTTGCCCTTTCCCTGCGTGTCTATTGAACTCGGTGTGCCCATCATCGCCATAGAAATATCACTAACAGGCAATGCCAGCAGGATTAGATGTGCAAAGTGTTTAAAGTTAAGGAAGAAAGCTTTCTGCAAATGTCAACACTATCACTCACCTCCCTGCAAACCAGAATTTTAATCAGCAGGACTGCCATTTCCAGCTCATTGAGCAATGACATAAAAATGTCCCTACGCAGTCAGTTCTCTAGAAGAAAAACCACCAGAAGACAGAAAAGAGGTCATAACAATCACAGCTGCCTACTACGTGCAAGGTGTAGTACTTGCTGCTTCAGCTACATTCTCACTGATCCTTAAAACACTGCTGTATGGCCCTAACCGGTTTGGCTCAGTGGATAGAGCGTCGGCCTACAGACTCAAGGGTCCCAGGTTCGATTCCGGTCAAGGGCATATACCTTGGTTGCGGGCACATCCCCAGGAGGGAGTGTGCAGGAGGCAGCTGGTCGGTGTTTCTCTCTCATCGATGTTTCTGACTCTCTATCCCTCTCCCCTCCTCTCTGTAAAAAATCAATAAAATATATTTTTTTAAAAACACTGCTGTATGGAGAAACTGAGGCTCACAGATGTCACACAGCTACAACTGCGGCCATTTGGGGGGGCCTTCCCTTCAACCTCACATCAGAGTGGGAGGAACTTAGGAGTCTAGACACAGGAAAAGAGCATAGCTGTGCACCTCATACAGGGGTGAGGGGATGGAGCTCCCATCTTTTCTTCTCCCTCTTCAGTTCCTCTCAGAGGCCAAGTGTGGGATGTAATGATTTTGGAAATTTTGAGCTGAAGGAGGAAAACTTTCTTTTTTCCCTTCTTCTTCTTCTTCTTCCTCTCCCCCTCCTCCTCCTCCTTCTCCTCCTCCTCCTCCTCCTCCTTTTTTTCTTTTATTTAAAGAGGGCACTGTTCACATGTTTGCTTATTGGGTTCCTGGCATAGCACCTGGCATATTTGATGGGATTTCCAAATGAAGTTACCAATGGAAATTGTTCACTGGGGACTTTCTGAAGAAATTGCTAACAGAGAGGGAGCAGCTTGTGGGGAGGGGACGGAAGTGTTGCTCCAGGTTGTCACAGGTGTGCAGAAGGGATTGCGGCCAGGCATGGCTGAGGCGTTACAGCAGGGTCACCTCTCAGGCATGGCTCTGTACGGAAACCATATTTGAGGGGGAGTCAAAACAAAAGTATACGCCCAGGTGCAAAAGACAATACCTGAGTTAGCCATCAGTCTGTCTCTGGGTGTAGATCTGAGACTTTCAATCGTGGACAGAGGCAGGCATGTCTGCAAGAGCCTAATTCCTGATTCCTGGGCAGGGATGGATAGGCGGGGGGCAGCAATCTCCTAATTCTGATCTCCAACATCCCTGAGATAGTGTACCAGTAGCCTTTGGTTCCCAGCCCTGGCTGCTCACTAACATTATCTGGAGAGCTTTTAAATAAATACAAAAGCTCAGGACTCAGCCCCGATGGATTAAATTGGAATCTATGGGGCAGGAGCCTGGGCCATGTGATTCTACTGTGCAGCTAAAGCTGAAAACCTCCGATAGAGCCTAGGTGTCCAGTGATCACAAGAATCAGCTGGAGAACTCATCCAAATGATTTGCCTAGGCTTCTCCCCTGTAGCTCTTTTTTTTTCCTAATATATTTTTATTGATATATTCTTGTGCTATTATCATTTTTATTGATGTCAGAGAGGAAGGGAGAGGGGGAGAGAGAAACATCAGTGATGAGAGAGAACCGTTGGTAGGCTGCCTCCTGCATGCCCCCTACTGGGGACGGAGTCCACAACTCGGGAATGCCCTGGCTGGGAATCCAACCGTGACCTTCTGGTTCATAGGTCGATGCTCAACCACGGAAACACACCTGCCTGGCTCCCCTGTAGCTCTTGATTCAGTGGACCTGACATGGGCCAGTGAATCTGTGCCTTTAAGGAGTTCCTTGATAGTGGTTATGATCCAATAAACTTGGGGACCCACAACGCTAATAAAATATTATATTCTCATATTCTCATCATTATATCAACACTTCTGACATATTATATTTTTATTTGTGTATATGTTATTGTTTTGCATCCATCATTAGATTATAAGCTTCCAGGGGGAAGGAACGCAGTGTTTGTTGTTTACTGTAGTATTCTCAGCATGAAG
Source organism: Myotis davidii (assembly GCF_000327345.1). Taxonomy (NCBI): domain Eukaryota; kingdom Metazoa; phylum Chordata; class Mammalia; order Chiroptera; family Vespertilionidae; genus Myotis; species Myotis davidii. Next base: position 540,347 of record NW_006286677.1, on the reverse strand, counting down.
AGGAGTGCAGGCAAATCATGGGGGCTCCCTGGATGTCTGTTGAATGAATAAATGTGTGTGTTTTTTATTTTGTCACTTCTACCTTATAAACCAAGTCAAGCATAAAATGGAAACTTTGAAAGCAAATAGAAATATATACAATGTTTTATTTCCCTTTCCTTTATAGGTCTACAGTCCCATTGTTAGAAACATAAAGATGTATTTTATATGGAACTTGATTTCCTTCACCCAGTCATCAAGTTTGGATATTTGGACCCAGAGAAACCAGAAATGTTCTTGGGAAAAACACATTCAGAAATACTTAAGAGAGCCCTGGCTGGCATGGCTCGGCTGGTGGGCATTGTCCTGAGCACTGAAAGGTTGCCAGTTGGAGTCCCAGACAGGGCACATGCCTGGATTTCAGGCTTGATCCCCAGTGGGGCGGGGGTTGCAGCTGATTGATGCTTTGCTCTCACATTGATGTTTCTCTCTCCCTCCCTCTTCCTTCTCTTTAAATATCAATTTTAAGACATTTTTAAAGAAAATTTCAAGAGAAAAATCCCCCATTCCTAACCATTTTTTTTTTGCCGGAAAATTTCTGCTTTATTGTAGAATTTATTTATTGTGTAACTACTGTTTTCCAGTAAGTGCCACTGGGCATTCAATGAAAAATAACATGCAGTCCTGCCCTCAGAGATATCGCAGTTAGTGGAAAGCTAGCCATGGAATAGACAGTTACAGTACAGTGTGATAGCATGAGTCACCAAATCTAAGATGCCTTCTGCAGCAAGATGTACCATGTGTGTATGCCACTAAAAAAATGCTGCCAATTAAGGCGTGACAGGCCATGGACTGTAAGACCTATTCTACTTTCAGATGTGAAAATGTAAGGGGGAAATGTGCATTTTAGAATGGATAAAATGCGGAAGTGCTGAAGGGTAAGAACATTTAGCAGAATAAGCCAAAGGGTGGAGTGTGGAGGGTGAAGGGAGGAGGTAGAATATGTGTAGAGAGAGCCCTGTGTGCTGGGAGGCTGGGGCAAGTCTGGGGCGAGGGCCCCTGGGCTGGAAGGTGAGAGATGAGGCTGGAGAGGGCAGCAAGGGCCAGATCAGGACTGGCCTTCTAAACAGGTGACTTTTGCCCTAATTTAGTCGGTAGCACCTCCTCCTTTTCACCTCAGAAGTGCCTTGTTGGGCAATAATGTCTATGGTTGCCCTACTGCTAAGCCATTTTGAGGTGTGTGCTTTTTATTCTAACAGCAACGAGAACAATTCAAGGGTTTTAAGAGAGGAGAGTAAGTAAACATAGATTTGTTTGTCAGTCTGAGTGCTGGGGTGGGGGTGGGTGTTGTGGGGATTTCTTAATTAGATTTTTATGAGTTAATATGTTCATACAAGTCAACATTTGAAGACATGAAAGTGAAAATTCTTTCTTCCACCCCTGTCCTCCATGCACCCATCCACCCACCACTTTCCCTTCCTAGAAGAAAACCATATTACCAATTGCTTGTGCGCCCTTTCAGTGACAGTTAATGCTCATACAAACAGATCTTCCTGCCTTTCATATCTATTGTTTTCTCCCTAATCCTTTCCTTAATCGTATTTAATTTGGTGACGTCTTATTCCTCTGTCTCTCGCTGAATTTTTAGCAGTATTTATTTTCCCTTTTCCTCCCCCCTCAGATTTCAGACTTTATATTAACAATGAAGTTTAGATAGTTGTCTTTTTTTCTTCCACCCCTTCCCTGAGCTCTGCCAGCCAGGATTCATTTCCTCCTATTGTTTCATGACCTCTCCTCTGATCTCTAATGTGTGTATTTCTTTCCCAGAGTCAATTTCCTCACTGTGTTTTAAAATTTCTCTAGTTAGAATTTTCATCTGCTCCATGACAACATTTTTTGATGTGTCTTCTTCTTTGCCCGCTGCTTTCCCTCCTTCTTTGTGCTTGTCATTTCTTTGTATAGATTACTCATCATTGAAGCAGGTGATTTTTTTCCCCTTCCCCAGGGACCTCCAATATAAAAGTGACTGAGGTTGTCTTCCAGGTAGGTTGTATCTTCCTTATGGCCCAAGGTTAATACAAGAGCATTCAGCCTGAATTCCCTCCAGCCAATGGTGAGGCTTTTCCAATGCAAAGTCTCTCCTCCCTGTTGCCACAGAGACAGACCACTTCCTGCAAATACGGCTAGTGTGGGTAATGTCTCGCTTAGTCCTGGTCCACACCAGGACTCCTGCCACCAGCACATGCACCCACTTCCTCCTGTTGAAAACCCGGACCTTCTGTACTGCACCTCCAGGTGCTGCACCTCCAGGTGTGCCCCTCACCTTCGGGGTGAGTTTTTTTGGCTGCCCCTGAGACTCTTCGGCCTGTGTCCTCACTCCACTTCCTCCTATCCCGTGACTCTTGCTGAAGATCCCGTTTGGGCAACTCTCCCACCTATTTTGTGTGTTAGGTGTCTCCTGTCTCCACTAAAATGGAGTTTGTATGCTTATTTTTCAACTTCTTTTTGGTGTTGGATTATTTCCAGTAAAAGAAGAGGGGATTGCTAACTGGACGCCATCTTCAAATCAGAAGTTTTAACATTGGAAAGATGGTGTCAGCTGTGGCATGGAGAGCAGGCCTGAGGCAGAGAGACGGGAGTTGGTAAGCCCGTGAGGAGCTGCTCCTGCACTGCCAAGTTGGTGTTGGGGAGAAGTGGACCCAAGACAGACTTAGAAGGTAGTGTTGCCCTAGCGGTCGGCAAACTCATTAGTCAACAGAGCCAAATATCAACAGTACAACGACTGAAATTTCTTTCGAGAGAGAAATTTTTTAAACTTAAACTATATAGGTAGTTACATTGTTATTAACTTAATTAGTGTGCTCCTAAAGCTTAGGAAGAGCCACACTCAAGGGGCCAAAGAGCCACATGTGCCGACCACAGCCCTAGCCGGTTTGGCTCAGTGGATTGAGCATCGGCCCATGGACTAAGTAAGGTAGTGTTGATAACTCTTCCTGGCCGATTAGCTGTCTGAGTGGGGGTTGGGGACAGGGACCAGGAGGAGGTGAAATATTTCAGGGCTGGCTTCCGGGAGCTGCTTGTGATGTAATGTGGAGCTGGGCTTCCTCTTCTACCGCTTCCTGCTAAGTTCCAAGCCTAGGCTCTCTGGTCAGGGCTTAGGAGACTCCCAGTGGGCAATGAGCTTCCCACTGCTGCCCCAGAAGTTCCCCTGCAGATTTTTGGATGACACTCCTCACTGCCAGGAACGTCTGAACAGACCTGAGGCAGTCACGGGTGAGTTCCTTGTCACCCCAAATTTCTGTCCTATTAACCAAGTATCCGGACGATGATACCTGAAAATAGGGCTTGCAAGATTCAAACAAAGCAAAAAACTGGATATAGCCCTAGCCAGCTTGGCTCAGTGGCTAGAGCATCGGCCTGTGGACTCAAGGGTCCTGGGTTTGATTCCCGTCAAGGGCACATGCCCGGTTTGTGGGCTTGAGGGCATGTAGGAGGCAGCTGATCAATGATTCTCTCTCATTATTAATGTTTCTGTCTTTCTCTCCCTCTCCCTTCCTGTCTGAAATCAATAAAAATATATTTTTTTAAAAAACTGGATGTACCTGGAGGATATTATGCTAAGTGAAATAAGTCAGGGGAAGACAAATACCAGATGATTTCACTTATAAGTGGAATCTAAAGAACAATATAAACAAAACAAAAACAGACTCATAGATACAGAGAACAGACTGATGTAGCCAGAGAGGAGGGTGTTTGTGGGGCTGGATGAAAGAGGTGAAGGGATGGAGAAGTTGCAGATTGGTAGTTACAAAATCATCCTGTGAATATAAAGTACTGCATAGGAATATAATCAACAATAATAACTATATAATAACTATGTATGGCGCCAGTTGGGTACTGGAAATATCAGGGGGATCATTTTGTAAAGTATATGATTGTCTAACCACTATTTGTACACCTGAAACTAATAACAAATGACAATGACTATAAACGGTAATTGGGGGAAAAAAGACCTTTAGTTCCTTCAAAAAAAAAAAATAAATAAAATTATTAAATGCCTAAAGAAACCTGGGTACAAAAAATGAAATTATTAAATGTCTAAAAACTGGGTACAAATGCTCTTTAAAATTGTTGATATCCCAACATTTGCTGCCATGCCCTAACTAAAACACAGGTTCCTAACCTGGGGTGTGTGTGGTAGGTAAGGAGTCACCTGTTAAAGGTCATATAGTCACCACCTGCCCCCCAAAAGGTTTTCTAGGCTATCGAAACTGCAAAATTAAACAGAGAACTTTGTCTTTCCCTAGAGGGGGGAAAAAAAGCTGTCCCAGGCATTTCCTTTGTTTTTGTTTTGTTTTTCTTAATGTACAATCAGGGTTCAAAGTTAGGAATTTGCTGGCCCAGGCCTGTCCACTCCTATCCAGTAACACACAGTCTGCCTATGTCCAAGATGAAATGTCTTCCCTGGGGTCAGGCAGATGGCTGTTGACACCATCACCCACGTAATGTGTCTTTTGCATCTAGTTTTTTTAAAAATATATTTAATTGATTTTTTACAGAGAGGAAGGGAGAGAGATAGTTAGAAACATCGATCAGCTGCCTCCTGCACATCTCCCACTGGGGATGTGCCCGCAACCCAGGTACATGCCCTTGACCGGAATCGAACCTGGGACCTTTCAGTCCGCAGGCCAACGCTTTATCCACTGAGCCAAACCGGTTTCAGCTTCATCTAGTTTTAAATAGTTTCATCTTGGCTTCTCCTAGGAGCTGTTTTTGACATGGTAATGTGGTTACTGCAGGTCTGGCCTCGATGCCTTCTGCACACAGCTTTAATAACCTGGAGTGGCATTTCCCGTCCAACGTAAGCCGTTCCCTATTAGCGATTTTTATGGAAAGTCTCCAGCAATTCCTAAACTAGTTATTAGGGCTCTTAGAGCCTTACTCTAGCAAGGATAATCCTGGGGTGTTTACTTCCTGCCCCTAAAAATCCCAGGCTGTGCTCTGTAGTGGAATGTTATACAATAATTTTAAATGGTGCTTACATAAGACAGGGTGTTTAGGGCGTGTTTTTTTTTTTTTTAAACTTGGGAGAATGCTTACCATATTGTGGGAAAGGCAGGATACAAAATTGTATAATTTCAAGTGTATTAAAAAATATGTGTGGTGAAGGAAAAAAAAAGACTTCTTACGCTGCCCCCTCACCCCTATTTCCTTTCCAAGCAATTAGAGCAATATGCTTTTTTGTCAAGTTAATGAAGGAGAGCTTGTCATCTAACCTCGACAGAGAGGAGGTAAATGTTCTTTGGGGCTAATAAGGTCAGGGTGTTTGCTCACAGGAAATAGAGTTACAAGTATAGTAATAAGAAGAATATTAATTTCTTATGTGGATCAAATATTATTTGTACGTTGTGGAGGTTTTCTTGGAAGAAATTAGTCTTGGGGTAATGAGATATGCTTTATTTTAGATATACTGTTGGGTGAAGGAGCTCCAGTTTAAGTGGAGACCCCATCTTCCATCTCCCACTCCTGTACCCCAGAGAACAGTGCTCCCTCCCTAAATTCTATTCCCTCTCGAGCAGGAGCAGCTGGCAACAATGGAGAAAAGACATGGTCATTTTTTTATAGAATTTTTAAATATATATATTTTCATTGACTTCAGAGAGAAAGGGAGAGTGAGAGAGAGAAACATCAATGATGAGAATCACTGATCCACCACCTCCTACACGCCCTCTATGGGGGATCAAGCCTGCAACCTGGGCATGTGCCCTGACCAAGAATGGAACTGTGACTTCTTGGTTCATAGATTGACACTCAACCACTGAGCCACACCAGGCAAGACATGGTCATGGGAAGCCAGAGACTGGGAATGTGGGAGGCACAGGAGTGGATTCAAGAGTTCCTCATTTATTTTAGGAAGCGAGGTCATTCCCAGAAGAGAGTGGGCTGGATTTCTGAGCAGAAAGACATAAAGGGTCAGAGGCAACAGGAGGCGAGAAAAAAGGGAAAGAAACCCAGTGGGAGACCTTCTGGAGGCCCATGGGACATTACCGACTCCACCTTCCCAACCCCACCAAATGTGACTCCACTTCTGTAAGGCTTGGAGATGGTTTTCTGTTCTCATGTGCAGAGCTGGCATCTTCCCTATGGTCCAGGGTCGCTGCAGAGAAACCTGTCCCACCTCCTTCCTGGTGGGATGGGCCAACCAGCCCCTTCACTGAGAGCTACTGGCAGGAACAGCGACCACCCACTGGGGACACTTGGAGGTAGTAAGCTGGTCTCCTGACGCCCCCTCTCTAGAAGACCCCAGAGCTAAGCCTCTCACAGGAATTACAAATATATATGTATGAGAAAATAGTGGAAGAAAAATAGGCTAAAATGTTAATCATGGTTCTCTCCAGATATGGGTATATTTTCCTGCTTCTTTATGCTTTTCTGAATTTGTCAAATTTTTTAATAATAATAGATATGTGCTATTGTATAGTCGGGGGAGGGGGGTGTAAAATAGCACATACTTGTTATTACCAAAAAATTGTCCATCTGCCCAAGGAGGCCTTAAGGCTGGAGGTTTCTTAGTAAGAGGTCAGAGGCAGACTTATGAGATGGGGACATCATGGTTATGGACAAGTCAGGCTGGAAGGGACCTTGGGAGGTCATCCAGTCCATCCCCTGGCCTCTCACAAAATACCTGAACAGAACACAATGTCTGAGCCTCCTTCCCCATGTCAAATACTGCCCCTTGTCTGCACACCCTTCCGCTGCCAGCAGAATCCCAAAGAGGTTAGATTTCATGCTAAGTGCCCTTATTGCTCTCGTGGTTCCCATGTTCTGCTAAATGGAAAATAGGGCACGGAAGGCTCAAAGGAAATTAGGGCATGATCCTGCAAAGCATTTGCTCTCAGGTGTCTCTAGGACAGTGGTTCTTAACCTTCTGGCCCTTTAAATACATTTCCTCATGTACAGTTATTCGTAACTGTAATGTTGCTACTGTTGTGAATCGTAATGTAAATATCTGATATGCAGGATGGTCTTAGGCGACCCCTGTGAAAGGGTTGTTCAACTGCCAAAGGGGTCGCGACCCACAGGTTGAGAACCACTGCTCTAGGACCTGCCTGTGGGCAGTGTCCTCTTAGAAGAGCCAGTCACCCAAGGGGGTAAGAACTCAAGCTGAGCCCCAGGGAGAGGAGCCCCTCGGCGAAGAGGGAGGGGAGGTCATTCATCCAGGACTGACTGTGCAAGGAGAGCTGGAGGGTCTGCAGAGAAGTAGCTGCCTCCCTCTCTTCCTGTTTTCCTTCCTTCCTTTTCTCTCTAATGGCGTGAGGGGCTATGCCAGGAATATTGTACAGGATATAATACTAACACTGAAAGCTTGGCCCCTGGCTTCCAGGAGTTTACCACCGAATGAGGAGGCGAGCCCAGCTGGGAGAATTAACTTCCCAGCTCAGGTGCTTGATTTTCATAAACTGTCCCTGTGCCCAAGACTGGGAGGAGGTGACAAATGAGAAATAAACATTGTGATGTGATAGCCCTTTAGATGGGGCTGGAAAAAGAGGTCAGCCATGATGCTTAGGTGGCACTACATGTAGAGAGTTCCAGGGATGGGGGGATGGCCATGCTTTGGAGCAATAGTACCACCCCTTCCTCCCATCCCATCCTCTCTTTCTTCCCTCATTTATTCCCCCCCCCCCCCCCCCCCGCCCAGATGTCTGTGTCTTCATCCCTGGAATTTGTGAATATGTCAGTTTACATGGCAAAAGGATTTTTGCCGATATGATTAAAGATTTTGCCATGGGGAGATTATCCTAGATTATCTGGATGGGCCCGATGTAATCACAGGGTCCTTCTAAAAGGAATCAGGAGGCTCAGATAGAGAGAGAAGATGTGAGGATAGAAACAGAAGCCAGAGCCGTGGAGAGAAGATGCTCCGCTGCTGGTGTTGAAGACCTGGGACAGGGCCCCGAGCCAAGGTGATCCCTCAGAGCTGGAAAAGGCAAGGAAATAGATTCCCCCGAGCATCCAGGAGGAACACGGTCCTCCCAGCTCATTCATAGACTCCCCACCTCCTGAACTGTAGACAATAGCCATGACCTGTTTCAAGTTTGTGGTACTCTGTTATGGCAGCAAAAGAAAATTAATACAGCCCTCTTCCCTCCCTGTGTTCCTTAGGAGGCAATGGTTTGGGTTACCGCTAGAAACAAGAAATGCCGAGAGACAAAATGGCAGCCGTATAGATGGACGTGTCCCGAGCCTTGTCTGGAGCAGATGTTGTGCCCAGATTTCAAGATTCCCAAGGGCCCACCAGGGAGCCAGCGAGTCCGATGCAAAAGCAAAGAGTCCTTCATTTCAAGCTAGCTTGAGCTCCCCGTCCACCACACTCATCGACACAACGGCAAGCCTGGCCAGCAGCGGCTTGGCTTCCAGGAAGAAGCCTTGCTGAGCACATGGCCAGGGTAAGATGGAGGGCATAACCCTTACCCTGGGGCAAGGTGGAGGGCGTAGCCCTTACCCTGGGGCAAGGTGGAGGGCGTAGTCCTCGCCCTTTCACAGGTAGGGTGAGCAGCTGAAATGAGTCACATCCAGCCCGAACTGGCAAAGGAGACTCAGCTGGGAGATGGTTTGCAGCCGGTAAGGGCAGAGGACCCCTGGAGAAAGGTAAAGTCAAGGCTCTGGGAAGGATAATCTGCCAGACCTCTGAGCCCTGAGGGTCAGAGGGAATCCGCACGGCACCGGCTTGAGCTGCGTCCCTTAGGACAGGCACAGTGTCTACTGTGGGAAAAGGTTCCCAGAACTGCTGGTTGGCAGGGGATTCTAGATCTGGGTCCACAGTCGGGGAAGGCTGAAGAGTGCCGGCAGGAGAGGAGGGCGCAGAGGCGCAGCCTTTCCCCCCTCTGTGGCTTGTGCCTTTCTTCATCGAGCCTAGTTCATAGGACCTTTCGGCTATAGACACTTACCCGTGGCTGGAGCGTGGGAGAAGGTGCGGAATTGTGGAACCTGGCGGGAGAAGGGTCTAGGACAGGGATGGGCAAACTTTTTGACTCGAGGGCCACAATGGGTTCTTAAACTGGACCGGAGGGCCGGAACAAAAGCATGGATGGAGTGTTTGTGTGAACTAATATAAATTCAAAGTAAACATCATTACATAAAAGGGTATGGGTCTTTTTTTCAATAGTTTATTCGTTTAAAACGGGCCGTAGTTTGCCCACGGCTGGTCTAGGAGAAGTGGCAGTGGGTTTGCTGCTGAGTCATGCCTGAGCCTGGGACCTGGGCAGCCATTTTGTCCTGAAGAGAAAGCCCCTCCCTCCAGTATCCAGGCAATAATACAGCCACACCCAGATTCCACCCTGAATAGTACAAAGAATTGAAAAAAAACAAACAAACCTAAATAGTCCCCGAGAGTCCAAAGGGACTGGCTTAAAGAGAGACTTTCAGTCTAAGCAACCAGAACCTGAGAAACACTACAGTACAGAAGATTGGGATCTTAAGCCAGCCAAAGGAACACTTCACTTTTTCATTTTTATTTTTTTATTATTATTTTGTTATCTCTTTTTTTCCTTCATTTTTCTTTGTTTTCCTGTTTTTGTTGCTTTATTTTCTATTTCTTTTCACATTATTTTTCAATCACTCTATTTTATTTTATTTTTATTTGCTATTTTTATACCATTTTTGAAATCAAATTTTTTGTAAATTTTAAACGTAAGTGGACTAAATGCTCCAATCAAAAGACATCGAGTGGCTGAATGGATAAAAAAACATGACCCATATAT
>NW_006286677.1:515467-527300 GCF_000327345.1 Myotis davidii | reverse complement strand
GGCCTAACCAAGGGACACAGACAACAGGGGGGTGAGGGCATGAGTGGAGGAATGGGGGGGAATGTGGGGATAAGGACACATATGTAATAACTTAATCAATAAAAAAATTTTTAAAAAAGAAATAAGAAATGCCAACATTTATTTGAGTTAAGCAGTGAAAATCAGGGGAAACATATTTATAGTGAAGTATGGTAGCAATCATCTCAGATAGAAACTATAGTTTAACTTCAATCCTGCTGTTTGGCTTCTGTACTTATTTGCTTTGTTTAACAATAGAAAAGTTGCTTTGATTTTCTGAATTGTATAAATCATCCCATTGGATTGAATGCCTTATTGATTGTAATGTGAATATCCCATTGATTGTGATCTTACTGGTTTTAGAAAGCAAATTCCTTTGTACCTGGGAACCAAGAAAGCACAATTATCCCAAGACCTGAGGGTTCCAGATAATGTGTTTCTGTCAACTCAGTGGTCCAAAGACCCAAAACTATAATTAATCTTTGTAGATAACTAATCAGCTCAATCTTGCTTCTATAACTGCTTTGTGCAAACCAGGTTCCTCATTCCAAACCCTGGGATGTAATCAATACCTTTGTGATTTTTGCCTACATAAATCTGGTGTTGTGGCCATCTTATCACTGCGAGATTTGGGAGAGCGAAATGCCCCCTCGTGGTCCCGGATTTGCAATAAATATGACTCCTTAATTTGACTTCTTGAGGCGTCCTTCTGTGATTCGCGGGGTACATTACAACAATAACACATAAAGTTGACCAAGAACTAATTTCTTTAATTTACAAAGTGTTTAATAAGAAAAAGACCCAAACCAGATTTTTCAATGAGCAAAGACCATGAACAGTGTGTGTGTTCAGGAAATAAAGAGTGGATGGCTTTGTGCTGAAGTGGAAAGACCCTGTCAGATATGTCACTGAGTGAGAAAAATCAAACCACAGAACATCTAGGGGGACTCGAATGACCCCATTTGTGTTAAAAAACAAAACAGAGTCACACATACAGAGTGATACATGTTTCTTCTTCCTGGAAGGGATTTCTTGGGAGAAAATATTAGCAGAGATTGTCTTTAGGAGAGGACTAGAGGGGAATGGCATTTAATTTAAAGAATGTTCCTGCTATTTGAATTTTCTAAACTTATACTTTGAATTTTTTCCAGTTTTATTGAGCTATAATTAACATATGACACTGCCTTGGTTTTAAATGTATAACATGACGTGATAGCTGTGTACATTGCAAAATGATGACTACCATAAGTGTAGTTAATAGATTTTTTTTAAAAAATGTCAACAAAGGCTAATCTGACCAGGGAGATTATGACTTATTTTTTGTTTTTCTTCTTGGTACCTTTCTGTCTTTAAAAGAAATTTAGCCGGCATAACAAAAGGTGGACCACATAGGGACAAATCTGGCTGAGAATCTATTGGGGTTTACGTGTATTATCTTCTCGCCAACAGGAAGCACTGGGCTGTTCTGTAAGGTTTACTACTCAGGGGAGCTAGAGCCAAAGGAAATGCAATAAACGGCTGGTCCCCTGGGCTCCTGGCGTCTGTGACTGAGTCACCACGGCCCTAAGCTCTAAACATGGTTGTCTCGTCAGCCTGGCGCCTCTGGGGCTATGGGGAGAACAGATCTGCATTCAGGTCCCAGCTGTGCCCCTCATTATCCTTGACAAGTCTGGGGTCTTCTCTGGGCCTTTGTCTCTTCATCTGTGAAAACAGTGATGGTGAGGATGCTTGTTTTCGGGTTACTGTGAGGCTTAAATAAGATAATCCTCGTGAGGTACACAGGCGGCATGGAGACTGGCCCAGGCAGGAACACAACGAACCCAGGTTTTCTTCTCCTTCCTTACCTTTCTTTCCAATCCTGTCAAGGGCAAAGGAGGCCCTTGTTCCACTGAGGAGAGAGGTAAGAGCAAGTTCTTGTCTGTAAGAGTACAGAGACCGCATAGAGAAAGCCTAAGTCCCGTAGGCACATATCTACTTTCACATTTGTGTGGCTGCCACCAGTGTGCCGTCTCTGCCAAGCCACAGAAGGTTAATAAAGTTTGTGAGCCTTTTACAGCCAAGCAGGCACATTTTGCCTCCTCCCCGTACACATTTTAGTGTCACTGCCGTAGCTGAAATCCTAGGTGTCGTTAGCCCACATGCCCACCACCCGTGACCCGGGGAGGGGAGGAACCAGCCCACTTTGTCCCCAGAGCCCCTGCTGCGATGTGCTAGTTTTCAGGTGAATTCAAACAAGAAATGGAGCAATTCCATTTTTAGCTGCTCCAGGTGGTAACTGGGGCTAACTGTACTGAGCTTAAAGGAAAAGCCAAACCCTTGCAATCCTGAGGCCCGGAGATTTGAAGGGCTTTTAGGAACCCTCTGCTCGAATGGTTGCCTCACACCAGGAGCCTCTCTGCAGCCCCTGTGCCTGGTGAGGTGTGGGGGGGGGGAGGTGGCACCCCTCGGCCTGCTGAGCACGGCATGAGGAGGGGACAGATGCCCAAGGCCAGCACAGGTGGTTTGAGGCACCTCCTGCTCTCCCCAGCCTCCAGAAATGTTGGCTCTCCGCTCCAAGAAGAATCCTCTTATTCTTTTCTCTTGAATTCGTTTGTTTGTTCATTCTGCACATTTTTGTGGAAGTTGTTAAACACCAGGCACTGTCCTGGGCTCTGGTCAGTGCATCTGTGAAGATATAGGCCCTGTCCTCAGCACAAGGCCACTCAGCTGGCAGAGGCAGCAGAGGAGGTCCCTCGGCTGAGGGAGTGGGCCTCGGCTGAAATAGACACCATTGGCGCCCCCAGTACCTCCTGAACACCTAACACACTGGCAGTGAGGCACAGAGGTAGATGGATTCCGAGAAATGTATGGCCTGGCGCTTGATTACATTTAGGGGAGGGAGGTGGGGAAGGGGTCAAGGATGAGCAGGTTTCTGGCTCCGTGGTGGTGGTGGGAACACACAGGAAAGCAGCTTTGGAGCCGTGTGGTTGGGGGAGTGAGGCTGAGTTGGGTGTTGGATATGTGGTGTTTCAGGCCCCAGTGGCACCTCTGAGGGCACAGGTCCCAGAGGCAGTTGGGTCTATGGTTTCATGGCACAGGAGTGACATCTGGACTGTGGTGTGGATTCAGGGGTCATCAACAGGTGGATAGTCAGGGAAGGCAGAAGGGGGTGAGACAACTCAGGAGAGAGAAGCCCCAAGGCAGCACCGCGAGGACCCTATTAAAGGACGTGACAAGAAGAGGAGCCCCAGTGTCTAAGAGGAGTGGCCATAGAAGGTGAGGAGGACACACGGAGAAGGTGACGCCATGGTGGCCCCGTGTCCATACCCACTTTCTGAGAGCACTTTTCTTTGGGACGCCATCCTTTCTTCTTTGTCTTTCCTATGGTCGAGTGTGGTTTGGACTGGAAGCAAGGAGACCTGGGTGTGAGGGAGGGAGGCCATCCTGGGAAAGAGAAACTCTTCCACCAGAGGAGAGACCCCCGCTTGGCTTGGAGAGAGGAGGGTAAGGATGTGAAGTCAGGAACTGATGCAGCCATTTATGTGGGAGGGGAAAGCCTGGAGACTGCGGGAGCTCTAAGGGAGGCCCGGGGATGACGCCTAAACAGTGGAGGGCTGGACAGAGAAACCAGGTGGTGGACAACATTGTTTGAGCCACAAGATCAAGCCTCGCCTGAAGCTCCATCTAGCCCTGGGCTTTTCAGTTACGCAAGTCAAGTCCCTTTACTGTGTAAGTCAGTGGGAGCAGAGATGGCATTTGTTTGCTTTGCTGCCTGCAATACAGAGCCCTAAGTCATGCACAGGCCGAGAAACACACCCCGTGGGCTCAGTCAGTGGAACATGGGATCGAGAGGAGAGGTGCCAGCGTTACAGAAACGTCTACATTGAATCAGTGTGACCTGCAGCCACATCGGAAGATTTTCTATTTTCCCCTCCTGCTGTATTGCTTCCCTGGCAGTGTAATTAACATGATTCTAATGTTGCTTAGTCACTAAAAATGAGATGTTGTTGGAAAATAGCTTAGAGTCCCCGTCTCCTTATGTGGCTTGACCAGATACTAGCGTCTGTCCTCATTAAACAGGGTCCATGACATGTAATAGCACGTCCTGGAGTTTCTCCCCACTCAGATCATCTTCCACCCTGTGGCAGAGCGGGCTCTGTGAAAACACACACTCCTGCTTAACAAACACTTCCCATGGGTTGCTGGAGCAAATCGCTTTGCATGGCACATGTGATGACATACATATTCTAGATCCTAAGTCACTTCCCTAGCTTGAGCCCGGCACTGCACTCACTGTTTGTCATCAAACTATTAGAATGTGCCTTGCACCCCCATGCCCCTGGGCCTTTGTTCTCACTTTCCCTGAACTTGGAGAGGTGATAAATAACAATAGCTAATGTTTACTGGGCACTGCCAGGCAAGGTACTAAAGGCTGCACATGGATTATCTCGTTTAATCCTCACAACTTCCCAATAGTATTCCTCACCCAGCTCCTCACAGTGTTCAGAAGCCAGGAAAGAGTTTGTTTATTTGTTTTTTGTTTTTGTTTTTTAGCAGGAAAGAGCTTGAATAACAAGTGGGAAGAAATAGTGAGGAACTGGGGTGGCCGTGAGGGTGGGAAACGCCAACTCGGTTGACATTGGGACTCCTCCCATTCAAGCAAGTCTCAGGGCCCTACAGAATCAACATCATTCAGGCTAGGTCCTCTGTCTACATGTTACCCTCAAAGCCACATGTAACAGCTATGCCCATATTTCCTAGATCCCAAACACTGGAGCCTCTAGTGCAGCGGTTCTCAACCTGTGGGTCGCAACCCCCTTTGAAGGTCGAACGACCCTTTCACAGGGGTCGCCTAAGACCATCAGAAAACACATATATAATTACATATTGTTTTTGTGATTAATCACTATGCTTTAATTATGTTCAATTTGTAGCAATGAAATTGGGGGTCACCACAACATGAGGAACTGCATTAAAGGGTCACGGCATTAGGGAGGTTGAGAGCCACTGCTCTAGTGTGCCCTTGGTTGGGAGATGCTCTCCAATTCTCTCCTCCAGCTGCTTCTATCTTGCTCCATCCAAGCACTCCCTCTCTCAGACAATGCAGCATAATTCCTCTGAAAATGTGTTTTTCACAAAACAAAAGTCAGGATGGGGAGGGTGTCTTCTGGGTGCTTGGCAACAACTGCAGCCTGTAGCTCCCAGCTCACCAGGCAGCACAAAGGCCTCTGGGAACAGAACGCTTAGGGGAGTGTCTGTGGCAGGAAGAGCAAACACAAGTGAATGACTACCCCCCCCCCACTTCCCTTTGTAATTACATATTCATTTGGTTAATGACTGTCTCCTGGGTTCACCACTTGAGCATATGCTGCATGAAGGCAGGATTTTTGCATCTGTTTTGTTCACTTTGGCCCTAGCATAGGGCCTGCTGGAAGAAATTGCAAACCTCTTAGCATGGTACGTGTGATCACATACATGTTCTAGAAATGTATGGAAGGAAGGAAGGAAGGAAAGAAGGAAGGAAGGAAGGAAGGAAGGAAGGAAGGAAGGAAGGAAGGAAGGAAGGAAGGGAGGAAGGGAGGGAGGAAGAAAGAAGGAAGGAAGAAAGAAGGAAGGAAATGAGGGAGGGCTCCTCTGTCTGTGCCCCTGAGGACAGGCCCATTAGCAGCCTATTCACACAGCAAAGGGATGCCCCAAGCTGTAGGGACCTCTGCATGGAGGGGGACAGCTCCCCAGCCCTCTCCCTTAGCCCTGCTCATCTTTTGTTCCAAGAACCCCTTTCAGTGGCACACCCCTTGACCCCCATCCTGGCCAGAAAATGCAGCTGGCAAATTTCAAAGCCTGTCTGTTGGGAGGGGGGGGTGGCGGGCCAGGGCGGTGTCCCTGGGCCAAGGCCGGAGCAGGGGCAGGGCTAGTTCACAGTTTGAATCCTGATGTTTACTTTCTTTCTTTCTACCCTCAGTCTCTCTCTTTGAAGAACAGCCCCAGGGTTCATGCTGCAACATCAAAGGAGGGGGGGGAGGGATGCATCTCCCCTTAGCAGTGGGAGCCTAAAGCAACTTAAGTCCCTGGGGGTGCATGGCACACTGAGCCCGGAGCTCAACAAGGGAGTGGGGGCTTCCCAGATGGGCTGAGAGCAGCAGACAGACACACAGGCCACAGGCACAGACACAAATACTGCCGTGCAAATGTGCCTGGGAGCACAGAACCTCTCATATGCACAGGTGCATACATGGCTCCAACGTGCATTTAGGCAGCAGCCTCACACACATGTAAGCATAGGCATGTGTGCACATAACATGTATGTAGATAGTCACATACCTATGCATACAAATACACAGAGACATACCTAGAGGTTCCTGGCAAGGAAGATATTTTTGTCCTCAGCTTCCTGCCAATGAGAATCTACTGATTCCATCTCTGAAATCCCTCCTAATTGTCCCCCTTCCCAACCCCTGATACAGCCTGAGTCCCTTTAATCCCCAGCTGGACCATGGGATCTCCTGGCTGGATCCTGTTCCTTATTGGGGCCCATTCTTCTGTCCACCCAACTCACAAGAGCAGGGGTCATCGGGGTATCAGGGAACTCTGACTGCATCATTCCCAGCTTCAAACCCTTCAGAGGCCTCCCCTTCCCTACAGGATGAAGTTCTAATCACTTGGCTTCATGTAAGGCCCTTGGTAGCCTGGCTTCAGCTCATGATCTGGCATCAGCCCCCCGGCATGGAGCCCTGGGCACCCAGTGCTCCAGCTGAGAGCCTCCTGGAGGAAGATGCCCTGCCCCACACCTCATGCTTTTGCTCACCCCAGGCTCAGCATGTGAGATTCCCTTCTCTCCACTTCTGTCATTTCCTGTGCTCAAGTAGCCGCTCAGCCTACATGGCCCCGCTTTACCCTGACATTCAAGGCATTGCCACTGGCCTGTCCCATGGCCCTCACAGTCCTTTCTTTGGCCCTACCAGTACCATTGTCAACTGAGTGCACAACCTTCTGCTGACTCTAAGCATGTCCAGTACAGAGCTCAAAACACCAGGTGCTCCACTGAGCTCTGAGTGTGAGTGCGTAAATGAATCCGTCTGTAGGATAATTGGATCACGCTAGGTGATCTTTCCTGGAATGCGTTTTAACTTCTCTGCACTCATCCTTCACAGGGGTAAGAGGCTGTGCTGCTACTTCCTGGCAGAGTTTATGGTATGACTACAGGGATGTATCTGAAGAACTTAGCTGGCCGGCTAACACATGGTGGGTGCTATATTGGCCTCCCTGGAAACAGCCTCCCAAGTTTTCTTTGGGGACCACTCCTTATTTCATTGGCTATTGGACTGTCAGTCACAGCCTCATGACAATCGTAATTGCTATATTGACTTCTAGTTCCATTAAGGTCATCCGATAAGGTTTTCTAATCTCTGTCCCCTTCACCACCTATCTGGTTCAGTGCTGGGCTCTCAGAACTGATGCACTAAAGGTTTGTTGTTAGATTGATTGACTCCATAGCTCCTGAAGGCTGGTTTCCAGTCTGCGAATTCTAAGCTGAGTAATGTTCTCCCTTCAGCCTCCCCTGAGACTGGAAGCTGAGAGCTGCACAGAATTATTCTTCTTCCTGTCTCCCCAGGCTCAACAGCTGCTCTGTTTGGAGTTCTGTGAACCAAGCTGAGTTAGGGCCTGTGGAGACAGGAACAGCTGGGCCTTTCTGCTCCAAAAGGTAGTCAGTACAGCCAGCCCCCCAGCAGCTGCAGGCACCCTCCGGATGTTGCACATGTGGCTGGGGTTCCCATAGCAACCTCTGTGGGATCTGCTGTCTTTCCTTCACTGCAGCTCCTCCTGGACTGTGTGAGAGGTTAGGACTAGGATGGGAAGGGAGAGGGCAGGACTGCCAGGCACGTTCATATGCAGACACTTCAAGTCTTTTTAATATTCACAACAACCCGAAGAAGAATATGCTATTATTGTCCTCATTTTCCTGATAAGGAAGTGGAGGTCCAAAAACAGGGGTTTCTAGCCCAAGTTCATCCACTAACAAATAAGCGCACTTATCTGCAACCATATCAGTTGGTACTGTGGGTCGGCCAGCTGCGAGCAGTGAAAACCAACCCTATCTTCCCAGCCAAGAAAGGATGTACCAAGGGACTACGGCTCCAGAAGGAAAGGAAAAGTGAGACGTGTGACAAGCAGAGCAGCTGCGAGGGTCTGGGTGGCAGGAATGAATGGACAATCATCAGAATGAATGAACTTTGGGTTCATTCTAACCCCCAGACCATTTTAAATCTTTTTGCAACATCAAAGGTTTAGGACTCGGGTTCGAGGGCCTGGGCCCAGTGCCACCTGCTGAGTGGGAGAAGGCAGAGGCTGTGATTGACAGTTCTACCAAGCCTACATCCAGTGGGATAGGGAGTGGTTTGCAAGGAAAACGTGAGATGCTCTTTCCAGAAGAAATGGGAATGAATGCCAGGCAGGCAAAAGCCGAGCTCACCTGGCTGCACCATGTGATGGGACACAGGGCGGGAAAGTTCCTAGGAAGGAAATGTAAGAAGCATGAACGGGGGGTGCTACCTAGAGGAGCTTGAGCCAACTCAAGTGGCAATTAGAGGATGGCCATCCAGAAGAAGGAAGCTGTAAGCTGGCAGTCTTCATTTTCATGGGAACAAAATGCACCCACATCTCAATGGTATCATATTATCTACCCTCTTATCTGACCTTCCACACCTCAATACACACACACACACTGCCTTCCTTTTCAGCTTTTTTTAATGCAATATTTAATTATCAGGATCACAGAGAATTATTCATCATTAGCCTTAGTTAGTAGAAAGAACCCTAGTCACCTTCTAAATTTTATCTGATTTATTTATTATGTTCATTGTTTATTCCCTGCTTCTTCTGTCCCCTCTAGATTGTAAGATCCAGAGGGCAAAGAGTTTTCTCTTGCGTGTTCACTGGTGTATCTCCAGTACCTAAAAAAACATATGGCATGTAGTAGATGCTTAATAAATATTTGCTGAATAAGTGAGGATGTATCAAGTACTCCAATAGGCCTTTGGGGTACAATAGTGAGCTAAAAGAATAATCCTGATCTTGTGGAGCCTGCTGTCTCTCCTTCACCACAGCTCCTCCAGGACTTGTGTGAGAGGTTAGGACTAGGATGGGAAGGGAGAGAGCAGGACTGCCAGGCACATTCAAATAGCCTAGAGAGACAGAAACACCACAAGAATATATAGCAGAGGAACAAAACTACAATAATGAAAAAAATGAGACATATGTTTTGAAAAAAATAAACAAGTATTTTAAAAAAGGACTAAGAAGATATAAAGTGACTTTGATATGGCAGTCACAGTAGGACAAAAGACCTCTCTCGAGCAATATTTAAATGGAAACCTGAAGGATGGATGAGAAGGGACTGCCCATGCAAAGTATGAGGGCAGATTCTTCCCAGCAGAGGAAAGAGCATTTGCAAAGGTCCTGGAGGAGCTTGCAATGTTTGGGAACTGGAATGTCCAATGTAGCTGGAGCTTATTAAGCAAGGGCTAGAGAGACACAGGTTGAGGAGGAAGAGTGTGCCAGGCGCCAGGCCACTTGGGGCCTTGTAGGCCATCACATAGGGCTTGGATTGCATTCTGGGTAAATTGGGAAGCTGTTAAAGGGTTTTTTTTATTATTATTATTTTCTTGCAGTGACATTACATATGTTAGTAACATTGTATAAGTTTCAAGTGTGCAATTCTATAACCCATCATCTGTATATTGCTTTGTGTGCTCACCATCCAAAATCTAGTCTTCCAAGGTTTTTAACATTAGTGCTTGGCCCCCATTTATGATGCAAGCTGATCACTTTGGCTGGAGAACACACTAAATCAGGGAGCTGGGGCCCATCCGTAAGTGACTATGGCAGCCCAGACTGGGGCTAAGCTCAGGTGGCCAAGGTCAGAGGACAGTGGGACACCGTCAGGCTCCCTCTTGGTTAAGTCAGATGTAACAGTGAGGCTGGATGATATCACCCTGTGGGGCACTGAAAGACCCTCCCCGCCCCCAGACCACTCCCAGATTGTGGGTGATGGATGGACCACTGGCGATCTGGCTGGGCCCTGTGCCTAAGTGATGGGTGACGGATGGGGTTGGAACGGAAGACTCTGGGCCATGTGGCCCACACACTGATCCAAGGAGGACTTTGCAGCCAGGAGCTAATTTAAAGAAAGGAATGGGGGAGCTCAATATCATTTCCTTCACTGCTCAATTAGTGGAGAGGGCTGTAGGGAGCTGGAGCTTTAAAGATCCCCTTAATCATCTCCTGTCTGCCTGGCAGCGTGCAGACGTGTGGCAGGGATAATTGCACCTACCCATTAACAAATGCAATTAAGGCACTGGGACCTCCAGCACCCCCCTCTCCAATTAAATAGCAGAGGAGGGGCTCATGTGAGTGGCCTTTGAGATGACTCACTTGAAGCTGGAAGTCTGGACAGAGAGGCGATTAGGTCGATAAAATCACGATGAGGAAGGAAAAACTCTCATCCAATCCCAGCCTGCTCCAGCTCCCGACCCTCCCTGCAGTTGGATGGCTGTCCTTCAGGACAAATTAGAAGTTACACTTTACACAGGGAAGAATCAATATTTGGAATGCACGGACCACCTCCTCCAGCCAGCTGCTTCCTCTTCGCCAAGGACATACCCACAGAGTGTTTAGATACAGGTGAATTCCTGGATATGTAATGTTTGGAGAAACAAGGCTGTCTGGTGTGTTGGCAGGAAGGGTGCTGGGAGGGCATGCTCCTATCCTGGGGAGGGGCAAGAGTGGAGGGAAGGGGACTTTCTTTCTTGGGCATCTCCAATATGGCGGGCCTCTGCCCCCTCCTTTCCCAGAGGACATCTCCTTTAATTTAATCCAAATCCCAACAGCCTTGGAGGAGGGCCATGATCTCTTTGGAAAAGGAGATGGAACAGAAGCTTGGGGAGTTCAAGTGCTTTGTCTAAGATCCCAGAACTAGGAGGTGGTGGAATCAGGACATGACTTCCAGGTCTTCGCTCATTCCACTATGTTGAGAGGCCTCTTTGAAACCATTAGTGCCAAGATCTTGCCCTTTGGGTGTGGACTTGGGGACTTTGCAAATGTTATTCTGAACTTTCTCAGCGCTTCTCCCTTCCCCTGGCTGGAGCTCTGAATCTGAAACAAGGTTTCTGTGGCTTCCGCCGTAGCCAGAGGTAAGATTTGACAGGTTGGCTAGTACTGAGGCACTGACCACTGTGCTCATCTCAAACTGAAAAAAAAAAATTGAGGAAAGGATACCCTCCCATGTTAACTGTCTCTCCCTGTTCCCTTTAGTGTCTCACCAATTACAAATGCTGTGGGTCATTATGCACGTGTGAGCATCGTTTTCATTCAGCGTCTCCACTGAAGCCCCAGTGCTGAGTGCATCATGAAACGCTGCGCGGTTTGAGTTTGCAAAGAGGAGGCCCAGCTCCAGTTGAACATTATGGCACACAGGTCCCCCTGACGGCCAGATTAGGGCCAGGAGACGACAGCCCAGTGTCTGCCCAGGAAGCCAGCGCCCCAGGCCAGTGCTGAAGTAGCTCTGCACTAGCTGGAGGGGGGAGTGGGGAGCTGTGTTTCCTAACCCCCAAGTGCTTCATCCGATTGCCCTGGGAACTTCGCTTTAGGTTTTGGCTTAGTTTTGTTTTTCTCTGTGGCTTTGGTGAGAAGCTGGTTCTAGAGAGCAACAGGAATTGCAGTCAATTGTGTTAGCAGGGGAGCCACCTGCCAGTCACGCCTTCCTTTGAGGCCTTTCTGAACCAACACGGAGACACCTGCTGCTCTCCGAGGCCTAGATTCTTCCTGAGCAGGACTCTCC
>NW_006286677.1:513836-515444 GCF_000327345.1 Myotis davidii | reverse complement strand
CTTTCCCTCTGGACCCCATCAAAGCTCCGGTAAGACAGGAAGAGAAAGGGGCAGGGGACCAGCTGCAGCTCAGCCAGGTGAGGAACCCATGCCAGCCTTCAACAGCAACCAGACCAACTTAGCTGCCAGAGGGAGGGCTCCGGCGCCCCACTCCCTAGGATCTCGCTGGGTGTTCAGAATGGCAAGTGAGTTCTCACTCCTCCCTTCCTTTCCTGTTGCAAACAGTTATTTATCAAATGGCTACAAAGATCTGACCAAGTTCCAAGGGCTGGGACCAAGCAATAAATACGCCAGCTTCCCGTACAGGAAGAGAGACACTCAGGTGAGGAGCACATCATAATAACGACAACGTGAGCATCTGGAGAGGACTCCCTCTGGGAGCATGGAGGAGTGTGTGTGTGTGTGTGTGTGTGTGTGTGTGTGTGTGTGTGTGCAGGAGGGGATCATCCATTCTGCCAGGGAGGCAGACATTTGCATTCAGTCTTGAAGGCTGAGTAGGGCAGGGTAGGCACAGGCTTTCCAGGAAGAGGGAAAGCCTGAGCCAAGACCAGAAAGGTACAGCAGACGTGACCTGTTTGATGTCACCTGGACCCCGCTGCCTCCAAGGTCCCGGAATCATCAGAGTTCCATAGAGCCAGCTCCAAAGTGGAGGAATGGCGCCGGCCTCCCAGGCGGCCTCTGAGCCAGGTGTGGGTATTAAAGGGCTCAGGTGCACGCCCCCTCCTCCTCTTGATAAGCTGGAGTGTAGGAGGGAGGCTCCAGACACCTGCTCTGGGACCAGACACCAGATTCAGGGAGAGCCCTCAGCACACACACCTTGGGTGTCAGCCTGCCTAGGGAACAGTCTGGCCAGGATTTCTCTAAGCCAGAGTGAGTGCCCACGCGCGCGCCACACACACACACACACACACACACACACACACACACCTGCAGGCCTGGCTTCCCTTTCATGAACAGGTTTCCCTTCACACCAAGCTGAGCATCACCAATTGCCCAATGCCAAACAGATGGTGGGAAGGAGCCCTCCCTCTGAGGGGTGATGGGCAGCAAGGTCACTGCTAACAAGTGAGAGCCGGCTGCAGGGCCCTCCTGCCCCGCTACCCACATTCAGCTGAGGTGTGGTTCAGTGTGGAGAACAGAATCCATAAGGTTTGTTTCCCCCAAGCCCACTCTCATCATGGGTGGGGGATGGGAGCGGGCTAGTAGAGGTTAATGGGGGGAAAAGAGGACCTATGTAATACTTTCAACAATAAAGATTAAAAGAAGGAGGAGAAGCTGGTCTGACACTCAGAGTTAAGCCAGGCTATGCTCCTATTAGAAATGATTTCACAGAATCCTAACCTCAGACAAGTTTACTCAGAGATGGAGATAAAACGAGATGAAGCAAGGCCACATCGTGATTTTGTCTAAGCACAGACAAAATCAAGGTCATTCTACCGCCCCCAAATACCAAATACACCCACTCTTGGCCAAGATGAGTGGCTGCTATCTCTACCCATTTCAACTTGGTCTTCATTCTAATCTCCCCTCACTATAGATGAGATTCATTGAGATATTAAATCACAATTGTCCTGCTTTCTGAAGCCATTCAATCTAGAATACCCCCTC
>NW_006286677.1:511266-513665 GCF_000327345.1 Myotis davidii | reverse complement strand
CGCCTCAAGTCACCCCATCAAAGCCTGCTGTAACAGATTCTTTCTAACACCTTCTCATGAGAAGAATGCACCTGTAATTCCCCACAGGGCATGTTCTCCTCCCTGTGAAGGGAGGAATAAATTCAATTCGTTTATCTGCAGATGTGTTCCTGGTGGTCTTTGGTTGAAAGGCATCAACAGAATTGAAGGTTTCACCAAGATTCATCTGAGACCTCACTGCCTTGGACCAAGACCCTCACTCAGCTCAGTAATAATGCACACATCTTTTTTTTTTTTTTTGGCAGACAGGTCTTGGTATTTTTTTTCAAGCTCCCCAGGTGATTTTAATGTGCATCCTGGGTTTTGAGAGACTGGGTGGCAAGTCACTTCAGGAGGCTGTAGAAGGGTTAGAAGGGCAATGCCTGTGCAGCACTGAGCTTGGCCTACCTGTGGTCCTCAGGTCCTACGAGCTGTCACTTGTTTGCTCTGTGCCTTATTCATGTTGCTGTCCTTCTCAGTAAATGTCTGTGGAATGAACATTGATGTTACTGATGAGAGGCTGTGAATCATGTCTAATGTCATACATCTCAAACCCTGATGTCATTTTTCTCCCCAAAACATCTACCCCTCTGACTCAGTGTTCCCCAGTCCCAAGGTTTGAGCCTGACTAATCTCAGGGACCTGTACCCCATCCTCACAGAGGATCTCTCAGCACCCCTTACTTTCTGATCTCACTTACCCCTCATCAGTTCAGACCCCACAGACCCATGGTACCATTCCCTCGGGTCTTCTTCTCTATGCAAAGGAGCTTTTTCTAGAGGTTGGCCAGACCATGATGTACCTCCAACTCAGACTCTCCCCATGGATCCTCATCACCTCCTAATGATGTTCGAACGTTTAGCTTAACATTCAAGACTTTCCATAATCCAGTCCTACCTCACACACATCTATATATATAAAAGGCTAATATGCTAAGTGACCCTCTGATCATCCGCTATGATGCACACTGACCA
This sequence comes from Myotis davidii, assembly GCF_000327345.1. Lineage (NCBI taxonomy): Eukaryota > Metazoa > Chordata > Mammalia > Chiroptera > Vespertilionidae > Myotis > Myotis davidii. Next base: position 512,673 of record NW_006286677.1, on the reverse strand, counting down.
CCAGTGGCAGACGCTCAAAACAGGAGCTGCTGTGACGCACACTGGCCATTTACAGAGAAATGGCACCACGGACCTGACACCCACAAACCAACACTCGGCTTCCCCAAAGTGGGACACAAGCCCCGCCACCACCCCAGAGTGACAGCCCACCAAATCGCAGCCAACACTGCTGATACCCCATGGTGCAAAATGCAGCCCACAGCCCAGCCCAGCCAGGAACCGGTCGCTGTGGGTGCCAGGTAATGACGTCACATAACAACACTGGCTTCTTCTCCCTAGTGACTAGCCTCCTTGCAGTTTCTGCAGCCCAGGAACACTACTTGCTTTATAGCCAGGTGCAAACATTTTACACTTTAACCAAATGTCTGTGAAGTGTTTTCCCATGTCTCCTCATTTGATCCTCACAGAAGTCCTGGAGTAGGTAGATAGGAGACTCGGTAGAATCCTATTTTCTTTTCATTAGCTGAAAAACGGAGACTTAGAAAGTTTAGAAACTTTACCCAACTGACAAGAAGTAAGAAATGGTGGACCTTGAAAATTAATTCAGGTTTTCTCACTGTGCAGAATATAGTTAAACACTGCTGCAGTTAAATATTTTACCCTTTGTTCTCCCTGCGTGATCTACAATAATAATCTGCTTCATTTTGATATTTACTGCTGTGTTGCTGACAATTACCTGAAAGAGAAGTTGGGGTGCTTCACTGGGCTAGAAAAAGTTTAGCTAAATCAGAAAGCAGGTCTAATTAAGCAAGTTTATTCTATATCTATAAAAGGCTAAGTTGACTTGCACATGGGCAATACATATAAAGCTCACTGGCGCCAATCACACGCATGTATTTCCATCTGTCATTGTTGATCGTGAATTTGGTTGACACTATTATAGAGAAAGGGCGAATAGCGATATTAAAATATTTCTTCTAATTAATTTCCTATCAATGTACAAGAATTCGTGCACCAGGCCACTAGTATCATATAAGTGTTCTTCTCATTAGTCCCACAAGCATTATTCATGCCTTTAAGTCATTGTGCTTTGCTTATGCTGATCCTGCCACCTGGAGTGCCCTTCCCACCATTATATCTAGATAAATCCTACTTGTTCAAATTTCAGCTCAAAGGCTACTTCCTCCATTTCTCTTCACCTCAACCAAAAGGGACCTGGCCCCTTTATGGTCTCTTAAAACTATTCTCCTGTTTTAACTCACTGATGACCCTTTATCATATGCTAATCTGAATTGTGATTATCTTTGTTTACCATCCATCTATGTGTGATTGGAGGCATTCTGGACCAGGGGCTAAGAACCCAGGCTTTACAATCAGGAAACCCTGGAATTATGATTGTTTCCTCTTCCTAGTAGTTCGATGACCTTGGGCAAGTGTCTTAACTTCTCTGAGCCCCAGTTTCTTCAT
>NW_006286677.1:509906-511218 GCF_000327345.1 Myotis davidii | reverse complement strand
GGGCGGGAACCTTATAGGGTTATGGTGAAGTTTAAATTAAATGTTCATACATGTAGAATGCCTCACACAAAATCTGGCAGAAACAATAGTTGTAATTATAATAACAGCTGTTATTATTACTAGCTTGAAATCTTGAGCAGGATGTCTCAACTTCGGTGTGCCTACAGATCACCGGTTAAAATCTAACCATGATTCAGAAGGTCTGACTTGGGCCTGAGATCCTGCATTTCTAACAAGCTCCCGGTGCTACTGCTACTGCTGCTGCTGGTCCAAGTACAGCAGCTGGAACAGCCAAGTCCTAGAGGGCAGGCTGGTGTCTTGCATAGCAGTATGTCTCTCACAGAATCTAGCATGGTCTCCTACACAGAGCAGGGGCATCATCATGTTTGTAAATGAATGCATCTTCATGGTGGTGGTAGGAATGACATTGCATGTAGCTTTCCCTGCTCAGAAGATTGCACACACCACACACCGTCACCCCACACCAGCTAATCTAACCTTGTGTAGGACTGAGATTTCCCAGGGGCCCCACTGCTGTGTTTCAGAAATCAGCGCTCTGAGATGGAACCGGCTGTGCACTAACCTTACAGCCCTGATTAATTCTCTCCCTTTGTTTGCCTCATTATCGTGATTAGGTTCTGCCCGTAGCATAGCAACGGCTAATTGTAGGCTGGTTGCAGAGTGCATAATTCCCGCTATTAAAATTTTATCGAGGCTTAATTGCGCTCCTTTTTGCAGCAGCAACGCTTCAAAGTTTCAGAGAAGAGGCGGTGTGGTTAGTGGAAGCTGGTGATTTTTTTAAACCTTAGCAAGCTCTGTAAAGCCCCGCTCTGCAATCTCATTGACCTTGAGATGGTTTCCTGTGGCCAGAAAGATGCCCATCATTTATTTATTAACCCTCCAGAAGGTCTGCAAACAATCCCCTGTGGCCAGGCAGAAAGCATATTACGGGTCAGAAGCTATTACAAGAAAGCCCCGAAGGGCAGGCCGACCAAATAGCTTGCCCAAGTGGGCACGCGGGCGGGCGGGAGAGCTGCAGGCTGCTGGCGGAAGTGGTGCGGCTGCGTGCAGGTGTGTCAGTCCGCGGATGCCCCGGTGCGGCTCAGGGGCCCTCCGAAACCAGCGGCTGAAAGTAGTTTTCTAGGAACTCTGTTTTCTAGGAATCCGAGTGCCAAATTGCCCCAACCTGTGCTTAGTGGGAGGCGGAAAGAGATGAACCCATTAGCAGGTACTTTGTACAAATGGTTTCCAAATCTAAGTGATCGCTGGCACCACGTGAGAGCTTGTTAGAGCTGTATGCTTCCAGGCTCCA
>NW_006286677.1:508605-509690 GCF_000327345.1 Myotis davidii | reverse complement strand
GTGGGAGGGGGAGGGGTGGGCCGGACACCACTCCTCTGGTGCTGCCGATGCTGAGCCACTTTGGAAATCACTAACTTGCAGCCAAGAGGGACTTCAGTCAACATAAAAAACGGCAGCGGATCCAGCTGCCCCATGGGGAGCCATCCATACCCTGCTTCATTCAAATTGGAACCAGGAGGCCTGATGGTAAGGATGGCTCTAGGTCAGTGGTTCTCACACTGCAGCGTGCATCAGAATGGCCTGGAAGGCTTCTTAACACGCATTTGCTGGGCTCCACTCCCCAGAGTGTCTGATCCATCAGGTCAGGCGCAGGGCCCAAGGCTTTGCATTTTTAACACGCTGGCAGGAGATGCTGGCGATGCTGCTCTGAGCACCACACTTTGAGAGCCACCGCGCTCCATTTGGGCCAAATGTATCTCTTTGAAAGGACTCCGTTGTGTTTCTTGGTCCTCACATCACTGGGTATTACTTTACAAGAAAACTCTGTCCTCGTGGCGTGGGTATCTTTCTCTGATCCGGAAACAGTGGCATTTGTCATCAAGATGTGACCTGAGAGGACATTATAAAGGAGAAGTAGAATCCAAGGTCCTGGATTGAAATACAGTTGAATCCAGAGGACCCACTTACAGCTTTACCATTATTAAGTCAAGCCAGGCTTTAACGGAGGTGGGATTTGGGGTACCTCTTAAATGAAAGGCAAAACATTATTTGATGAGCTGACCTCAAGCTGGGAAAGGCTTTAGATAAGGCACAATAATGGAATTGTGGTGAGTGAATGGAAAAGGGCGGGCGGGAGAGCTGCAGGCTGCTGGCGGAAGTGGTGCGGCTGCGTGCAGGTGTGTCAGTCCGCGGATGCCCCGGTGCGGCTCAGGGGCCCTCCGAAACCAGCGGCTGAAAGTAGTTTTCTAGGAACTCTGTTTTCTAGGAATCCGAGTGCCAAATTGCCCCAACCTGTGCTTAGTGGGAGGCGGAAAGAGATGAACCCATTAGCAGGTACTTTGTACAAATGGTTTCCAAATCTAAGTGATCGCTGGCACCACGTGAGAGCTTGTTAGAGCTGTATGCTTCCAGGCTCCAGTCCAGAC
>NW_006286677.1:495659-508438 GCF_000327345.1 Myotis davidii | reverse complement strand
TTTTGGGCAAATGTATCTCTTTGAAAGGACTCCGTTGTGTTTCTTGGTCCTCACATCACTGGGTATTACTTTACAAGAAAACTCTGTCCTCGTGGCGTGGGTATCTTTCTCTGATCCGGAAACAGTGGCATTTGTCATCAAGATGTGACCTGAGAGGACATTATAAAGGAGAAGTAGAATCCAAGGTCCTGGATTGAAATACAGTTGAATCCAGAGGACCCACTTACAGCTTTACCATTATTAAGTCAAGCCAGGCTTTAACGGAGGTGGGATTTGGGGTACCTCTTAAATGAAAGGCAAAACATTATTTGATGAGCTGACCTCAAGCTGGGAAAGGCTTTAGATAAGGCACAATAATGGAATTGTGGTGAGTGAATGGAAAATAACAATTTTTTTATTATTATTATTATCCGAAGGGGGGGGATATTGATGTGAGAGAGAAACATCAATTGGTTGCCTCCCTCATGCACCCCAACCGGAGGTCAAATACATGCTGTGACCCAGAATCAAACCTCAGCCTCTTAGGTGTATGGGACGATGTTCCAGCCAACTGAGCCACGGGGCCTGAGCACATTTTATTGAGAGGAGATAAAATGGGGAGGAGGATGGTGAAAGAGAGAAAATTCAGAGTAAGTTTAAAGCAGGGGTTGCAACTCATAAACCTCAGATAATAGAAATGAGGGAGGCAGACAAGTCAAAATAGAAAGTGTAGTTCCAATTTGAGCAAGACAATATGGAGTGGTGGGGACTTTGGTAAACTGGAGAACCCTGGTCCTTCTAAAAGGGGAGCCTCAATTCAGCTTTTGCCTATTGTGCTACCATGGAAGAATTTGGGCCCGGTAATTGCTTCCTCTTTCAAATTTTCAAGAGATGCTGGGAACCTAGTAAGAAGCTGGCCTATGAATCAGATAGGATTCTGTGGTATAATAAAAAGGAAATATTTGGTCTTCGTGCCTGGTTCCTGGCACAGAACTCCTAAAACCCTTGGCATCTCCTGAATGATACCATCTTTTGTATTTTAATGAGATGATTGGTGGCTAGGGGGCCCCTCCATAGCTTCAGGATGGTGGTGGTCACCAGAAAGACCAAGGCATAGTTAGAGGGATGGAACTTAGAGCCCTACCCTGTCCCACCTCCAGGTAGGGGAGAAGGGCTGTAGATTGAGTTCAATCACCAGTGGCCAATGATTTAGTCAGTCATGTCCATGTCATGAAATCTCCATAAAATCCTCTAAGCAACAGGATTTGAAGTTCTTGCATATTGGTGAATGCATAGAGAAGTGTTGGCAGGATGGTGCCTGGAGAGGGAATAAAAGCTCCACACACACCCCCATGCCCTATGAAGCTCTTCCATTTAGCTGCTCTGCAGTGATATCATAAACCTGTAAACATAGGTAAAGCCAATCTAACAAATTATCCAACCTGAGGAGGGGGTCATGAGAATCCCTGACTTACAGCTGATTGGCTGGAAGCACGTGACTGGTGTCTAATGTGGGTACAGGCTTGTGGGACTGAGCCTTTACTCTGTGGGAACTGACGCTAGCTTCAGGTAGATAATATCAGAACTGAGTTGAATTGCTGGACACCCAGTTGAAGATTTGAAAACTGTAGAGACTCTCTTTGGCTGGAAGTAACAGAACGCCTGACACACAGTGACCTGAACAAGTAAGACGTTTATCATGCTCGTGTACTGAGAAATCAACCTGTGTTTCGTTGGTCAGAAGCAGCTGCACGAAAGGGGAAGTGTGAATAACCTGGCATATTTATGTCCCACACCCTGGGAGTTTTGATGCCTAAGAAAGAAAGAGGAATGGGTATATATTTCTCAGTGTCTGCCACCAGCAGCTTCTGCTGGAAAAGAAACAACCTGTCTCCCTCTCACGCTTTCCCTTTCTCTACCAAATGCAGCCATTCAACCACAGGTCCAGCAGCTCGACCAGCCATGCTCAAAGGGAGAGGTCTGTGTCTCAATTTAAGGGCTCAGCATTTTATATCTGCCTGTCTGCTTCTTCTAGGTTCATTTCACACGGAGCTGATTGATCTGGAGCTTGACTCAGCCCATTGATATCACCACTGCTGAGAAAAGGTCTTAGGGCAATCAACTTTAAATTTGAAGCAATGGAGATGAGCAAACATTTTCAAATGAGCATCTTCTGCAAACCTGTGCAGACTTCCAGATGTCTGGCACAAAGGAAGAGGCCATAGAAGGAGCTAAAAATAAAGTCTGCAGTTTGCATAGTTAGCCTGTGGCCATTCCATGAGTTAGAAGTGCCTTGGTGGGAGAAGCAATAAAAGGAAATGAGATTGAAATTCACTCATTTTCTTTCTTTTCAGCAACTTCTTGGAAGGAGGAAACGGAGATGAATGAGACATAAACTCACAGAACTTAAACTTGGAGGTGCTCTAAGAAATAAGTTAGCAAACCTTTCGTGCAATAGCAAATCATAATAGCTAATGTTCGTTGAGTGTTTACTACATGCCAAACAATATACAAAACAATTTACTTGCACTCTTTAATTTTACTCTCACCACATCTCTAAAAGGTAGTATGATTTTAACATCTATTTTAAGGGCATCAAGTTAAGTAACTTACTCAAGGCCACAGTGAATGGTGGGACCAAAATTCCTGCCTATGCACTGCCTTCTCCTTAGTTTTTTCTGCCCCATCCCATCTGCATCACCTCTCCCAGCTCTCCACTTCTCTTGACAACTCATTCCTCTTTGGAAAGTTGGTTGCTCAAAAACTCATTCATATATTAAGCTGCAGTCTGCTTTTCTGGAACTCTTGTCATTTGGTCTGCCCACCGAAGTAACACATAGGCCAGTCAGTCCCTCTGCCCTATTGCAGCCCTGCCAATATCTGCACTCCACAGTCATGCACCTCTGGGCCTTTCTTCTTCAAGGTAAATATCTATGGCCATTCCAACCCTGGCCCGCAAAGCCTTGCTATATGCTACACTTCTTCCTCTATGTGTAATGCACTTGAACTGCAAGTACAGACTTCCACAGAATAAGACTAGTACTGAAAATAGAGCAGTGTAGGTACAGTAAATTCACGCGGCCCTCTCACTCTTTCATTCTCCTGCTCTCCATAGAGACATGGCCAGAGAGCGTTTCTCTGCAAATTCAGTGATGAAAGGCAACCAATCTTCAGTCTCACTGTTGAAGAACAACAGGGAGTGGTGAGCACTGTGACAAATGGGCAAGCACATGCTTGATCTAAAGGAAGCACATACTGCTCAGACCCAGCCAAGTGTTGTCACTAAAAGATGGTGCCAGAAAGAGAGAGAGAGAGATAGAGAGAGAGCTTCTGAACTTCTCAAAAGTTGCTGGGAATCTGAGTTTCTATTTGAAAACTTTTGCTTTTTATTAGCTCAGGTGTTTTAATATATATATTTACAGTGTTCTGTAAGCCAAACAAAATGTGTCTGCAGACTGGATCCAGCCCTTGGGCTGCTGGCTTGCACCTACTGTTGTTGTTCACCAGTTAGCCCCAATGGCCCAATGAAGTCTGGCACAGACTCCTCCTGCAGCTCTGCCCCACTGACCAGGAAGAACCTCTAGGCTTCACCCCAGATCCTTCAGTCTGGACTCCCGGCTTTGGTCTTGAATTCCTAGATTGATTCCTGATTGAACTGTAGCAAAGGTAAGTTTACAGTTGTGAGTATGTGAAACACAGAGTTTATTCTTATATTATGATTTATTTATTACCTTGCATTATGATTATTTATTCGTATTATTTATCTTCTTTTGCTGTTATTATTTTGTATCCTTACTTATGATTTATCTTTTAGGTAAATACAAACAACTGTAAACCTACTTTTGCCCTGCCTTGTATTTGGCCCTGGGTTTCAGTTTTGCAGTAGCCCACACTCTGCTACAAAGATCAGTGTAGTCCTTGCCCAGTGCCCATCCTAGACACCTAGCCCTTGGCCTGTGGCCTGAGTCTCAGCTCCTGCTTGTCGAGGAGGATATACACTGTGCCACGCACCCATTATCTCACTTAATGGTCCACTTCCACGGCCATCTGGCCTCAATTTTTTAATCGACCCATTTTGACTATCAAGGAATTTGTATTATTTATGCTCTTCCTGCCTCGTTATTATTGTGAATAATTGAGAGCAGGGCCCTGAGCTATTCAGCAACCATCACAAAGCCACCAGCACACACTCACTTAGATTCCCTATCCTTTTGTGAACTCTTTGTGACATAGCTCACTATTTTCATCTATAAAATGGGGTTATTGTGAGGGATCTACTGATAGATGTTCAGTGTTTATAACAGAGCCAAGCATGTGGTGGACAGCCATGGATGTTAGGTGGAAGGAATAGCAGTTGGAGAACTCACCCTGGTCATCTCCTGATCTTGCCCCCAGTAGCCAAAGAGACCACCTCTCCTCTCTAAGGAAATGTCACTGATCCCCTGCCATCACCAATGCCCTACTCAGCAGCAGGAAATCCAACTTGTTTTTCTGACAAAGGGAAAGATTTGATTCAAGCCATGCACACGGCCCAGTGGATGGTTCTGGAAGACCGAGGACTGCCTCCTGCCTCTGCCAAGTATTTGTTGTGTGACTTTGGACCAATTGTTTAATTTCTCTGAGCCCAAGTGCTCCATCTGCAACATGGGGTTGCTAATATGTAGCTTACAGCATTATAGTGAGGGTCAAATGAGAAGTTTAGGAAAACACCTGGCACATAGTAGGCATTTGATATGGTGACGATGATGAAAATACTGAAGCATGTGCTATCATTAGACCTTCCCAGTCTTCCTTTTTTCCTGCCAGATTTGCAAAAATTAAGTTACAAACTTCTTGCTTGGTTGTTATTTAAAAATTCAAACAAACAATATAGGCAATTATAAAACAAAAAGTTGGGAGTTCTCTGCATGCCCATCCTACGCTCTAGAGAGAACCATGATTAACTGTTTGGTGGTGTCCTTGTTAATGTGTTTCTAAACACACACACACACACACACACACACACATTCTTTTTAAAGCGACATTAGGATCATACCATACATACTCTTTTGCAACTTGCTTCTTCCTCAGTAAGCAGAATTTCATGGCCATTTTCCCAAGTCATGGGATATGAAACTAGTCCAGTGTTGTGGACTGCATTGTGTCCTCCAAAATTTATACGTTCTAGCCCTAATTCCCAATACGTCAGAATGTGACTGTATTTGGATATAAGGCCTTTACGGAGATAATTACGTTAAAATGGGTCATTCAGGTGGGCCTTAACCCAATATGCCTGGTGTCCTTTTAAGAAGAAGAGATTAGGACACAGACAGAGAGACATCAGACACGTGCACACACAGAGAGGTGAGCATGTAAACACAGCAACAAGGTGGGCATCTACAAGGCAAGGATTGAGGAAACCAACCTGCTGCACCTTGACCTTGGACTTCTAGCCTTTAGAACTTTGAGAAAATAAATGTCTGTTGTGTCAGACACCCAGCCTGTGGTATTCGTTATGGCAGCCCTAGATAACTAATATATCTAGCCTTTCATAAGACACATAGTATTCCATTTTGTAGATGGTATTAAAAAAAGTGTTTATTGAAAGACTTTTAGGTTTTTTACAGTGTTATGCTATTACTAAAGTGCTGCAGGCAATATCCTTACAATATGCTTTGTGCACTTATGTGAAGATATCTGTAAGATCTGTTCCCATATGAGAGTATGCACACCCTTAAAATGTATGAATTATTTGTACCAATGGAAACTCCAGCAACATAGGCTAGTTCCTGCTTCCCTTTTCCCCAAAAGCATAATTTCAAGGACTTACAAATGGTGGCCATAAAACCTAACTAAACTGACAGCCCACACAATATGACACTCTTGACCTTGGCTTTGCAATGGCCTCTTCCAAAACCTTGGCTCCATCAGCCACCTCCAGAAACACACACGTTTCCTGAATGGAGAAAGCTCTCACCACACTTTATAGTCTCTTTATTGTGAAGGCAAACTCAGTAAGAACCAACAGCCATGCCACAAACAGAAGTATTGATTTTAATTTTTAAAGAGTATAAATAGATTTGAGTCATACACAGTATATTGGATTTGGGGAGAAAATATTTCATGACAACCTGCCAATATATTTGTCTTCTCATCTTTCACAAATAGGAACGAGGGCTGCAGAGATGGACAGAGGTTGGCAATGCCGCTCAGGTAAGCAGAGATATTTTTATCTGAATTGATGCGTCTGACTGGCTTTTTGTTTAGAAAGAAAAACCAGAAATGGGAACCGTCTTCTGTGGTGGAGATGAACCTGGGGGTGCCATGGCCAGGTCCTTCCTGGAGAGTGTAAGGGACTTCCCCACCCCCAGGGGCTTGGCGTTCCCTCTTCTTGCTTTTACTCTTTTATTCATCTGGATGTGCAAAAGAACCAATCACTAAAGGAAATCTATAAAAAAGGAAGCCATGACCCACTGGTCACTTAGAGAATGTGTGGAGGAAGAGTCGTCATGCCTCATGGTGGCCTGGGTGCTGGTTTAGGCAGAAGGGTAGCCGGCAGTGGGACACTTCTAGGCATTGATCTTTGTACCTGTCTGTCTTTGTGGGTTACTTAGAAGCAGGAACCACCAAATTCATCTCTGCCCATAGCCCAGCATAGGTCCTGGGCACAGATTCTCTTCTCTCCCCTCCTATCATTCTCTCTCTCTCTCTCTCTCTCTCTCTCTCTCTCTCTCTCTCTCTCTCTTCTCTCTCTCCTCACACTGATATTCATTAAAATGGGCACAATCCCTCCTGCCCCAAGTGGATATTATGATGACTCATTGAGATAATCTATGTGATGCACCTGAAACAGGAAAATTCTAGAGTGCCAGTTTCTTTCACCTTTTCCCTTTGGTTGCCTCCTGCACGTGCCCTGACCAGGGTTTGAGCCAGGGAGGAGCATGCAACCAAGATACGTGCCCTTGACTGGAATCAAACCCGGGACCCTTCGGTTCTCAGGCCAACGCTCTATACACTGTGCCAAACCGGCTACAGCTGACACATTCACTCTTGAGACAATCTCACAGAGTTTATGATTTTAAATATGGTAACTCACAAATTTATGTGTCTAGCCTAGAGCTCTCTCCTTAATTCTAGCATTGATATCCATCTGCCTACCTGACACCTCCACTTAGATACCTAATATTCATCTCAAACTTAACATGTTCAAAACAGAACTTCCGATCTACACTCTCCACCCCAGTCTGACCCACCTGCAGCATTCCAACCTCAATTGGTGGCAACTCCATCCATCCAGTTCCTCAGCCAGATGTCGTGGAGTCATTCTTGACTCCTCAATCTCTTGTTCCTCAGATTCTGTTGGCTCTCCTTCAAAATAGATCAAGAATCTTTTCAATACCTTTATTGCTATCACCCTGGTTCTAAGCCACTGTATGGAGGTGAATTATGCCCTCCCCCTCCCCAAAGATATGTCCAAATCCTAAACCCCTGCACTGTGGCCTTATTTGGAAAAAGGGTTTTTGTGGTTGTAAATAAGCATCTTGAGATGAGATCATCTGGATTCGAGGTGGACCCCCAATTCAATGCCAGGTATCCTTGTAAGAGAAGGGCAGAGGGAGATCAGAGACACAGAGACCCAGGGACACAGGGAGAAGGCCAGGAGATCAGTCAGAGTTTTGCACTGTTGAGCAAAGGTGCACGGGGAGCCACCGGAAGCTGGAAGAGGCCAGGAGGTTCTCTGATGGAGCCTTTGAAGAGAGCATGGCCCTGCTCACACGTTGATTTGGGACTTGTGAGTTCCAGAACTGGGAGAGAATATATTTCTGTTATTTCAAGCCACCTAATGTATGATAATTTGTTAAGGCAACCCTAGGAAACTAAGATAGGCACTGCGATAGCTCACCTAAATTATTGTAATAGCCTCCTAACTGGTCTTCCTGTTTCATTCCTTACTTCCCTACAGTCTTTTCTCAATCCACAAACTAAAGCAATCCTTGACACCGTAAGTCAGATCATCCTACGCCACTCAAAGTTCCAGTGGCTCCCAATTTAATTCAAAATTAGAGCTAGGTTCCTTACCGTGGCCTGAAAAGCCCTATCTGATCTGCCCACCCTCTATCTCGAACTCCTTCTCCTACTTCTCTCCATCTTGCTCGCCCCATTCAGCCACAGCGGCCTCCTCTCTGTTCTTTGAATGCACCCCCTTTAGAGCCCAGCCAGGCCGGTCCATCTGCCTAGAAGGCTCTTCCCCAGGTGTCTGCTCTCACTCCTGTGCCTCCTGTAAGTCTCTGTTCCACCCTCGCCATCTCACAGAGGCCTACTCTGACCACCTATTAAATATGGACCCGCTGCATGTCCACTCTGGGTCCTCTGCTTTATTTCCCCATAGCACCTGCCATCTTCCAGTGTGCTCTCTACTTCACTTATTCTGCTTCCTGCCTCTCTCCCACCAGAGGACGTGCTCTTGTCATTTCTGTTTATTGTTGAGTCTTGACACTTAGAAGAGGGCCTGGCATGTAGCAGAGGTTCAACAAACATTTGTTTCATGAACAAATAAGTAAATAGCTGTTATTATACCTTTTTGATTTCTAATTATTATTTTCTGAATATGCCAGACATTCACATCATTCAAAATGCAAAAGGTACAAGAAGATGTGTAGCAAAGCCTCTTCCTCTCCCCAATGGCAACTGATAACAGTTTCCTGCCTATCCTCCTTGATTTTATATCTGAGGACCTATCATCTCTCTGATTTTTAATGAACATTGAGACATGAAGTATTTTGTATCAGCACATAAGAACTTCCTCACTCCTTTTTATAGCACGTCATGGTGTGTATACACCTTAAAACGATTTAACCAGCACTCAATTAATGGACATGAAGGTTGTTTCCAATCCCTTGACATTCCACACTTGTGAGTAATCCCTGCAGCATAGTACCTTGTTAAAATAACTGAACTTTTAAAATGAAATTTTTAATAAATGTTTTGAGGGTCAAGTCCTCCTCACACCTCCAGCCAGAGTTGGCCATCTCGCTGTCGATGCTCTCTGCTTCTCATGGTCTCATTCTGGCTGGGGCTCCTGTTCAGAGCCGGCTAGGCGTAACAGCAGGAGCTCATTGGACACTTGCTGGGCACTAGGCATTGTGAGAAGTACTTTACTTAATTCCACTTAATCCTCTGTTGGAGAGGGATTAGTATCCTCATTTATATTTGAAGAAACTGAGGGTCAGAGTGGTTCAGTAATTTACTTGCCCAAGCTGACATAGTGAGAATCAAAAGCAAGATTCTTTTTCAGGTCTTTTATGAGAACCTGAGGATATTTTTCCATTGATTTTTAGAGAGAGTGGAATGGAAAGAGACACAGAGAGAAACCTCAATGTGAGAGAGACACATCGATTGGTTGTCTTTGCACACTCCCCAACTAGGGCCAGGGATCGAGCCTACAACCGAGGTACATGCCCTTGACCAGAATCAGACCTGGGACCCTCCAATCCGCAGGCCTACGCTCTTTCCACTGAACCAAACTGGCTAGGCCAGAACCTGGACTTGTGATCACTACATACTTAACTTTTCTATAACTCAGTTTCTTTAATCATAACATAATAACAGTGGTAATTTTATCAAGTTGTTTTGAGGGTGGGAAAGGAAGCAGCAAGGAATGGAGTGGATCAGGAACAGGAGGGGGAAGAGTTCTAGGCAGGTCACGGTGAATTTTTAGGGATGAACAGTGTTTCTCATAGTGCCATGCAGCGCCCCCCAAACTAGCATCACTTTGGGCACTTATTTAACATGCAGGTTCCAGGGTCTCTTCATAGATTTCTTTAAGAGCAGAGCCCAGGGATGTATCTACAATTTTAAGTTGGCATCCAGGTGATTCTGATGCACATTGAAATTTGAGAATTTCAGGTTCTAGGATATATGTGTGTGTGTGTGAAATAGCACTCCTCTGGCTCTATAAAAAAAACCCTCTCTTCACCTTTCCTCCTCACTCCCCACACCCAACTCATTTTTCTCATCACCCACATAGCCAGTAATCTATGCAAAAGCAATTCCTACATTCCAAAAACAGAAATCTGTGTGTTGTTCTGATTTTTTTTTCTGGGAAAAAAAAGTGATAGATGACCCACAAATGATGTGAAACTGTGACCTGGCGTCTTAAAGGTACAGGGACCTATCTAGCCCCTCATCACATCCAGTACCCCTGGATTCCCACAGTCTCTGGTCCCCTGAATCTCAGGGCTAGCTCTGATGACCCAATATTGTCTGCAAACTAAGGAGGTGGTGAAAATTTAAGTAAACCAATATTCATTAACGTTATGATCATGTGTGGCGTTTTCTATCACTAAATGAACCTGTACACAGATAGTATTCACTTAAATAATCAATCACTGTCAACAAATTACAGGATGCAGAGAATGAAATTAGCGAAATGAACTAAGGCTGAAAAATTCATTTGAAATTCAATTTAGTGACATTAGCTTTCAATTAGTCTGCCCAACTCCTTGAACATCTTCCTTTTGTACATATTTTTCTTTAAATAAATGTAATTAACCTTTTTACCGTTTAATTGCTGTTCGGTGTGACAATATCATTATTACATGGCTTCTATTGTTTCAGAGTGACATAATTAAGGGATGATTTGGGCTGAGGCCATCAGGGTGGCCCTGGGCTGTTTCTGGAGCTTCTACTCCTGACTGAGGGGCCGGGGAACAGGAGCGGTCCCGGAGGTGGGGATGGGAGTGCATCTGAGCTGAGGCTCCCCAGTGAGTATCTGATATGCTGCCCTGCTTCTGGATTCCTGGGGAAACCTTCTCACATGCCAGACTCCTCATTCCCTAGTCCACACACAGTGGTTAGCATTCCACATTTCCGGCCGATTCCCTTGAAAACTCAGCCCCTTCCTCCTAGACCTCATTTCCGTTCACGACTCTCTGACAACTATCATCCAGTCACTCTAGCTGGGGAGTGGGAGGCCCCTCAGATTCCTGCCTCCCCCTCAGCTCCCATGGGCAGTGAGCCACCCCTTCGGGCAGTGAGCCACCCCTTCGTGTCTTCTTCCTACGGCACCTGCTGCCTGTGCCTGTGATGCCACGAGCAGTCCGGGTTCTCACCTGCACTCCCTCCTTGTCCCATTGAGTTGCTACATCCTTGCCTCTACCTCACAGCCCACCCTGCACACGTCTGCCAAGTTTTAACAGACCCAGACACAAGTCCCTGCCACCGCGCTCCACTACCCATGGAATCAAGCCCAAAGCCTCCTGCCTGTTCATTCCTGACTGCGCTTGGCTGTCCCCCACAGCCTGGTGGGTACAGCCTCACGCACCTCACCTGTTTCTGCTCCCTGTCTGTACCCAGGCTTCCCTTTAAATTGACCTCCTCGCCCTAACCGGTTTGGCTCAGTGGATAGAGCGTTGGCCTGCGGACTGAAGGGTCCCAGGTTCGATTCCGGTCAAGGGCATGTACCTTGGTTGTGGGCACATCCCCAGTAGGGGGCGTGCAGAAGGCAGCTGATAGATGTTTCTCCCTCACTGATGTTTCTAACTCTCTATTCCAGGGGTCTTCAAACTACGGCCCGCGGGCCACATGCAAATACAAATATTGTATTTGTTCCCGTTTGGTTTTTTTACTTCAAAATAAGATATGTGCAGTGTGCACAGGAATTTGTTCATAGTTTTTTTTTAAGCTATAGTCTGGCCCCCCAACGGTCTGAGGGACAGTAAACTGGCCTCCTGTTTAAAAAGTTTGAGGACCTCTGCTCTATTTCCTCTCCCTTCTTCTCTGTAAGAAAATAAATAAAATATATTTTTAAAATAAATAAATTGACCTCCTCCTTGCCTTAAACTAGGCCCTGCACTCTCCTGCCCCCCACCCCCCACCCCCCACACACACCTTTGTTCATGCCAGCCACTCCATCTGGAAAACACACCCTTTCCATTTCTCTCTCTCAGTAAAACTTTTCCTCCCTTACCCACGGCCCAGCCCAAATCCCACATCTGCAGTTAAGCCTTCCTGGCCACACCCCAGGCTCTGGAGCTCCGTTTCCTTCAAAGGGCTCAAGCACTTACTGTCTGGGACGTCCCTTTTGATCCTTAATCACACGCTTTGTGATTTTCCTCTGCGCTCTCAGCTGAAGAGCAGGTTCTTTGAAAGCAGGGACATGCCTGTCTGTGGTCCCTGCTTCTTGCAGATGGTCTTGCTTACGCCTTCCCTGAAAAAGAACAACACCAGTGTCTTTCATTTCCTGTGTGCAGGGCTGTCTTGAGGTGGACGAGTCAGCTGTGCTAAGAGCAGGCAGCCGGGCTTTGCCGCGGTGTGTGGTGGCGGCTGATGGGATTTTGGTGAGGCAGGCAGGGACCAGCATCACAACACATGGACACACTGAATTCTTCTGGAATCTGTGGAGAAGCTACATGAATTCTGGGATTTTCCTCCAAGCATCTTAAAGAGGGTGGCCCAGGTGCTGGACTTGTTCCTTCTCAGGTCTGAGGACAGAAAGAAGTAGCCTCACTTATCTCTGAACAATGGTTCTCCTCCCCTCGCATCCAAAAGCCAAACTGTGTATCTCTGTTAGCTTTCTCCCACTCAGTAAGCTACTATTTACGTGCTAGGAGCTGTGCCAAGTGCTATACACATTTATCTCATTCATCTACACATTCATCTACACATTTATCCCACGGCAACCCCCGGAAGAAAGGTGGTTCCCGTTTTAGAGATGGAAAGTCTGAGGTTGGGAGAAGTTAGCAAACGCAGCTGGTAAGCAGAGCCAGGTCCGAAACCAAGTTGAATCTAAATGCCCCCTTCCAACCACCATCCTGACCTGG
>NW_006286677.1:494143-495602 GCF_000327345.1 Myotis davidii | reverse complement strand
CCAGCAGTTCTGAAAACCCATCTCCTCTGGGAAGCCCCTCCCAGGCTGCCTAGATCACTCTGCAAAACACATGTTTTTCTTCACATCTGTAAATTTCTTGAGGGTAAAAACTGAGTCTTGCTCCCAGTGCCTAAAATGTTTTAAGTGAGGGAAGGCATGTATAAATGGATGAATGGATGGATGGATGGATGGATGGATGGAAGGTGTAAGTCCAAGCTCAGAAGGGAGACCGTATCACAAAGAACACGGGATCTGGAGAAGGTTGGTTTGGACTCAGTTCCCAGCTCTGCTACTTTAGTAGCTGTGCTGCTTACCTAGTCTCTGAACCCCACTTTCCTTTTCTGTAAAAGAGGATAGTGAATTCCTGACAGTGCTCTTGTGAGGAGGAAATGATAGAATCCATCTAAGGTGCATTGCTTGGTGGCTGGGACATAGTAAATGCCCAATCAATATTAGCTCTTACTACAGCAGGCAGGAAGCTGGTATTTGAGCCCCTTAGTCCTTCAGACGCTGTCCTCCTTACCTAACTCCTCTTGTACTGCCCTGCAGGCCTGGGTTTCCCACCTTCTTAAGGAGAGTGTTCCTGGGTGAACAGGAGGCTCCTGCCTGAGCCCTGAGTGTGTCAGTGAGGCAGGTGCTCTGTGTCGATTACTGGGCAGGTGGGGGCAGCTGTTGTGACCAGGCTGCAGCTGCCCCCTGTCATACTCACCCTGCGGGCAAATACAGCCCCAGCTCACCCCTGGAGCAGGTCCTCGGAGGCTGTCCCGGTTTTTCCTAGTTCCCCGTGTGCTTTGGCAGCTCCAGCTCTCAGCACGGCCAGGGCTAGAGAGCAGGCACTGAGGTGCCCTTCCCCAAAGATCAAGTTACAGAGCACATTCCCTGGCTCCACCTTGGAGAACATCAAAGGCTTGAGCCAAAGCAGCCTGCCTGGGGAGGAGGCGGCAGCTGCCTACTCTGTGATTCAGGGTGGCTGGAAAAATCCCTTAAGCTCCAAATATTTTACTGCTGTAAGGCTGAAACGCCACCATCAGGGGCCCAATCTCATCATCTGAAGCTGTTCTCCCCACCAGCAACGTCAGCATCATCTGGGAGCTCCTTAGAAAAGCAAATTCTCAGGCCCCACCCCAGACCTGAATCAGGATCTGCGGGAGGGAGGGTGGGGGTGTCTGTGTTTAACACAGGGACCTGGAGAGGGGAGGGAAGGCCTGGTCTGGCTAGTGCAGTCAAGTAGATCTGGGACCCACTCCTAGCTCTACCTTCTAGCTGTGTGGCCCTGGGCAAATTACTTAATCTCTTCAGCTTTGTTTGTACTACTGTAAACTTCACATTGTACAAACAATTCAAAGGGCCAAAGATGAAATAAGATACATGAAGAATTTGCACGTAATAGGAGCTTAATGAGTGCTAATATCCTCTCCCCAACGCCCCACCTGGGTTCTCACAGAGAAGAGGTGTGGGT
>NW_006286677.1:488561-494064 GCF_000327345.1 Myotis davidii | reverse complement strand
ACAGAGAGGGAGGCACAACTCTCTCCTTTTGGTTCCCTCTGTTTTGCAGGGGCTGGTGCTGGGGTACAGGGCTCCATCTCCAGTGACTGGCCCAGTCTCACCACCATTCTTCCCAGATCCTGGATGGGGCTGATTCTCTGCTTACCTTTTTCCTACTTTATTCTAACCTCTTTTAGGTGGTTGAGTTGCAGGTCTAAAGGTTTCCTATGACTGGTAGAAATGTAGAAGTGGTGCGTTTCCCTGTAATTCTGGGTCCTTAGGGTTAAGAAGAGAGCCAGCAGCTCTAGCCAGTTTTGCTCAGTGGATAGAGCGCTGGCCCGCTGGCTGAAGACTCCCGGGTTCGAGTCCAGTCAAGGGCATGTACCTTGGCTGCAGGTTCAATCCCTGGCTGTGGTTGGGGTGCACAGGAGGCAATCAATCAATGTGTCTCTCTCTTGCAACGATGTTTTTCTCTCTCTGTCTCTCCCCCTCCCTCCCACTCTCTCTAAAAATCAATGGAAAAATACTTTCCGGTGAGGATTAACAAAAAAATGGAAGAGAAAGCCAGCAGTTGACACAGAGGCCATGCTGGAGACCTGACTCTTGTCCAGGCACTGCCAGGGTCTCCCAAGAAGTCAAAAGGCAGGCGGCTGAGAGCAGCAGAGAGGCAGATGGGCACTGGAGAAGCAGATCTGTGCCCAGAGCAGCCGCTCCCCTTCCTCTTAGAGCCCGAATGCACGTCCTGAGCCTTGGATGGGAGAACAAAGTAAGATCCCAGCCTCACTGGCAGGCTCACGTGACATGGTCCAGGGATGATGATACTTGGATTTCCCTCGCTCCCTGTCACCGGGAAGCCCAGAATCAATGTTTCATCATTAATTTAAGGGTTTATCTCTGCCAGAATTCGCATCTCCCTAAGCTATGTTCTGGGCTTGGGTTAGTCAGTTTGGATTCAAACCCTTATTTCTTAGTTGTTATGTTCTGGTTAAATATTTAACCTCTACAAGCCTAAATGTCTGCCTTTATAAAGCAGGAACAGTGATTATATATTTAAGTGTATACTGTATATGTACTTATAATTATTTCAAGGATTAAAATATGCAGTGCTGTTTGGATTCCTTATGAACATACCTCTTTTATTATAAACATATTTCTTTCTCTTTTTTTAAATATATTTCACCGATTTTTTACAGAGAGGAAGGGAGAGAGATAGAGAGTCAGAAACATCGATGAGAGAGAAACATCGATCAGCTGCCTCCTGCACATCTCCTACTGGGGATGTGCCCGCAACCCAGGTACATGCCCTTGACCGGAATCAAACCTGGGACCTTTCAGTCCGCAAGCCGACACTCTATCCACTGAGCCAAACCAGTCTCGGCATATAAACATATTTCTTTAAAGTTAAAAAAGAGAGGAAGGAGGAAGGACCTAAGTGAAAGGTCACGATCAGGGGTAGCTGATTGGTCTCCACTATGATGCCAACTTAGGGGGATCTGCAGGCGCCACCAGCACACTGCCCTGCAAGGCTTGCGAAGGGCTCCAAGACTGACTCGAGTCTCCGCAGACCAAGTGCATGGCTGAGCAGAATGTCTCCTCCAATCCGGGCAGGGGGCCTGGGAGAATGTGCAGCCCACATTTACCATCTCTGCTTTAGCTGCCTCCGCCCGAAGGCGCGAAGGCCGGCTGTGGTTCTTGTGATTGCCTGCAGAAGCATTATGGAAGCCATTACTGGGGTCTTCAAAGGCTCCCACTGAGAGTAACTTAGCCTCCTAAGGGAACACTGTCTCCCAGTATCATTTTGAAAGGCTGCACCAGTCACATTGCATCGCCTTTTGATCTTCGTGATAAAAGTCCTGGATGTGGACTGGCGAGGAGAGAGAAAGAAGAATGCTCTCTGCAGTGGTGAACTGCACAGATCCTGAAGCCGGTTTTGTCAGGGTGGCGAGGAATGAGGGGTGGGTGGTACCTGGAGGGCCCAAGCCCCCAGGGGCACCTGAACTCTAGCCCCGTTGTCTATTCAGGGGATCAACTGTGGCTTTTGTGTGTTTCCCAGATTGGGGTGGGGGTGGGTCTCTGAGGCACACAGGTGTTTTGCATTATTAATCAGTTAGATCTCTTTCTTCGTAATAATCTCTCCCTCCACATCTGTGCAAGCACTTTGACAAGCAGCAGCAGTGTGTCTGTGCAGAGTGTTTGAAGCGAGACGCCAGGGTGGGCCCACTGGAGGTAGGACAGCAGGCACTGTGCTGGGGCCCAGGGGACACTGAGGGGCCGTGAAAAGGTTTTGATTTTAGTTTCTTTTAAAATCATAAGAAAACAAATGAATAGAATAATGAATCCAGTTGAGATTTTATTTGTCTTTATACCAATACAATCATAAAGTATAATTTTAAAAAATATTTTTAATGGTGGAAGGGGCCCTCGAAGGCAAAGTGCGTTGGGCCCAGAGAAATCATAATTCAGCCCTGAGCATAGGGCAGTGATGGCGAACCTTTTGAGCTCGGCCTGTCAGCATTTTGAAAAACCCTAACTTAACTCTGGTGCCGTGTCACATATAGAATTTTTTTATATATATTTGCAACCATAGTAAAACATATTTTTGATATTTATTTTATATATTTAAATGCCATTTAACAAAGAAAAATCCACCAAAAAATGAGTTTGCATATCACCTCTGACACGCGTGTCATAGGTTCGCCATCACTGGCATAGGGTATAGAAGAGATCTGAATGGGGTCTGGAGGCAGAGCTGTGGTCCCACTTCAGACCCTGTGACCCTGAGCATACCATTCATGCGGGGCTGTGGTTTTCTTGTGGTCCAGTGTCCTACAAGTAAGAAGAGGTCTGAGGGCTCCTTCTCAACCCTTCTTCTGGGTCCCAGCTCTAAGGAGATGGTGGAAATATGCATGAGTTATAGAAAAGGCCACGTTCTCAAAGCCTGGAGGGAAGATGGAGACCACATGCTCCAGAGGACAGGTGAATGTTCCCACAGTGCCCTGACATCTTTCCCATTCCCAGGAAAAAATAAGTCAGGGAGAGGCTGATGAGCAAGCTGGGCCTTGGAGGGGTTGTGGGGCTCCAGGGAAACAGAAGCCTCCCCAGACTGCACAACTCTGGCCAGAGTTAAGCTAGCTTCTGGAATAACCCAGGGGAGCAGGGAGATGGACAAGATGAAAGGGACTCCAGGTGTGAGAGGTGTGGCTAACCTCCAGGTGGTCCTCCTGCTCCTTGGTCCTCCTGCTACTTAGGCTGAGGTGACGATAGGAAGGGCTCTGAAAATTGAAAGGACTTTTCAAAAACAGGCCGTGGGAGAGTTAGGGTGTGCTTTCTGGGGCGTGATGAAACCTATTCCTTCTTCCCAAAGAATCTCCACAAAATCAACTTTACTCACCCCAGCTCTGGAAGTTGAGTTGAATGTTTTGGCGATATCATGGAGCGCCAAACAAGTCAGGTGTGTGTTCCAAATCGGGCAGGTGTGTAACCCAACTGCCTACTGCTCTTCCTTTTCCCTCCTTTACTCTTTTCCTTCCCTTTATTTTCCTTTCCCTTTTTCTTCCCTCCCCCCTCCTCCCCTCTCCTCTGCCCCCCTACTCCTCCCCTTCTCCCCGTTTCCTCTGCTTTCTCCTCACACAGCAGAAAGTGGAGGGAAGCGTGCCCACTGAAGATCCCCCAACTACAGGGACCCCAAGCAGGAGGGTCAGGGAGCCCCCCTGAGAACCTCAGCCTCCATCTGCTTTCTGACGAATGCAGCTCTAGATGGCGGACTCTGCAGCTAACCCAGGTTTTGTCAGTGGCATTACTAGTTTACATACCACTTCGTTTCTTCTCCTCAAGCACCTTAAGGTCCCAGATTGGACTGGGAGTGGGGAAACTGAGGCAGTGCTTTTTCCTCAGTCTCTGAGAACAGTTGTCTCCCACTCAGCTGTGGAGAGAGAGGTGCAGGACAGGGTCGGCAGACAGGCCCAGCAATGCCAGGGCCTTCATCTGCAGGGGCAAACCACGGCCCAGCCTGGCTTCAAGAAGGAAACCCCTGACTCCTGTTCTGCCCGTCCCTGGGGAGAGAAAAGGAAGGGACCGGCTTAGAAAAAAAGGAAGTCCAGGCATTCCCACGGCGGTGTGGGGTACGGGTCGGGTCGAGGCTGGGCAGAAGAATGGGCTGGTAGAGCCTTCTCCACCTCTAAGAACTCCCTACAGAGCTTCCTGCTCATACAGTGTCAAAATTGCTATATTTAAGAATCAAAGAAATGTATGTTCAAATAATTGAAGGTCATTTAAAGAAATTATCAGATGGGCAAAAGAGTAAAAGTTTTTGAAGACTTTGCCTATTAAACAGGTGCTCTCAAATCCCACTGGAAGGAACCACACAAGCTTCCTGGAGACACATTTAAAAATATGTAACCCCCAATGCATCCTTTGCCTCAGTGATTCCACTTCTAAGACTTTGTCCTAAGAAAATCATGAATATCATAATTACTCACAAAAATGGCCATTGTCATTTTTATTATCATAGTGAAAAATTTGAGACTTAGAAGAGTAGTTAACTAAGTTGTGGTACACTTATTCAATGAAATTCAGAACATCCGTTGCAAATGATTATAGGTATGGATTTATTGACATGGAAGACGTTCATGATGCACTGCTTAAATGAAAAAGCTGTTTCTGAACAGTGTGTATATTATGATCCTACCTTTAAAGAAAACATACATTTATAAGTATAGTCATTCTCTATTACTGCATAGCAAATTACCCCCAAAAATGTGTGCCTTAGAACAACAAAGATTTATTGCTTCACATTTTCTGTGAGTCAGGAATTCAGAAGTGGCTTCTGGCTCACAGTTGCTCATAAGGTTATACTCAAGATGTGACCTGAAGTCTTTAAGGGCCTAGAACAGTGGTCAGCAAACCGCGGCTTGTGAGCCACATGCGGCTCTCTGGCCCCTTGAGTGTGGCTCTTCCACAAAATACCACGTGTGGGCGCGCATGTACAGTGTGATTGAAACTTCGTGGCCCATGCGCAGAAGTCGTTTTTCAGCCTGGGCGTGTCTATTTTGAAGAAGCGGCGTTAGAAGAAGTGGGGGGTATCGGCCGGTCGGTCAGTCGGTCGGGCAACTGGAGATGCATCGCAGGGGAGGCGTGCACGCAATTCATGCACGAGTTGAGTGAGCAGTCAGCAGTCTCATGTGCAGTGGTTAGTGCTAGTCACGTCCGCAAATCGCACAGGTGACAAAAGTACCTACTCGAAGCATGAAGTTACCTGTATTTTTCCAACCAGCTGCAAATCCTACAGATATTTTTGTCATCAATTTAAGAGTTGTAATTATTTTGTGTTGGTGGCTTTATTATTATAAAATGAAACATTTTTTAGGTGCCCTGTTTGACATGGCTACAAAGAAGAAGCAAAGAAAAACAGAAGACGAAAACCATGAATTTAAAGTTGAATGGAATGAGACTTTCATGTTTACTCAAAACTTAAATGGCCTTCCGACCTGTCTTATTTGTCAGGAAAAATTGGCGCAAAACAAGG
>NW_006286677.1:454723-487763 GCF_000327345.1 Myotis davidii | reverse complement strand
CTTGAGAAGGGTGTTCACTATCCAGAACTAACGAACGATCAGTGGATCCAAAAATTTTATTTCATGGTAGACGTTACGTCCCATCTAAATTAGCTTAATCCTAAACTACAGGGGAAAGGAAACACAGTTTTTTCAATATTAGAAGAAATCATTTCATTCGAAAACAAATGATCTCTTTTTGCTCAAGATTTTGAAAGAGAAACTTTGGTTCACTTTCCAAGCCTGTTGAAACATCGCCAAGAAAATAATTCTGATATTGACATTTGCTATTTCAAAACAACACTTTTAAATATGAGGGAAGCTTTTCTCAACAGGTTCCAGGAATTCAGAACGAGCAAAGCGACGTTAGCCTTTGTTAAAAAAAAACCTCTCAATGCTACTGTAACAGAATTAAATTTTTCTCCCTTTAATATTGACATTGGCAACTTGGAAATGCAATTGCTAGATTTAAAAAACAACTGTGGAACTCGAAATTTGAACGTCTTTGTGCTGATATAGAAATATTGGAGAAAAACAAATGTGAACTTAGTTCACAGCACTAGTGGTCTGCTTTGAAAGACCTGGAGAAGGAAGATATGTTGATTTTTAACACCTGGAATAGTATTCCTGACTCATATAATCAACTGAAAAAACTAGTGTTTGCTGTTCTTTCCTTATTCGGGTCTACATATTTATGCGGACAATCATTTTCAAGCATGAACCTTATCATGAGTAAATTGAGGAGTTGTCACAAAAATAATGATAAAATCCCATAATTAATTTTTGAAAACAATCAGAAAATTAAAAATTCTTTCATAAGTCCACTGACTTGATATAACCATTAAGATTTGTTATATTTATATGTTTGTATGCAACAGGGTTTTATTTATACATATAACTCATTCTGTCTCCCTCTCTCATTTTCTTTCTCTCTTACCCTCTCTTTCTCAATGAAAGTAGACACCCTAGGGCCGTGGCCGGCAAACTGCGGCTAGCGAGCCACAGTGGCTCTTTGGCCCCTTGAGTGTGGCTCTTCCTAAGCCTTAGGAGTACCCTAATTAAGTTAATAACAATGTACCTACCTATATAGTTTAAGTTAAAAAAATTTGGCTCTCACAAGAAATTTCAATCGTTGTACTGTTGATATTTGGCTCTGTTGACTAATGAGTTTGCTGACCACTGGCCTAGAAGATTGCGTCTAAGATATCTCATTTACATGGCTATTGGCAGGAGGCCTCTTTCTTGCTACATGGACCTTCCTATAGGACAGCTTGAGCATCTTCATGACCTGGCAGTGGGATTCCCCCCAGAGCAAGCGATCCTAGAGAACAAGACAAAGACTGCAATGTCTTTCATGGTTTACCACTTTGTCACTTCTGCAATATTATATTGACTATGCAAATCAGCCCTATTCAGTGTGGTAGGGGACTACACAACAGCCTGAATTCTACAGGGCAGGGGTCATCAGGGATCATCCTGGAGGCTGCCTACCACAGTGCCTCTACTATTCAATAAATAGTTTTTGAGTGCCTACTAAGCATCAGATCATAGTGGCACCACACTGAGGGTACACACATCAACAGAGAGTCAAGGTGCCTGCTCTCTTGGAGATCATATTCTAGGGGAGGGGAGGGGAGAGACCCTAAAGAAGGCAAAAAGGTAGCCATACACAGTGATCCAGGAGCAAAGGGGAGCATAGGGGAGATGCTGTCAGAGAAGTAGGCTGGTCAGGTGAAGAAGAATGCTGCAGGCCACCTAAGGAGTTCAGATTTTATTCTAAGTGTGATAGAAAGCCTCTGGTGGGTTTTAAGCAATGGCGTGCTCTGGTTTGTAGTTTTAAAAGATCCCTCTGGATCAGGGAAGAGAATGCATTCAGGGACAAAAGTGAAGTCAGAGAGACCAGCTAGGAGTTAGTAAGAGTAGTCTAGTGATGGTGGCTTGGATGACTACACAAGTAATCCCTCAGTGCAGTGGGACAAGTAGGATTACGGAGGGATGAAGAGTGAGACTGGAGGGTGAGAGGCAGAGATAGTGAAATGCAAGCCATTTCGATGGGGGAGAGAAACCGAGATGGCATAGATATAGAGGGAAGTGGTGGTTTGTGGGTTGAATTTGCCTCACCCCCACCCCAGAAGATATGTTGAAGTCCTAACCCCTGGTACCTGTAACTGAGACCTTATTTAAAAGTAGTCTTTGTAGATATAATTAAGACATAAATTGAGATGAGGTCATACTGGAGTAGGGTGGGCCCTTAATCCAAAATAATTGGTGTCCCTAAAAACAGGAGAAGAGACTTGGAGTCACACAGGGAGAATGCCATGTGAGGACAGAGGTAGAAATCAGAGAGAGGCAGGTGCAAGCCGAGAAACACAAAAGATTGACAGCTACCACCAGAAGCTAGGAAGAGACAAGAAGGCATTCTCCCCTACAGGTTTTGAAGGGTGCACGGCCCTGCCAACACCTTGATTTTGCATTTCTAGTCTCCAGAATGATGAGACAATACATTCCTGTTCTCTTAAGCCATCCAGTTTGTGGGACTTTGTTACAGCAGCCATAGGAAACTAAAGACTCGTCATGGCACAGAATTTTAAGGAGAGGCGATACTAGAGCAAGTTTGGGAATGACCCACAGGATGAGACCTTTAGGGGGAAAGAGCTGGGGTGACAGCCAGAGTGGAGTAATGGGGAGGAGCCCTGGCAGATGGAAGGGTTAGGGGTTGGTTTTTTTTGTGTGCTTTTTTAAAAAAATATATTTTTTTATTGATTTCAGAGAGGAATGGAGAATGAGAGAGAGATAGAAACATCAATGATGAGAATCACCGATCGGCTGCCTCCCGCACACCCGCACGACCCCACTGGGGATAGAGCCCGCAACCCAGGCATGTGCCCCTGGCCGGAATCGAACCCGGGACTCTTCAGTCCGCAGGCCAATGATCTATCCATTGAGCCAAGTCGGCTAGGGCTGGAAGGGTTGGTTTTTGACATGAGCAAGTCCACTTCCATTGCAACAGCAGGCGAGAGTGTGTGTACAGATACAGTGGAACCTCGTTTCTCAAACTGTTTGGGAAGGCTGTTCGAAAACCAATTTGTTAAAAAAGCGAATCAGTGTTTTCCCATTAGAAATCATGTAAATTAAATTAATATGTTTCAGACCCCCAAATAATTCTACTTTAACCTTTCTTATAGAAAGTACATGTCTAATGTACTGTTTAATTTATAAATAAACACTTCTTTTTTAAAATTTATGGAACCATCTCCTACTAGCCTTAAACAAATTGTCCATATATCACTGCCTTAGAGATGCTATCACCAGCTAATTGCTTTTCCTTTATCCAATCAGCAACAGTTTTTCTACATATTCAATTGCCTGTGGTTGTTGTTTTGTGAGCACTTTCACATCCTTAGCAACGTTAGAACTCTGAATGTTTTAAAATTGCACTAATCCTCAATTTCACCAGCAACAAAAGCATTCTCTCCATTGTTTGTTGCCTGAGAGACGCTTTTTGTCACGCTGAAGTATCAGCGTGAAAGGGTTGTCAGGTCAAAAACTGCAGTTTTGGTAGACAACCGAGACATTTTTACTGTGAACAACTTGGTCAAGAATCAAAATGTTTGAGATGGGAAATGTTCAAGACCTGAGGTTTGACTGTAGAGGTAAGTTCATAGGCCTGGTGGTGAGAAGATAAGAGAGTTCATGTCTAAGGGCTTTAATTCTCTCAGAATAGAAGAAATATGAGGCGAGAAGTGTGGGAAAGTGAATTTAATAAAGAAATATGGTAGGCCCTAGCTGGTTTGCCTCAGTAGATAGAGCATCTGCCCGCAGACTGCAGGGTCCTGGGTTCGATCCCTGGCCCTGGTCGGGGTGTGTGCAGGAGGCAACCAATCCATGTGTCTCTCTCACATTGATGTTCCTCTCTCTGTCTCTCCTTCTCCCTTTAATTCTTCCTAAAGTTCAATGGAAAAATATCCTTGGGTGAGGAAAGAAAGAAAGAAGGGAGGGAGGGAGGAAGATGGTAGAATTTCATTCAGACAGAAAAAGTTTGGAAAACTATATCTCAGAATTTTAATAGTAGATATCATTAAAATGAAATTCGGGGTGAGTTCTCTTCGTTCTATTTTTCTGATATAAAATTTCTAATTTTCTTCCAATGAGCTTAGATTAAATATCCAATAAAAATAACTTTTCAATTTGAAACAATGTGTGTCCTGGTGCTGAACCTGAAGTACCAACCAGCTCTTAAGGGTATGTACACACCATGAAGATGGGATAAAATCAAGAGGCTGTAGGTTTTTTTCAGTGAGAAGGAATAGTTGGAATCAAGGAGAAGCCCCAGGCATGGACAGCATCCAACAATGGTCATCCTGCTTTGGATAAACACCAGGAGCAAAAGCAGCAGCATCCTTTAAGGACACATGTGCCTGGGGATTTGCAGACCCTGGAGGGATCAGAAGACAAAACTCAGTTCCTTCCTTGGAAGATGCAACTCTTGCTCGTGGAGGCTCTGGGCAGTCACACATCTGCCAACGACCTGCTCTCTGTAGGAGAGGGAGGAGAGCTTATTTTCTGCATTTTGTGAGGACAGACCTTAATGCCAGTAGAAGCACCAAAAGTTATAGAACTTCAGAGTACTTGACCCACCTGCCTCAGAACTGGCAGAACCCAGGGCTCTGTGTTATTAAAAAGCTTCCAAATGACTCTGATTGGCCAGTAGAGTTTGGGAACCACTGCTCAGACCTAACTCTCTGTTATATGGTTGAAGAACAACTGTGCTCTGAGATAGTAACTTATTGGCATAGAGGCAATGCTAATGTCCCAGGCTGAGTCTTCCCACTCCATCCCCCCGTCCCCGCCCTCCCTCCCCCACACACACCCTTTTCTCATAGAGTCCTCCCAGTGTGGAGGAGGACTGCTCCTTTGCTCCTCCAAGTCCCACTCATTCTTCACGGCCCAGCTCAAGTCAGCCCCTCATCACCAACATTACAGAACACCTGACTACTCTCTCACTGAGCTCTCCAAACTTAATTCATCCAGGGATGGCAGCCCGGGTGTTCTGATCCTTTCTCCGCAATGAAGTTTGCCCACAGCTGTGAGGACAAGCATTCTTTTCCTTTTCTTCCTCACCCCTCTTCCTAGCAGAGTGCTGGGCACATTGTAAGGAGGTGGGAGGCCAAGTGGACAGGGTATTGAACACTCCCACTGGCAGCCAGGGACACCAACGCTGTGCCTCAGTTTCCTCATCTGTAAAATGTGACGGTGAGTGAGGTCAGTGATTTACCAACTTAAAAAAAAATTGTTAGCAGTGGAACCATTTTGTGCCATTGGAACCAGCACCCTAATTGTATAAACCAAATGAAAGAGCTGCCGTGGCTGAAGCAGGGGTGGACACTCACCGCCCCTGCTCCTCACTGGCTGCAGGCATGGTCTGAAACCCAGTGAAAGAACTCCCAGCTGACCTCTCACACCGGGGAATGCCCCACATGCCAAGCAATTTCATAAATACTCGTGGTCGGCCATTCTGTCTGATCGCCAGGCCTTCCCTGCCGCCACGTCGAATGCTCTGTTCCATGGCTCTCCGCCCGGCCGTATCGGGACATTCCATTCCACGCTGCTCCTCGCACACGGCTGCCAAGCTGGGCGGCGGTGATGCGGCCGGTCCCTCAGTCCCTCGCCGGGAGGGAGGCCTCCGCGGCCCGGCAGGGCTGATGAGTTTTCATCGTATTTAACAGAGACTCAGGGCTCCCTGGGGAGGAAGAAGCTGCTCTGAGATCCCCTTTGTAAGCTATCTGATGAGTGGCAGCTTTTCTCTAAGCTCCTCGGATGAAACTTGTCAGGGGAGATTTCCTAGCTGAAATCCTTTACTCCCTCCAAAGCTGCGGCCCAGAAACTCCCACATCCTCCCAGCCACTCTGACATCCTTTCCTTCCCAAGGAAACAGTTCACTTACTAGCGATGGGCCCTCGGGAAATCTGCCCACCCCTTGGGCTTTGGCACCCTGATTTATAAAATGGGGGTATCGGCACCTACCTCGCAAGGCTGTTACTCGGCTAGGGCACATCAGTGGAAGTGCTCCCGTTATTAGCATGTTCAAATGCGCCCATAGCTGTAGGTGAAAAGCCACTGCCCCAAGCCCCTGGATTTCCCTCACCTCCAAACACTCTAGCCACCCCCTGTGGAACCCCCAGACATCCGTTCCTGTCAGACCCAGCAGGAGACTGCTGACCGGGTTCCAGAGCTGTGTCCAGACTCAGTTCTGAAAGACTGGTGTCTGAGCCTTCCAGGTTGTTACATATTTTAGTATTACTCTTAGCTGTGGCAATGCACGATAATGGGCCTGCCACTCCCAGCACATTAGGTTGCTGGGACACCAGAGAAATGGTGATTTTTATAATCCTTCTACTTCACGGCATGGGGCCTCTCAAGTTTGTTTTCCTCAGTCAACGCCCAGCTAAAAATTATCCTTACTCATGCCTTCGCACCACCCCTCGTTTCCTCCATGGAGAGCTGAGACATTGACAAGGACGCCTTGTTTATATGTTGTTTTTTTAAATTACTCTTAGGTCTCCATGTAGTTTTATGTCTAACTCCTTTGTGAGTTGATTTCAGATCCAATACGGTGAAAAGAGATGAACCCTTTTTGTTTGGATATCAGGCTGCAAAGGGGCAAAACTGACCTGCTCCCTGGTGACAGCACAGCTAGATTACAAATAAATCACCGAGGAAGGGTCCAATACCCCATCAAACCCAACCCCCAAGTGTGAACGAGGAAACTCCCAATTTAAAGAAAAGGGCATTGTCAGGAACGTGATCGACCTGTTATCTGTGCCTTGTCCTAGTGACGTTAGGAAACCAGGTGAAGAAAGAGTCCCTCCGAAAAGGGGCAGACAAGCTCAAGCACCATACCGTGGTTTGCTGTGACCTACTCATCCGTCCATCCGTCCATCCACCCCTTTATTCACTTATTTACTGTCTACATCTTCCCAAAATTATTTTGTTACTGTAGAACGTACAATACCTTTACTGTGTTGCGAGAGAAGAAAGGGAAGGTGGGAGGAGGAAAGAGAAGTGAGAGTAACTGACAGGTAACGAAGAGAAGAAGAAGGAAATACAGTCCCCATCCAGCGAAGATTCATTTACTAAGCAAACAACGCTTTCTATTTTTCTTTGGCTGAAAAGGCCTCCACTGAGCAGTATCGATTAGGGAACGGGCCACTGTCCCCCTGCCGGGCAGAATCCATCAGGGCTGCACCGGCACTCGTGAGAGCTGCTTTTCCAGCCCCGAGGAAGCAGGGCCCCAGCGGGTTCTTTGCAGGAGCCAGTTTGGGTTTAAGTGTGCCCACGAAGAGGGGAAACTGAAGGCAGATCCAAGAAACTAGGGCGGAGGGCTCAAAGAAGTTGAGATTCGCGTTCTCTGGGTGCGGTAGGCCTGGCACCTGTGAGCTGGCCGCAGGGCCTGTGCCCAGCTCATTGGAAGGGCTGTTAGTCACCCAGCTGAGTAACTGACCGGTAGGCCTGTCTTTATTGAACAATTCTCAGTGTATCCTGGAAAATGCCACCAAACCGAGATGCTTGGCCGGTGCCTTGGGCCTTTGCCAGGGAGAAAATGTTGTCATTCACTTTTTTTTAAGAAATAAAATATTTTTATTGATTTTTAGAGAGAGGGGAAGGGAGAGGGATAGAAAGATAGAAATATTAATCAGCTGCCTCCTATACACACCCCTCCTGGGGATCAAGCTCACAACCCGGGCGTGTGCCCCAACTGGGAATGGAACTGACAACCTCTTGGTTCCTGGGTTGGTGCTCAGCCACTGAGCCACACCAGCCAGGCTTGTCATTCACTTTAAATAGTGAGTGATTCTTGAAAGCTGACTAGTGACTTTAAACATTAGGGGAAGGAAAGAGGAAGAGAGTCTGGCTGTCTGCATTGACTGACGCTATTAGGAGAGCTGACTCAATGGTCGACAGTTAAATTCCAGGGTTCTGAGGAAAGGGTTTTGGAAAACAATGTCTTCCCTCATTACAAAAAACAGAAGGTGGCGCTGAGAAAGGTGGAGTTGGTGTGCCCATTCTCAGCAGAGGTCAACAGGGGCCGGAGGGAAGTGGGGTGGAGAGGAAGGTGGAGGCTGTGGCATAAGCAAAGGTAAAGTTGGAACCATAAAGCATGTGTGGGGCACAGAGTCCTGGCCCAGCATGACTGGGGCCAGGCCTGCCCCACACTGTGGGCTGAGGAAAAGTAAGGGTGGTGCCTGTGGGCATGGAATGCTAATAGCTCACACCTGGGGCTTAAGAGGTAGACATAGTATATTAACGGGTGAATTCTCCCAACAATCCTCTAAGGCAGGTGTCATTTTTCCCCCATTTTACAGTCAGAGAAACTGAGATCTAGAGATACTAAGTAACCAGCCCAATGTCACCTACAAGTAAATGACATAGTTGAAACGTGAACCCAGTATCCTGGCTCCCATTCCCTGAATTCTTAGTCACCATGTGATCCTGTCGCTAACAATATAATAGAGAAAGGAAGCCAGTATGTGTGGAAAACGATGCTTTCTGGTTGGGACCTGTGGCATTGAGGTGGAGGCAGCCACCAGGCAATTGGCGATGTCTCCTGCAGCTCCTGAGACCAAGGGCACAGAGGGCAGGCCCCTGAGATGGCTTTCCGGGCCCCCTGTTTCTGGGGACGGAGGGAAAGACTTTGGAAGGTGCCTGTTTTGTTTGTTTGTTTCTGAGCTTGTCTGCAGGATAAGGTCTTATACATATGAAAAGAAGATGGAGGCTATAGAAAGAGGATGATATAGATGGAGGATGGATACGTATAGTCAGCCACATATAATCCCTTTTCTCTTGGCGGATACAAAGGCAGAGGTCTTTATGCTGAGCCGATCAATGACCAGTCAGAGCACTCTTTCATCCATGAAAAAATCAATTAGTCCGTCTGAACCAACACAGAAGAGCAACAGGATGGCCCAAGTGATGAAACCCACTTCTGGGAAAGCTGCTTCTGTAGTTATTCATTTAACTCTCAAAACAACCCCTGGCCCAGGGACTACTATTACATCCATTTTTACTGACTGACACATTCCCCGTGGACAAAAGCCTTTTATGTAAGTCATGCATTTGTTCGCAGAAAGAGGCCCGGGCTGAGAATCAGAACACATAGCTCGTAGATCCCACTTTGCTGCTTACAAGCATGTGTTGTTCCGTCTTGGTCCCCTCACCTGTAAAACGGGAGCAGGGACTGAAGGACAGCATTGTGAAAGCTCCTCTCTGCTAAGGCTCTAGGATTCCTGTACTGCCCCAGGCCTCTTTCCATTGGCTTCCTGGGTCCAGGCTGGCTGTTCCGCTCCTGCCCCAGCTGCCCCTCTCCTAGCCGGCACAGACTTGTGGCTTCCGTCCAATCTCTGCCCTCCCACCTCCCCCCACCCCAGGGCCTTCAGTGAGCGTCTGTCATTGCTTTCCTGCTTCTTGGTGTGAAACTGGGGAGGAGGTGGCACCCTGTGGTTCCTGGCCAAAAGGCAAGGCTCTTCCCCATCTGACTGAGGAGGGGGAAGGAGCGTGGCAGATGGTGAGCAGGGATGCTCCTGTCCCCAGGCCCTGGGTGGCTGTCATCTGCCACCCTCAGCTCACTGTGGCCGTGGCCTTTCCTTGCTGGCAGCACGCAGCCTGCAGCTCAGCCAGTCGGCCAAATGGCCTTTGCAGACAAAAAACACTGAGCCTTGGTTTCATACTTCTCATCACTTTTGAGTTTTGAGTTGGCATTTCCGTTTCATTGCATGAGGATTCATTAGGTCAGGATCCAAAGCAGCTCACTGGCCCTCTGCCCTGCTCGCAGGTATCAGAAGGCCTGGACAGTAGGGCAGAGTCTACTTCAGGGACTTACCATGGTAACTGACTGCAGTGGGACTTACCAAAGTGCTCCCGCCCCTGACACCTTTCATGAAGTCTTCCCTGAAAATGCAGGTCTACATTTACCTCTGACTTTTCCATTTCTTTCCCATCCCCACCCCCTCTCTCTTTCCCCTGAAAATGCTACACGGTGTGGTTGTGCCTGCGTGGTCTCCTCATCTCTTAGAGGGCAGCAGAGAACCTATGAGGAGCATAAGCAGGCCTTGGAAATAAGTGGTTTCACCACAAGTCCCAGAGATCACAAGCAGAGCAGGGCCCAATACACCAGGCCTGTGAATGCCACCTTTTCATGTCTTCTCCACAGTGATCAGCACCGGGCTCAGGGCTCAGTCCATCAGCGATGATCCATTGTTGATCAAAGGAAGTAGCCAACCTGGTTCGAAATCCACTTCCTGCACTTAGAGGAATGTGGAACAGGGAAGGGGGGATTGCTAGGGGTGTGTCATGGAGTTGGGCAGACACAGGAGCGGACTCTACCGCCTCTCATGGAAACTTAACACTCCTTAATTGGAGCGCCTATATTTGGATGTACATAAATGTGGAACTGAAGCCTATGTGTGTCATATTTTATTAAACTGGAAAATGCCATGGGAAAGCTATAGGCATACAATCCAGCCCTTGACGGTCAGGGGCAGCTGGAAGTCAAAGGTGACCAGCCCTCTGTGGTTGGTGTCAGCAAGGAGAACGGAGACAGAGTCTGCATTTAAGAAAAGCATTTGGGTGAATCTCCTGGCCGAGTGCTCCTGTGGGGCTTGGATAATGCTGATGAATATGTGCATTTTGAAATGATCAGGAGTCAGCCTGTAATCTATCACATATAAAAATACCTTTGGGGGCAACTAACCCTTTCTCCACTGCTGTGAAGTCCAACCCTTTATGAGGAAGGGGACCTGGGCCACATCCCCACAGTCTTTATCATTATCAGCCATCATTGCCAGGGTACGTTACTGAAATGCCTGCTTATGTGTGGTGCTTGAATAAAGCTCTATCTAGGATAAGACCCAAGTCCTTATCGCCTCCCGCAGTGATCCTGTGGACTATCCCGTTTCAGCCTACGCGCTAGGAGACCACGGGGGATGGTGGATCAAGCATGGCTTCTGGAGTCCGGTAAACCTGGGTGTGGGTGCTGACTCTGCCACTTAGTAGCTGTCTGTTTTAAGTAAATCACTTAGCTTTTCTGAGTTTTAGATTTTCTAAAACTGGCTGGCTCCTCTATCTGTTGTTGTGAGATATAATGAGTGAGCCACTATTAAATATTTGTGTAAGCAAATTTGTGTAAATATTTGTGTAAGCAAATCTTAAGTCCCTTCCCTTCCTGCCCACTTCTTCTTCTAAGGCAGACAGTGACGTAGGTCAGGGAGGGTGTAGCTGTGGCACATGTGTTGTCCCTATGCTTCCAATGCATGTGAATTAATCCATAATCAATCACTGCACTGTGCTCTGTCCTGCTAAGCTCCAAGGCCCCAGAATCTTCAACCCAGTGTTCCAGGCTGCACGCCATTTAGGACCTAGACCACTTTCTCTACAACTCATTTGGTCTCTTGAGAATGGGACCATTCCAGTTTGGTGGACTGTGGGGAGGTCTGTTTGCATGAGGAACCAAGGGACCCCCTGGGAAAGAATTTATTCCAAGAGAAGAGAGAAGGGAGTCACAGAGTTAGAATTAAGGGCAGTGGCCCATGGTGTGGGAGTAAAGAGTATGGATTTTGCGGCTCAGAATGACCTCGCCCAGCCCCAATGGATTGATGTCTGAACGCTTATTGATGGAAGAGCTGCAAAAAAATATATAAAAGATTACCTTCGCAATAATGGTGGTAGTTGCCAATGGTCTAAGATAGCTGATGCTTTAGGACCAGCAACTTCTGCCTCAGTGGGAAGAGGGGGAGTGTCTCTCTGGATACCTATGCCAGGTTTGGGGCATGGGCAGGTATGGGGCGTGGGCAGATGTTGGACATGACTGGCTTCAGCACAAGTTTAGGAGAACACCAGCAGCATCAGGGTCCTTGGTGGTACCCAGTGCACCAGACTTTGAGAGGCACCCTCTGTGGCTACTGCACATGCCACAGGCAATGGCTGAAAACCTGAGCTCAGCAAGGCAGAGCAGATGAGCAGGCTGCTGTCAGGTACCCTGAGGCCTCGATAAATAGTGTATTACCCACTGGGAACTCTCAGAACTACAAGGGGAGAATTTGCGGTGCCACCGAATGAATAAGAGGCAGCCAGAGAAATACTTTTAAAAATAGTATTCCTGGAGCTCCCCTCCAATTCAGCCCCTGGTGGCCTAGGAAGCTGTAGGGTCTGTGTATGATGCTGAGCCCTCATGCATTCTATATCTATATATCTATCTATATCTATAGCTGTCTATATTGAGTTTTTTAATGAGCCTCTGGTATAGGCATTAGAAGCAGTAGCTGGATTGTATGCCTCATGGTGTCTTAGGCAGTCCCTAGAACAAGCTGGAATGATAGTAGGCTCTTGAAAAAGGCTGATCAAAGGAATGAAAAAATGAATAATGGAATGAATTCATGGATGGATGGATGGATGGATGGAGTGTCATTCCTGGAAGCCAGTACTGATGGCCCTCTGTCACCAATCTTTATTTGCATTTTGTTTTTCCTTCTTATTTCTATCTTTTCCTCCCTGCAACATGTTTCTTGCTTCCTTAGTTTTTATCACCTCCATCTCTGTCTCTGGTATGAGCTTCCTTTCTCATAGGTTCACCCTCCTGAAATCAGAATGAAAGTGTAAGTCAATTTTCCATTAATTTATTAATTAATTGAGTCAAGAACTGTTTATTGAACCCCAGCTGTTCCTTTGTCCATTCGTGCAAGCACTTGACAAGATGTTTATTGAGCACCAGTGGTGTGTCTGAAGTGGTGCCAAGAGCTAACTGATGGGGAAGCAGAAAGATCTAAACAAGATCCCCACTCTCTGGGGCCCAACAATCTAGCAAAACCAACAGAAACTGGAAGCCACTGATCTCTGCTGACCCATCCCTCCCACCCTAATCAGTTGCCCCTCATTCAGGTTGTATGGGGCAGTCCACTGGTTATGTAGCCTCCTGCTCACTTGCTAATTGGTCTAACGTCAGTGCCTGCAGTGGCCACGTAATTAATGTGCTATTTCCAGAAGCAGCCAGGCCCTCTCTCCTCTTCACCTCCCTTTACCCAGCTCCTCTCATTTATCTTCAGTCCCTTCTGCTCCTTCCTTTATTCGAACCCTCAGATCTCAGAATTACTAGTAGAAGAGATCTTGGAATGCATCAGGTTTCAGCTTATGCCTTCCCCAAGCTGGTCCCTGGGTGCTGGCAATAGCCTCTCCTCTCTGCGTAACGGGGCTCCTGGCTCTACTATGGCAGATTCATATGTTTGGCTTAAGTCAACCCACTTTGTCTGCCAGAAATTAGAGCTCAGGATAATCCTGATTCATCTTTTGAGCTGTAGCCTGTCAGATACTGGAATTATAGCTATTATGTTTCTTTTCAGGATTTTCTTCTTGAGAGTAAATATTTCCAGTTTCTCAGCATTTCCAAATTCAAATACGATCTGTCACAGTACAGAAGAGCTTTCTCTGGACAGACTCTAGTTTTCCTATAGACTCCTCAAAATATGCCCTATCCCCTAAATGACTACTATAAAGAGGTCTTCCCAGAAATTGAGGTCAGCTGGACTATTGCCTTGTCTTAAACAACCACTGTAGTCCTACTTGTATACCCTAAGTCTGCATCCATTACTATTTGCCCTTACTGAACTTACAGTCAACTAAAATTCCCAAGTCTTCTTGACTTGGCTAAAACAGGATATGTTAAGGTTAAAATAAACCAAAGAATTATCTAGTAGTTCAATCCACCAATTCCCTTCCTTCCTTCCTTCCTTCCTTCCTTCCTTCCTTCCTTCCTACCTTTTTTCTTGCCACAAGGCAGAATTCTATGGTTTTATTAACACAAGTACAATGTGTACACAATCCATCTATTCGTTTTCTTCACTGTGCAGCCAGGCCTTGAGATCGGGGACTCAGATAGCCAGCTGAGCTGCTCTTTCCACAATGTCTTTGCGGTTCTTTGAGGAGACATTGTGAGCAATCTCAGCACAGTGAGATTTATTGCACTTCTAGCTCCTTGACACTGTGGACTAGGAACGTCTGAACGCTACTGGGCAGCATGTGTATTGTGTGTGTTTTTTGTTCTAATAACCAATGTTGGGCATCAAGATCTGGCCGTTGAATCTTCTGCACACTCTGTTGTCGATGCCTCTGGGTTTCCGCCAGTTCCACTTAATTTTGACATCTAGGTCTGATTGGTGCCAGATGAACTTCTTGGTCTTCTTTTTGACAATCTTGGGTTTCACTAGGTGTCTGAGGGCAGCCATGGTGCTGAGTAGGAGATGGGTGCCACCTCGATAGGCAGTGCCAAGGAAGAGACCAACCTAATTTTCCAAGAAAGAAAACTGAGGTCCAGAGAGGTCGAGTGATTCACAGCTTCTATAGAGTGGGACAGAGCAGGGATTCCCAACTCCTGGTCTGGTTCTCTTTCTACTACATCAAGCTGCCTTTCGATAGGCTGCCATTTCAGAAGGGAAGTAGAAAGCATTTTCTGCTTTCAAGTTAGTTTATCTTATTCAATATTTTGCACTATAGGGTTTTGCAACCCAATGCATGACCTTGGGTTTAGTTCTTTTGGATTTCATCTTATTCACGTCATTCAATCTGTCAAGATCATTTCTGGCCTGGATTTGGCAATGCACTGCTTGGCAGGTGCTCCCGGCCTTGTGCTGGAACTTCTTCTAGCTCTGGGTGGTTTTTGTTCTGTGTGCTCTGCCAGTCATTCCACTGGAAGCTTGGCAGAGAAGACACACTGGCAGAAGCCAGGCTCACCATGAGCTTCCTTCTCCCCACACCCATCTGCTTGGCTGTTGCCTTCCACAGTGGGTTTCTCTTCTCCCATTTGCCTCTCACCCTGCTTCTTAGGAGCCCCACAAATCCATTTCAGATCCTACTCCCAGTATGAAATTTAGGGGAAAACATGATAAGAAGAACTTGTTTTATTTTGTGACTTAGCCTTTCCTGAGAACCTATATGAGAA
Organism: Myotis davidii; assembly: GCF_000327345.1. NCBI lineage: Eukaryota > Metazoa > Chordata > Mammalia > Chiroptera > Vespertilionidae > Myotis > Myotis davidii. The sequence continues at coordinate 472,801 of NW_006286677.1, read as the reverse complement.
AAATTCCTGGGCCAGGCATCACCCAGAGACTGGTTCCTTTTACTTTATGCACTCACATTATTTCTCTACTAGTACATAATGGGACAATATGGAAATTCTCAGCTAGTGACCATCGGCTCTGTGTTATTAGCTATGCCAAGGTCTTTGTTTATCATTTGCATTTCACTTTAATTGTCACCACAAGCCTTCATAGCAGGAAACATCCCCATTTCAAAGAACAGAAAACTGAGGTCAGAAAAGTTAATTAGCCAGGGTGCACTCAGTTAGTAAATGGCACAATTTCTTCACCCCCTGCCCTCTTTTGTTGAATGATTGTAAATATCAAGTAATTTAGAGATGACTGTAAAGCTGCTTTGCAAAGTATAAAGCACTCTGTAAATATAAGGGAGTATGATTAAAATACTGAGGTTCCTCACTTGCTTGCTTTCCTTCTCCTTTCTGTCACCTCCCTAAAGTATAAGCAGCTGCCTTTGGTCCAGACCTATCAAAGAAATGTCATAAAATCATTTTTCAAAATGTCAAATGCCTGTGTACTTTAGACCAAAGTAATTAAGCCCTTTTATTTTCACTAAGTCACAATGCAGAACCCTGGGAACTTCCAGAATGTGCCCTTTCTCCTCCATCCTGAACTAATGGAAATCAAGGCTGAAGGCTGAGCTTGCAGGGGAGTCTATGAGAGCCCTTCAGTGCCTCGAGGCCTGGCCTGACTTTGGCCGGTCTCCAGCAGTGACCACAGAGTGCTAAATAATAACACGGTTGAATTATTTATCCAGGGGCTAGTGACACATGATGGCATGGTCCACTTCTAGCGGAGTGCCAGGGTTCCAAGGTCTAAAGTGAATGGATGTCAGAGGCAGGTCTGCAATCCTTTTCTCTAGGTCACCACCTCCACGTCCACCCCTATAGCTCCACTTCCACCCCAACCCCTGAATTATTCCACCTCCTACACAACAGGCAGAGCAAGAACACAGTGCCTGGAGGGCAGCTAACATTTCTGTGACATTATTGGGTGTTTAAGCTGAGCTAGATATTTGTACATACATTTCCCCATTTCATCTCCACAGCAATGCTTTTTTTCTCCATTTTTCCTGGTAAAGAAATTGAGGCTCATGCTCCAAGCCACACAGTTGGCAAGGGGTAGAGCCAGAATGAGAGCCTAGGTTTGACTTATTCCAAGGATACCAATGGGCTTTCTCTTGGAATTTCTCCTACCTGACAATTAGTTGTTTGTTTTGTTTTTGTTTTTAGATATACAATACTTTTTTATGTTTTGTTTTTTATTGATTTCAGAGAGGAATGGAAGGGGAGTGAGACACAGAAACATCAATGATGAGAGAGAATCATTGATTGGCTGCCTCCTGCATACCCTCTACTGGAGATAGAGCTCACAACCTGGGCATGTGCCCTGATTGGGAATCCAACCATGACCTCTTGGTTCTTAGGTCAACACTCAACCACTAAGCCACACTGGCTGGGCTACAATACTTTTTATCATTAAAAAAGTGTGGCAAAGAAGAAAATCTCTAACTCCGTTTATGGTTACTTGATATCAAAAGGAGATTAATAGCAGCTTCAGAAATAAATACCATTATGATAATAAACACAAAAATCCTAAATTAATATTAACTAAATCCAAGAACTGTGAATGTCAATAAAACTAATATTTAACAACTAAACATTATGACCAAGCAGAGTTTTATCCACTAAAAAAAAACACATGAATAACCCTGGCTGGTATGGTTCAGTGGGTAGAGCATGTCCCATGCACCAAAGAGTTACAGGTTTGATTCCTGGTCAAGGGCACATACCTGGGTTGCAGGTTCCATTCCCAGCCTTATTTGGAGTGTGTGGGGGAGACAACCAATTGATGTGTCTCTTTCACATCAATGTTTTTCTCTCTCCCCCCACCCCTTACCCTCCCTTCCACTCTCCCTAAAAAAAAATCAATGGAAAAAATAGATGATTTTAAAAAATGCATGAAGAAAATGCCATTCTCCTTCTTTCCTTACTGAAACTCTCAGCTTTAACTCCCATGATATTAGATTATTATACCAGTGAATTTCCCTTATTTCTCAAATATTTTTTTGCTCCTGGTCTCCTGTCATTCTCTCTAGAGTTACTGTTTTCTGAATTCTTAGAGATTTAAAGGTAAATGTAGACGAAGCTTCTAATATCCTGACTGCTCAGATCTTTGACTTCCTCTCCTCAAGTGAACTGTCTTCTCTCCTACTTCACCTACACTTCTATCAAGACAGAAATCTTATACAATAACTGCTCTACTTTAGCCAAAATCAATGGAAAAAATTGGACACACACACGCGCGCGCACACGCACACACGCACACGCACACCAGCAAAGGCAGAGTGGAGAGCCTGGACTTTTCTCCTCTGCAGGTGTTAATGACAATACGTTTTAAAAGCACACTCTAAGAAGTTCAGGTGGTGCCAAGCACAGTCTTGGGGAACAGTAGATTCTTAGCATGGTTTTGAAAGCCCTCCCTCCATGATCTGGTCCCATTCTAGCTGCTTCTTATTGCAGACAGAGTGTTTTCTATCATCAGAATCATCTGGAACCTTTTAAATACAGATTCTTGGTTCACATTCCTGATTTACTGCGATCATATACTTGATGCTGGGACCCAGGAGTCTGTTTTTGAGCCTCCCAAGTGATATGATGATGAGTTGGTTTGGAAACCATCAATTTGCACAAACCTTCTCTTTACTCGCTTCCCAAATTATCTTTTCTGTGACTGCTCAATGCCATGGACTTCATTTAGATTGGCTTTTCTCTACTTCCACCCATCATTATTTCAACTCAGCTCACACCTCAACTATAAGGATCTTTTTTAAAAAATATATTTTATTGATTTTTTACAGAGAGGAAGGGAGAGAGATAGAGAGTTAGAAACATCAATGAGAGAGAAACATCGATCAGCTGCCTCCTGCACATCTCCTATTGGGGATGTGCCCGCAACCAAGGTACATGCCCTTGACCGGAATTGAACCCGGGACTCTTCAGTCCGCAGGCCGACGCTCTATCCACTGAGCCAAACCGGTTTTGGCTACTATAAGGATCTTGATCACCAACGCTTCCAGAAATGTCTGCCCCCGCCCCCACACCTACCCTGTATTCCATGAACATCTTTGGTCTTCAGGTAGCTCATAACAGAGACCCAACATAACATTTTCCCCTCACCACCTAGAGATACATTTCTATCTTCCCTAACAGTGTGAGAATGAGCAGCCCAGTGGGGGACCCAGGGCACCAGGGACCCAGGTTTCTGCCATCTTGTTGCTCAACTCTAGGATAGTGCCTTCGTTCAAGTGGTCGGAAATGGCTCATCACCATGTTCACGTTGCAGCGGTGGGAAAAGGGAAAATGAGGTGAGGGACAGCAGTGGCTCAAGAGTCATACAGAAAAAATTCTGGTCACATTTCACTGTCCAGAACTCAATCATATGGCCATGTTTAGCTGCAACAAAGGTCGAGAGACTAAACGTTATTCTGCATGTCTACATGCCCCATTAAAATTGGGAGTTCTATACATTGTGTGAGTGAGGGGATTGAATAGATATTGGGGAACAACCTAACAGGTTTGTAATTTTCTGTTTCTGTCTGTATTCCCGGCAAGACTGTAAGCTTTGTGAGAACTGGGCCCCAATGTGGTGTCTAATGTATGGAAGGCATTAGATGAATGCTTCCGGTTGACAAAATAGACTAGAGTGATTGACAAAGCTCTGGAATTTGGGTCAGATTTTTATTCTAGTCTTAGTTCTCCATAATTTAGCAAAATTTTCTTACCCACTCTGAGCTCCAGTTTCATAGAATCATAAAAGTTAGTCCAACCGTCTCATTTTATACATGAATAATCTGAAAAACAGACAAGGTAGTGACTTGTCTAGGACACAAAACTTCATAAACAGAAGAGCCAGAGCTTAGCTATCCTAGCCACCAACCCAAGTTCAGCACTAAGGACTCTCCCCATATCCAGAGAATGCCTACAAGTGACAGGTAACCTCTAAGCTCCCAACTCAGAAACTCTGATGCACATAGGTGGTCATATTTCTTCCCTTCAATCAAATTAAATACAAAACTGGGCCAGGAGCCCAGCCTTATATGGCTTAGTTGCACCAAGGCCGGGGCACAGGCCGGAGTTGCGGGCTCCATTCCTAGTAGGGGGCGTGCAGGAGGCAGCCGATAAATGTTTCTCTCCCATCCATGTTTCTATCTCTCCCTCTCCCTTCCTCTCTCTCTCAAATTAATAAAAACATATTTTTTAAAAACTGTCAGGGAACCACTGCAACCTGTTGAATGTGCTATGTGCTTCAGCAGCCTAGACAGTCATTCAAGAGGCAGAAAAGTTCAGAGCTTTGGGTTCCAAGGATACCTAAGAAATAAAACTAGTTGGGAAGCAAGGGAGAGAGCCTTGGATGACCCCATCCCTTGGTCACAAGCAACAGTATTCACCCATCTGAGAGGACACTCCTCTCATTGCCATAGAGCAGCTGCCCTCAGGGAATTCAGAATCCAGGTCACACACAGTTAAATAGCAGTGGGAGAAGGCATATGTAACATCAAACAGAAGAAATGTCACAAGGCAAACTGGCCATAATAATAATAACAGCTTCCGTTTATTGCTCAGTTGCAGTGTGAGCCCCACTCTGCGATAGGTATTTATTTTATAGGCTTGATCTCATTAAATTCTCACGACAAGCTTCTGGGATTACTGAAGGTCATCCAGCTGGTAAGTGGTGATTAATTGTGAGAGGAGTGGTGTGAAGACGATAAATTATGGAGCAGTTCAGGAGAGTAGCATGTGGATAGAATCGTCTGGGAAGGTCTGAGGAGGAGGAGAGATTTAACTGGACCCCAAAGATGGGTGGGATTTGTGGAAAGGATGAAAAAGGGACAGTGAGGGGGGTGGCAAAGGTAGCATATGCACCGGTAAGGTATGGGATCAGCCAACACGAGGGCAAACAGCCGGATTGTGGGGCTATGGAATAGAAGAAGAGGACACACCCAGTGATCGTTTTTGGACAAGGGGTAACAGGTCAAGCTGGGGCCCCATGCCCATTGAGAAAGAAAAGAGAAAGTAAAGTGACTGGGAAACTCTAAAGGCAATTGGTGTCAAGTGCCTCATAAACGTGTGTCATTTCATCCAGGAATCTCACTTCTAGGATTTTACCTAAAGAGAATGTCAGAGACTGGATGCCTAATAATAGGGGGGTTGTTGAATACATTATGGTACATGCCTGTGACTAAATGCTATGTTGCTTCTACAAGACATCCTTTGAAGAATGTGAAATGATATCACAGCATGTCAAGTAAAGAAGCAGAATGCAAAGCTGTTGTACAAAAGTTTTTCATTTTAAGTTATATATGTGCATATAAAGTCGTGTGTCTGTGTGTGTGTGTATGTGTGTGCGCGCGCGCACATACACAGAAAAACAGACTAGAAGAAAAGACACCCGGAATATTGCTGTGGTTATTATTGCAGAGTGGGAGTATAAGTGCTTTTATTTTCTCTTTAGACTTTTCTATATATGCCAAGTTTTATTCAGTGAACATGCACTTTTATAGTAATAAAAATGCTTATTTTAAATCTTTGTAAAATGTAAAATCCCCACGCTCTGCCTTGAAACACTATAACAAATGCCTTGCTTTGTCTTTGAAGGTAATTCATTATCTCATCCTCAAGAGAACAGATACTAATATTATAACCACATGATTGTTCAGTAATGACTGCTTCCATAGATTTTTCTGGAAGTTCATTTAAACCTGATATTTCTGGGTCCCCACGTAAAGTTCTCATCTCTGTGGCTCTCACTGGATCAGAAACACTAACGTTTCCCATTAATGTTCACTGTAGCCATTTAGATAAATCCCCTTCCCCAGAGCCATAAATCCTAAAGGAAAGACACCCTTATTTCAAGGGACAGGCACCAAAACCTTTTTTAAACTCAATGATTTATGAATCGGTGGCTTTCAGGATGTCAGGGGTCCTTCATCAATACCCACAGGACCTTTCCAGGTATAGGAATGCTTCACATCCGATGGAAAGCCATTACTGTACTCAGGTCAATAGTTTTCGCCTTTTTCCTTCCTGCTTGGTTTGGTTTGGGGGTTTAGCCCCCTCCCCCTTTCATTAAAATAGTTGGGATAGTTGCTGAGTAAGAGAGGCAGTGCATTAAATATGACTTGATCAGAATCCCAGGCCTGCCTTTGCCCTCACTGCGATAGGGGAAACATAAAGGTTAATAACTGAGACAGGTCCCCACGCACTTAACCACAGTGCAGCACCCCATCACGGAGTGACAATTAGGAACTCTCTGTGAATGCCAATGACGGGTGATCAGAGCTTCACCCAAACCAGGCGGACTGCTGCATTACATTAGCTCAGCTCTCCATTCATCACTGAGCTGACAGCCTCCAGAGCTCCATGTGGATGGAACACTCGGCTCAGTCTTTCTGTTTTACCCAGCGAAATGATCTATGCTCCCAGGACCGAGTGGGAGAGGTGCAGGGGAGGGGATGAGGGAAATGAAACAGGCTGTCTTTGGCATGCTTGGGCAACAGCTCAAAATGTCTGTTTGAGACTTGAAAAGAAATATCGCACAGTGATCTTGCTTGTCCCTGCTTGCAACTTTCTGGCTCTCAGACAAGGATGGCCCTACCTTCAATAGTTCTCTTTTTGCAGGCAGCATGACAAATTGGAGCAAGCACACAGCCAGCTATGTGATTTTGGACAAGTCGCTCTGGGCCTATATTTTCTCCTCCTTGGAATGAATGGGTTGGATGAGAACAATGGTTTTAAAATTGGGTTCCTCAAGGTCTCAAGGCCCTCAGAACCTACAGGGGCAGGGAGGTTTATTTTATTTTATTGAATTTATTGGGCTGACATTGGTTAATGCCAAACTGGCTAGGGCCCTCCTTTACCCTCTTTTATCTCCCTTCTCACCTCCTTTCCTTCTGGTAATCACCATACTATTGTTTGTGTTTATGAATTATTAGAGGATCGGTACATGAAATCCGTGCATGGGTAGGGTCCCTAGGCCTGGCCGGCCATCAGGGCCCATCAGAGCCTTCTAACTGCCAGCTGGAGCCTTCTTTCCCTGGCTGCTGGCTGCCGGCTGGAGTCTTCCTTCATTCCGCACCACCTCCTGGTGGTCAGTGCACGTCATAGTGAGCAACCGGTCTCCCGGTCTCACTCCTGTGGGGACAATTTGCATATTAGGCTTATATAGGTAGATAGATAAATTTTTTTGCTTAGTACATTCACCCTTTTCACTCAGCCCTGCAATCCCACTCCCCTCTGACAGCTGTCAGTCTGTTCTCTACCTATGAGTCTGTTTTTATTTTGTTTGTTAGTTTATTTTGTTCATTAGATTCCACATATGAGTGAAATCATATGGTACTTGTCCTTCTCTGACTGGCTTATTTCACTTAGCATAATCCTTTCCAGGTTCATCCATGCTGTCACAAAGGGTAAGATTTCCTTCTTTTTATGGCCGAGTAGTATTCCATTTTATAAATGTACCACAGCTTTTGTATTCACTCATCTACTGATGGACACTTGGGTTGCCTCCAAATCTTGGCCATTGTAAATAATGCTCAATGAACATAGGGGTGCATATATTCTTTTTTGTGTGCATATATTCTTTTGACTTAGTGTGTAGTCCCAGAAGTGGAATCACTGGGTCATAAGGCAGTTCCATTTTTAACTTTTTAAGGTAACTCCACTGCTTTCCACAGTGGCTGCACCAATATCCTCTCCAAGACTTGTTATTCATTGATTTACTGTTGATAGCCATTCTAACAAGTATGAGGTTAGAGCTCATTGTGGTTTTAATTTGTATTTCTCTGATGATTAGTGACACTGAGCGTCTTTACATATTTCTATTTTTCTCTTTGGATAAGTATCTATTCAGGTCCTTTGCCCATTTTTTAATTGGATTGTTTGGGGGTTTTGGTGGTAAGTTTTTTAAGTTCTTTATAAGTCTTGGATATTAACCCATTATCAGATGTATCATTGGTGAATATGTTCTCCCATTCAGTGGGTTGTATTTTCGTTCTGTTGATAGTTTCCTTTGCTGTGCAAGAACTTTTTAGTTTGATATAGTCCCATTTGTTTGTTTTGTTCTTTTGTTTCTCTTGCCCAAGGAGATATATCAGAAAAAATATTGCTACAAGAAATGTATTAGGTAGAACTGCCATGACTCCCAGTCTTCGTTGGGTGGTCTTATGTAGCAGGTGTCCTGTGGAGACAAGCATTTTATAATGTGCATGGATTCCTTGGGTCAGAATTTCAGACAAGCACAGCAGGAAATGCTCTCTCTGATCCATGATGTCTGGGACCTCAGCTGGGAAGACTCAAAGGCTGAGGATGACTCAATGGCCAATGGCTAGACGCAGCTGGATGTATCTTCACTCATGTGTCTATCTATTTACTGGAACACCTACACATGGCCTTTCTCTGTGGTCTTGTCATAGGGGCTAGTTTGGGCTTCCTCACACAATTGCAACTGAGTTCAAATGGCTGGTGTTCCAAGAGGAAGGCAGATTTATAAGGCTTTTTTATAATCTAGATTCAGAAGTCACAGACTTTCTTCTGCTATACTCTATTCATTGAGGCAATCCCAGTGTTTTACCCATGATCAAGGAAGAGGACACGATGGGGCAAGAATCATTGTCACTATGTAGAAGAGCATGTGGGAGGGAGATAGTGTGTGACCACGATTGGAAAATACAGTCTGCCAGGCCCTATTTATTTGAAAGACAAAGAGAAAGACAAAGAATTAAGACATATCTACTGAGGGCAGAACTGGGGTGTAAACCACTTTCTTCAAATCTGAGTTCCTTCTACTTTACCATGCTGCTTTTGGCTCTAGGTTTTTTTCTTTCTGAATTGACTGGCCATTAATTTGATGAAAATACTCCTTCAAATATTAATTCTCACCATGGTGGTGCATGACCAGTCCAGGAGACCAATATCTTCTAGTGCATGGAACATTTTGTCTCATCTATTCTGAGAAAATTGGAATGTTATTGCAACATATACAGATATTGAATCGTTACGTTGTACACCTGAAACTAACATAATGTTGCATGTCAATTATACCCCAATAAATAAAAAAAATGAAAATTGAAAATGTAAACAAATTTCATTAAAATAAGTTAAAAGGCTGGCTTCCAGTCCAGCATTAGGAGCATAATTGGTACTTAGAAAAGGGTTGCTTTGTTGTTGTTTTTTAATGAATCAACAATTGATATTGAATCCTTTCCAAAGTCAGGGCCATATAAACAACCTTTTCAGGTTGCTTTGATGCTTTGGTTGTTCCTACTTGGAGCTTACTCCTTTCTTCATTCATTTCCATAACACCCGAGTGTACTTCCAACTTACCAATGAGAAAAACAAGAGATGAGAGACTGAGAGAACCAAGGACATAGGGTGGAGGCTGAGGAAAGAGTTGACTTCTGGGGAAGATGTGAAGTAGAAAAGTTTTCACCGATCCAGCAGCCAAGGATTATAAGTGACAATGCCTGATCCTATGTTGGACACAAAATCCTGAGACAAATTAACAATGGCCCCTGCCATTGAGGGCTTCACAGCCTAAGGGAGAAGACATTTAACATAACCAGTGTTAAAGAGAGCCAGACCAAAGCACTGATTGATGAATACCGAGGAAGCAACAACTGGTACAGGGGAGATAACATTTAATTTGGACTTGGAGGGAGAAGTAAGAGCTGTCCAGGCAGAGACAATGGGTTGAAAAAAAGTCCCAAGTGTGGGGGAAACGTGGGAGACACAGAGACATAGGAGGACATGATGTGTCTTGGGAAAGGAGGATATCTGGTTAGCATTGGAGGCAGATGTGAAAGGTGGGAGGAGGCTGGAACAGTAAGTTGAGGTCACACTGTGAGGAAGTATCAGTAGCATTCTTAGCTACCCCCCTTTCTGTGAGCTTTACTTTCCTCATAGTCCCACTCTCCCCCCACTTCTGAGACCCTGCTTTCTGCCTCTCTACAATTAAAATCTACTCTGGAAAATGCCTGATGTTAGTCATTTACACTATAGTGTAAATTAGATTATTTATAACCTATAAGCTAGTGAGTTATTTCCTAGAGAGTTGTTTTGTTTTTTTTTAATTAGAAATTTGATTTCAGCTTATAAAACAAAAGGCTGTGTCTCTCTTATTTGAAAGTGTTGTGGAAATCCTGTCTATGGCCAATGAAATTTCAGCCAGAGCTTCATTATTTCAAGAGCGGCTAACTACTTCTCCCAATAAAACATAGTATACCCCATAATGATCAACTGCAGAACTCTTATCCTTCACACAGAGCAAGCCAAACTCCTAGGCATGGGATGGAATGTAAATGTTAACAATCTCATAGCTCATTGCCTATAAAAACTCTTTTATGAGTGTCTAAGTAACAGGCGAATGTCCAGTGCCTGCAGCTAGAGTGATAACTCCACCCTCATTCTAGCTGAATGAGACGAGTTCTGATTCTCTTTGTAAGAACACATGGGTTATAGTGATGTGCAGGGAAAGCCAGACCTCACCAACACATAGGCACAGTTCACCCACAGTGCTGCAAGGGAGGAATGAGGATATTTCCTTGTGGTAATTGGTTTCCTTTCCTTGTTGACTGGTATCAGGTGCATCCTGATCTCCTAGCTCATCAGTGTCCTTTCTCATCTCCCACTTGTTGCCACCCTTGAAGTCAACCTGACCTAGTATTAGAAGGCAAGTGACTGAACATTAAGTTCCATTCTTGCTGCATACACACACACACACACACACACACACACACACACACACACACACTCTAGAGGCCCAGTGCATGAAATTCGTGAACAGGTAGGGTCCCTAAGCCTGGCCAGCAACCAGGGCCCATCAGATTCCCTGCCTCCCCACCTCCTTCTTCCCTCACTCCCTCAGCACCCCACCACCGCTGCTGGTCGCCCACCATGTTCTGCACCGCCCCCTGGTGGTCAGTGCATGTCATAGCGAGTGATCGAACTCCAGGTCAAACTTCCGAGGGGACACTTTGCATATTAGCCTTTTATATAGAGAGATATATTGATGTCATAGAGAAAGGAAGAGGGGGAGAGAGAGATAGAAACATCAATGATGAGAGAGAATCATTGATCAGCTGATTTCTGCATGCCCCCACCTGGGGATCAAGCTGGCAACCGGAGCATGTGCCCTGACCAGGAATTGAACCATGACCTCCTGGTTCATAGGTCTATGCTCAACCACTGAGCCACTCCAGCTGGTTGATGTTTTGTCTCAGATTGCTCTTTTAACTCTTCTTCCTGCCATCTCTCACCTTCTGACCTGACTCTCATCTCTCCTCCTGAGCTCTAGTTTCTTAACATTCCACAGTGGGACTGCTTTTTAACCGTGTTCTGCTGTCCTCTGACTGTGATTGCCAAGGTTACTTGTACCCTCCCATAAGTACCACTCTACAAGATCCTTCTCTGAGCATTACTACACCAGGAGATTGACATCAAGTCAGCCATACTGCTTCTGTCCTCTAAAATGTTCCTGGGCCTTGTTCTGTGTCAAATTCTCTGCTGGTCCTGCAGTCCTGCTCACCAGGTTCGTATCTTATCCTTTCACTCCAAGCCCTGCCCTGACCAATTCCTTTCTAAATGCTCCATTTCATTCCTTTGGAATGAGGGTCCTGTCCTGCCATCACTGTGCAAACTGCGCCCTCAGAAGCTGGAGTCCAGTGGGAGGGGAGGTCTAGTCCTTGGATCTCAAGACTCCTTGTCATGCTCAGTTAATGACAAGCCACGGCTCTAACACCACCTTGAAGACCCTGAGCTAGACTCTGTCCCCTTTCCTGTCCATCTCATCTCTGGTCTCTACATGTGTTGCTGGGTCTATCCAGAAACCTGCCCTATCTCATCAATTAGACCACCTGTTGCAACCCCAAATCTCAGTAGCCTAACAGATAACAGGTTAATTTCTCACCCACACAGTTTCCGTTGATTTCTAGAGAGGAGTCTACCACATGCTGATTCAGGATCTGGCTTCTGCCCTCATCACTGACTAGAACGAGTACCTGGCTGCACCTAGAAAACGCAGTCTCGCTGTGTGTCGGGAGAAAATGGAATGGTTGCTGTACAAATAGCATTGTTTCTGCTACACTAAGGAGCATCTGTTTTCAAAGTGCGATCTATACCCAATGCAGCCCACCTTACCTGCCTCAGTTTATCATTCTGTCCAGAGCCTAGAAAGGACTGGGCTCCTGAGAAGACATCTTAGAAGTGGCTAAAGATGTGGACCAGGGCTTTTTCCTTTCCACCATCTGAGCAGAAGATGGATCCCAGACGCTCTGCAGAGAACCTCAGGCCCTACATAATCTCACAAATTGGGCTCTTTTTGACAAGTGTCAGCCCTTCATTTCTTTCAAGAAGTATTCTCTTTTCCCTCCTGGGGACTTGTTCAGAAAAGAGATACTCAAGTGATAGGTGTCTCACAAATATCTAGATGGAGGGGAAGGTGGCATAAAGAATAATTTAGACAAAACAATGTAGATTGCCATGGAAACAATCTTTAGAACACACTAGGGAGAAAGAATCATTGTTAACATGGTTCATATTTTGCAGAGGTATCTAATCATCAAATTCAATTCTGGATCCTTCAATCACTCTGTTTTCAAAATGCTGGGCTGTTACAGTCAGAGAGTACACGCTGGCTTTTAGGGAGTCCTTTTTGTATCCAGCTAATAATCTTTAATGAAAATAATGCTTTAATTAAGTCAACTTATTATTTCCCTGTTAGTTAATTTGAAGTCTGTGAAAGGTCAAGTTACCACTAAACACGAGTTTACTAAGCTTTCCAGAAGTGTTTATTCTGACAGCAGAGGCTCATAAGAATATGGGGGAATGTGCACCAGGAAAATGGGAGGCTTTTCTTTTTAAAAAAATCCTCACTGGAGGATATTTTTTCCATTGATGTCTAGAGAGGAGGGATACGAGGGAAGGAGGAGAGAAAGAGAGAGAGAGAGAGAGAGAGAGAGAGGGAGAGAGAGAGAGAGAGATGAGAGACACACTGATTTGGTTGTCTCCTGCACACACCCCAACCGGGGCTGGGGATCTTTTAACTGAGGTACATGCCCTTGCCCGGGAATTGAATCCACAACCCTTGGGTCCTCCGGCCAACGCGCTAACCATTGAGCAATCCACAGGGCAGAAGGCTATCTTTTGCAATTCATAGAAAGAAAGAAAAAAGAAGCCAAAAACAACAATGAGGTACCATCTCACACCTGTCAGAATGGCTATCATCAACAAATCAACAAAAGACAAGTGTTGGAGAGGATGTGGAGAAAAAGGAACCTTCGTGCACTGCTGGTGGGAATGCAGACTGGTGCAGCCACTGTGGAAGACAGTATGGAGCTTCCTCAAAAAACTAAAAATGGAACTCCTTTTTGACCCTGTGATCCCACTTCTAGGAATATATCCCAAGACACCAGAAACACCAATCAGAAAGGAGATATGCACCCCTATGTTCATAGCAGCACAATTTACAATAGCTTAGATTTGGAAACAACCTAAGTGCCCATCAGCAGGTGAGTGGATTAAAAACTGTGGTACATCTACACAATGGAATTCTATGCTGCTATAAAAGAAAAAAAGAAGGGACGTTTACCATTTGCAATAGCATGGATGGAACTGGAGAGCATTATGCTAAGTGAAATAAGCCAGTCAGAGAAAGATAAATATCGCATGATCTCACTCATATGTGGGATATAATGATCAACATAATTTGATGAACAAAAATAGATCGAGAGACAAATGGAAGGGGAGGTGGGGAGAGGGCGGTTAGAGAGCAACCAAAGGACTTGTATGCATGCATATTAGCATAACCAATGGACACAGACACTGGGGCAGTGGGGGCTTGCCCGGAGTGGGAATAGCTGGGGCGGGGGGGAGTTAATCAGAGGGGGAAAGGAGACATATGTAAAACTTTAGACAGTAAAAAAGAAATATAAAGCCATACTTAGCTACTCAAAAGCAGTTTTTCTCAGATTTTTCTGCCCTGACATGTGTACAAAAGTTTATAGGTATGGGTCATGTTTGGTCAGTAACAATGATTCAATATGGCTATTTAAGCAAAACCTCTGGGGCTAGCTAATGAACAGTTTGTTCCAGGTGTTACTAAAAATAAATGTCAGAAGAAGGGCAGTAGCTTTTGTAAGTGAGGCCTCAGAGATGTAGGGTCACCACGATCCAGACCTGGGCCTCTACCCTGCCGGCACGGGAATGCAGTGTCTGCCATGATTATCTGCCCACTCGTCTCCCAGGGCTCCACCGCTGCCCATTGTCTTATCTTGTGAATCCTGGAACCAGCTGGGTCACATGTCATGCTCCGTGCACCCTGAGGACTTCTGGAGAATGAATTTTTGTTCTCTTCTCCCCTTTCTTTGTCTCCAGTCTTCCCTATGTGCAGGCTCAGGGAGGAAAGAGTCAGTTTGCTTGCCTGAAATAGATGCCAGGCCTTGGTAAAATGATAAGATTTCTTTCTTACCTTCTTCCATTTTTTCCTAAATATAGTTGTTGAGCTTGTACTATGTACTGCATGTCCTCAAATAATGTTTCGTTCAACATCATTTCGTTGTAACATTGATGAGAAGAAAAAAAAAATTCTAGCTTGGGCCCCTGTCCGTGTGGAATTTGCATGTTCTCCCCATGTCTGCATGGATTTTGTCTGGGGACTTCAGTTTCTTCCACATCCCAAAGATGTGCACATGAAGTGAACTGGCCTGTCTACATTGTCCCAATCTCAGTGAGTGTGTGAGGGTGTGAGTGGCCCTCTGACGGAAGGGCTTCCTGTCCAAGGTGGGTGCCCACCTTGTGCCCTGAGCTGCCCGAAGAAGCTCTGCCCTGAACTGGAATAAGTGGTTTGGAAAATAATTCTCTTACTTGTTTTCATTAATTTTACTTAAATGTACGTATAGCTCACATTTGGTTCAACATTTAATATTAGAAGTTTGGCGATGTTTTTGTGAGCCCGGCTTCTGGCTGAGCCATGCTCCCCCTGTGGGAGCACACTGACCACCAGGGGGAAGCTCCTGCATTGAGCGTCTGCCCCCTGGTGGTCAGTGTGCATCATAGTGACCAGTAGTTCCGCTGTTAGGGCCATTTGCATATTAGCCTTTTATTATATAGGATATCAATTGGCCTATGATAAAATTGGTTTTTGCTTAAAGTCAGTTTCCAAGAACCCATCCACATTGAGCGAGGACTTACTGTACTTGACAAACGGGAATGGAAGAGAGGAGATTGGATTAGCTTAAACAAGGTTCATTCCTGGAGTAAGGACATTGCTGAACTAAAGCAGGGTTCTGCTAGAAGGAATGAGGGGGTAGGGTTCTTGCTGTTGGCTAGATATTCAGGAGTGACTGTCCAGGATGCCTTGTCATCAACTTATCTGCTAGCCTTTGAGAACTTACTACATGTAAGGCACTATATATTTCTGATTTTCATCTAGTCCATATGGATTTTTTAAAAATCTTCACTCAAGGATATGTTTTTTACATTTTAGAGAGAGAGGAAGGGAGAGAGAAACATCAATGTGAGAGAGAAACATTGATTGATTGCATCCTGCACATGCCCTACCCAGGGATCAAACCCGAAACTTAGGTATGTGCCCTGATCAGAAATTGAACTCTCAATCTTTTGGTGAAGAGATGATGCTCCAACTAACTGAGCCGCCTGGTCAGGGCATAGCTGTGGGGTTTTTTTAATGGCAGGAACTGTGGCTATGCACTTAGTAGCCATCCAATAAGTATTTGTTGGTGTTTTTGGTTTTTTATTTTTTTAATTTGATGGTGAAGGGTTGAGAGAAGGGTGTAGAATTTGGTTTTTTTGGGTTCTTATGGTTCAAAGATTTAATTTTTGCCCTCACTGTTAAAGGAAATGAAAGATCACCACATCTGTGTGATGGTCATTTAAATCATGCAGATGCAAATGAATCTCAAATATATCTTCTCAGCTGTAAGTTATCTCCTGGTCACCTTGTAAATTATTTGACTCAGTATGCAAGGCCCATCTATATCACACTTACATATGTTAAATGAATTTAGACAGGCAATGTATGTGACTTGGCTAACTGGTCTCCTTTTTATGTGGCTTTTCCTCATTTTTTATTTAATAGGGAAATTGCTCTCCCACTGAATCTTAATTCACAATGTTAAGACTTCAGAAATGCAGTTTTATATTCAAAAAGAATTTCAATCTTCTTACTGTCAAACACACTGTGCTCTCACATGGGCACTTAATATTGTCAGGATGTCAATTTAATTTTGACAGAGCCCCCATAGATGGAATTTTCAACCTTTTATTCTTAGTTAATATGGATGAATAAGAGGATATTTGAGGGTTTTTTCCCCTCTGTTTTCATGGAAACATATGCTTGCCCATAAGATTGGATGACAGTAATATGTTTGTAAAGCACTCTAAGCTTCTGAGGGTGAAAAGTTTCTGTACTGCTCAAGGCTTACTATTAACTGCCTCCAAATGGCTCCCCCATTGTTGTTATCTCCGAAGCTATGCTTTTAATAGTCTGTAGAGCACTGGCATCTTTGTTCCCACCAAGAAATGTTTTTTTCTACATTCTTTTGGTGTAGCCCCACTTGGCGTTTAGATGTAGCAAGTTATAGCAACAAATTCATTGTTCTTTGCTCTGTAGGTCATGCTAGTGCCTGATGATTAGTAGGGTGTAAGTTTTTAGATTTTTTTCCAGGAGTAGCAGTGGACTGAACTACTCTCAAGGCTCTTGTAATAGCTAGCAATGGCTGCATAACAAATGATTTCAAAATGAAGTGGCTTAAAACAATAGACATGTATTATCTCACACAGTTTCTGGGTAGAATAAGGGAGAGGTTTAGGTGGGTGGTTTTGGCTGAGGGCTTCTCATGATGTTATATCAAAGTGTTGGCCTAGAGCTGCAGGTACCTGAAGGCTTAATTGGAGCTGAACTGGGGTTTCCAAGATGGCTCACTCACACAGCAATTGGCTGGAGGCCCAAATTCCTTGCCATGTGGGCCTCTGCTTGAATGTTCCTAAGGCAGCAGCTGGCTTCCTCCAGTCCAGAGTGAGTGATCAAAGAGAGACCAAGGAAGAAGCTGTTATGCCTCTTACAAAGCAAGTCTCTGGAATCAGACACTGTCACTTTTGGCATATTCTCTTTATTAAAAAGGAGTCCCTAGTGTAGGCCATACTCAGGGAGAGGAGAATTAAGCTCTACCTATTGAATGAAGGGAAGTATAGAAAGAATTTGTGGGCACACTTTAAACCACTACAACCCTCTTGATTTCTCACCTTTATTACAAGGTATTTGCAAAAAACAAAAAACAAATAAAGTCAGAGGTTTGTGGTCAACAAATGGACAGGTGAACACTGTTCCCTCAACCTTGAGGTAAGTCATACAGAATTTCAGCCTTCTAACCTAACCGGAGAGGTGCTCCACCAAAACTCTAAAAGGATGGAATAGAGCCCAGCCAGTATGGCTCAGTGGTTGAGTGTCAACCCATGAACCAGGAGGTCACGGTTCAATTCCCAGTCAGGGCACATGCCCAGCTTTCAGGCTCGATCCCCAGTAGGTAGAGTGCAGGACGCAGCCCATCGATGATGCTCATCATTGATGTTTCTGTGTCTCACTCCCTCTCTCTTCCTCTCTCTGAAGTCAGCAAAAATATATTTTTTTAAAAGGATGGAGTAGAGGTTGGATCTGAGAGACAGATTTCTTCTTTCCGCTTTTCCAATAATACTGTTTTTTGTGTCCCTTATGAATATGCAGAGGCCGGGAGGTAGCCCTTCCCAGGGCATGTGTGCAGAATGGGAGAGCAGTAAGGATGGTTGCTGAGCAGGGATAGATAGGTTTGCATTTGGTTGTTTTTGCCTGGGCTAATAAGTCAGATACAGCCAGCAGATGGTAAGACCTGGTAAGGAGTTAGCTGGTTCTGTTCCATTGTTGGCTGGCAAAGACCAGACACAGATGGTGAGAGTGGGGCTATGAGTGGAATCAGCTCTTGGGATCATGCAAGTGCCAAAGCCTGCTTCTGG
>NW_006286677.1:451543-454705 GCF_000327345.1 Myotis davidii | reverse complement strand
AGCACCACTGAGAGAAGTGCAGAATCTGCAGGCGGGATTCTAGGCTTGGATTAAGAAAACAGAAACCATGGTGGTTCTGGCTCTTATCGTAGGACGTGAGGAAAGGAGCACTTGGTACCAGATGGAGAGGTTTTGAGAACAGAGCGTGACTGTCAGGCCACAGAGTGAAGCATCATGCCATATAGACAGACGGTGAGAGGGGTGCCCCCGTCTGTGGTGGCTTACTGTCTTTTCAGGACTCATCCTACTTGTGTACCCTTCACACAGGGCCTCCTCAAGAGCTTCTACTTCCAAAGCATGTTGGCTTAGAAGGCAAATGTAAGTGTTCTAAGCGTTAGTCCAGGCGAAGAGTACTTCATAGCTTTTCTTTTTTCTCACATTAAGAGACACCCAGATTTCTGATACACTAATAAGGGAATCATAGAATGGTGTAATTTATGAAACCAGGCAAAAGAAGATAACATGTGAAGACAAAGTAGAGCCCTAATCGGTTTGGCTCAGTGGATAGAGCATCAGCCTGTGGACTGAAGGGTCCCAGGTTCAATTCCGGTCAAGGGCATGTACCTGGGTTGCGGGCACATCCCCAGTGGGGGGTGTGCAGGAAGCAGCTGATTGATGTTTCTAACTCTCTATCCTTCTCCCTTCCTCTCTGTAAAAAATCAATAAGATATATTTTTTACAAAAAAGACAAAGTAGAGTGAAGAATAGTTTTCTCTCCAGTACATTCCTGATTTTAAGACACCAGTGCAACAGCAGAGGAGGTGGAAAACATAGAAAACAGAGATTTATACTTCAAGATACGGATCAACTATACATGCTATTACCCCACCAAAGAAATTCAGTGGTTCTCCTGCTGCCACCTGTGGACGCAGGTGGGAGGGGCCTGCCTTTAAGGGGCTCTGGTCTGGCCCTTCTCCAGCTGCACTACCACCTACTGAACAGGAGACCATCAATGGAGGTGGAGGTGGGGAGGGAGGGGGGAGGAATGTGCTTGCCTGGAGTTGACTTGACCCCTTCAGACCTTGTTTTACGTACCCAGAAGCCAGAATTCCCTGCCCAAACGGCCCTGAGCCTGCATCCAGGGCTCATATGGACTTCTGCCCTAGGTCCTGAAATATTACTACTGGACCCGTGGAATGGCCAAAAAATGTCTGTTTTATAGAGGGAAAGGTGGGAACAGAATTTGGACATGTGGGCTGGCATGTCCAGGGAGTGGGGAGTACCTTGCAGCGTGGGGTGAACTGGCTGTGGGGGAGGACGGGGAAGACTGCTCTTTGTGGGGACCAGCTCTCCCCGTTCCAGCAGGGAACGCTGAGAGGTCCCAGAATTCTAAGTGCAAACGTGGTCTTCCAACTTTCTAATTTCACATGTTGTTGGCTTGTTGTATATGTTTTACTTATCTTGACATTTGATATGTGAGATGTGTAGCGGTTTTGTGGGTCCTACAAATGTTAGGTTGGTTCTGGTTCCCCATTTAATACAGGAGCAAACTGAATCAGCTTGCCTTGTTGTTGTTTTTTAAGGCTTTTTACTATTGGCTCCTCTCTCATCTTACCTCCACGGCTCTTCTGCTGGAATTTCCCAACCAGCAAACCGATCTACTCATAGGCAGGCTCCGCCCACATCGTCTTCTCTGTGCTCAGGCTCACACTGTTTTCTCTGGAAGGCCTCCATTTTTGCCCTGGATTTGGATAGGCCAAGCTACTGTTTTAAGACCCGGGCTCATGCTTGTGCCTCCTCCCTCTGCACTCCTCTAACAGCTTTTGTCTGAGCCACTTACTGGCACTCAAAGTGTGCAACCACATGTAGTCATATTTCTTATTACAAGCAACATATGGCTATACGATAAGGAGACATCAATACACAACAGTTTTCAAACCAGGAAAGAAGATTAAAAAAAAAAAAAGTCAGAAGAGTAGCTAGAGATTCAGGAGAGTCAGATACCAAAGGCTGCAGAGAGGTCATTGGGAAAGATTCCCCCAAACAGACCATTTGCCCATTAGGAAAGAGGTCTTGTGTGGCCATTGAGAGAACAGCAGATTGTGTGGGCAAAAGCAACATTGTCATGGGGAAAAACAGAGATGAGAAAGTAGAGATAGCAAATATCCTTTGATGTTTCTCAAGAAGTATGATTCTGAAAAGAAAGAAGAGAGGAGATAGAGTAGCTTGAGAGGGTGGAAAAGGTAGGTGGTTCTATTCTGTTCAAAAGATGGAGAATGTTTGTGGCAGAAAAGAGCTTGATTAGAGAGGGGAAACTGATAAAAGATTCAACAAAATCTGGGAATGGCTGAGCTCCAGTGCACAGGTGCTGAGGTTAACCTGAATGAGAAAGGACGCTTCTCCCTGCTCTAGGTAAGGCAGTGAGGAAGGGACAATGAATGAAGGCTACAGGACAGGCATAACAATGAAGAGATTGGATTTAGGGAGTGGCTGTCATTGTAGAGCAAAGGTTAAGAGAGCCGGGATTTTCAGGGGCGGATCCAGATTTCATATATTTAAATATCACATTCTTCATTCATTCCTTTCATATTTATTCAGTGTCCTGCGTGTGCTAGGCACTGGGGTCTAGCGAGATACGACTTTTCTTGTAATTTGCTATATTGGTGAGTCAAGTAAGATTTACTTTTCTAGAAGGCGTTAAGTAGACATAAATGCACGAATCAGAAGAGAGTCCTTTGTCAGACCCGATGTCCTGAGTTGGATTTTGGAAAACACGGGCATCTCAACAATGGCACCATGTTTGAGCTGGAGAGGGAGGAGAAGCCGAGATGGGGGAAAGGTAGTTCAGAACTAGGTAACCAGCGAGGGTGCGTCTTCAAACTAGGAAGAAGCGAACTTCATTCCGGCAGCGCTGTAACCAAGGGTAACAGCGCCTCTGCCTGCACAGGTGTGAAGACCGGCTTCTCCCCCGAACCAGGGCTATCCACGAAGGCTGTGCTGGTGCAGACACAAGCCAAATTCGCGGTCCAGGTTGCTACCCCGCGAACGCCCACCGCCTCGGTCTACTTAAGGTCACTGCTGCCTTTGCTCCTAGTTTATTGAGGAGGGGCGGAGGAGGAGCAGCAGCGGTGGGCGTGGCAAAGCAGCTTTCCTATTCTACAATTGGTAGTAACAGGCTCTGAGTCCCGCCTCCCACGCCGCCACCGATAGGCTCTGGGCGCT
>NW_006286677.1:450582-451272 GCF_000327345.1 Myotis davidii | reverse complement strand
GCCGGGGCAGTCGGGCTCCCGACGGGGGCGGCTCCGGGGGCGGCTCCCGGGGCAGCGCGGCGCTGCCTGCTGGGCGCAAAGCTTGGCGGGGTTCGGGAGTGCAGGAGGCGGTGTGGCAGGATCGGGTGCGGGCGCCCAGGGGCGGTGTGGACAGCGCTCCTCGGGGTGAGGGGGCGGTTATTGGGGTCCTATGGCTCTTCGGGCTTGGGGGGTGGTGGCGGCGGTGGTGGCGTAGAGGGTAGGGTGCTGGGTCTTCGGGATCGTGGGAGAGTTATCAGGGTCCTGAGGTTCCTTGAGGTGGTGTAGCGAGCGGGGTTCCGAGACGAGGGGTCCCTTTACCGGATCTCAGGCTCTTCGAGTGCAGAAGATTCAGTTTAGCAAGGTGCTAGGTCTCTGAAGGGGCAGGTCTCGCTCGGGGAGGTCCTTTGAGCGGGAGTGGGTGTCTGTTTCGCATTTCTGGGATGAAGAAGCAGATTATTAGGGTTCCGGGGAAAGGGGTCTGTGACTCGGGGTCTCCGGGCTAGAGGGCGAGGTCTCGGCTCCCCGCCGGGGCCGGCCGGGCGCCTTGGTGTGCTACGGGGGGCGGAAGGGTGTACCGCGGAGACCAACGTCTTTATTGGGGTTTTTGCTTTGCCCAGAGGGGGGCGGTAACTTGGCATGGTCTCCAGCCTTTATGGGGGACGGGGCGAG
>NW_006286677.1:446296-450538 GCF_000327345.1 Myotis davidii | reverse complement strand
CGGCGAGCGGGGGCTTCGAGGGGCATCCTGAGCCGGCCCAGGGCACCGTCTGGTCGGCCAGCCTCCTGGGACAGGTCTTTCTTTCGAGATGAGGATGTACTCGATGCTTGGTTGGAAGGTCGATCTGTTCTGTTGACCAGTTGGAGAAAGAGTGGGTTCGCTCTGCAGTTTTCTTTCCTCTGCCCCAGGGTCCCTGTGGGGGCGTGCTGGCCTCGCTGCTCTGGGACCAGGAGTGGCAGCAGCCCCTGAGGCGGGGGGTGTAGACGATAAGTTTGTTTGTTTGTTTAGGAGACGTGTGTCCTCGGGTTTAGCGTAGAAGCCGCTGAAGATGGGGAAGCATGTGTAATTTTGTCTTTGGCTTCCCTTTCCTGGGTGATCTGCTTTGCCCAGACTGTACTCAAGTCTTGTCTGTTTTAGATAAAGTCGAGTGGTGCTGGGAAGGTGTGTTCTGGCTTCTCTAGACTAAAGCATGTGTGGATAAGGGAAACTTCACGTTTAGCCTCCAAGTAACATACTGGAATTCGAAGTTCCAGAGCTAAAACTCTGCAGCAGTGTCTTTGGAGACCCGTAGGGGTGACTAACAGGGCTCTGTTAGAGAATCGTGCTGAACAGTTTTATTGGAAAGGTACAGTCCGTCATGAAACTTATGTGGAGTACCCGGTAACTAGCCCAGACTTAGATGCAATTCAGATCAAACGACCTGTATATATGTGAAATGTGGTTAAAAAAAAAAATCTATGGGTCAGAAAGTCCGTGAGTTTGGCTGACAATTATTCTGGTTAGATAGCTACTTTATGATAGAGGCCTGTAAGTGAAGTCTGATGTGGCAGGCAGTGGAGCTCATAGTAATCCTGTAATTTTAGGTAAACAGACAAATTTAAGTATGCCAAAACAAAGAATTTTGTCTTTTTCTTTTGGTTTTAGAATCAGATAGATTAGGGAAAATGTACTTAATCCTTGAATATTGCAATCATTTTTTAAAAAACAAACAAACAATGGAATCCTGCATAGCAAATATTTAAGTCTTTGGAGAGCTTACGTTGTTCTTTGTTGTTGCTGTTATCATTAAAACCAAAATACCTGATTGACTGTTACAGCTATCAAAACTGATCAGTTCAGCAGATATTTGGGGGGAGCCAAACTCCCCCCAAACAAACAAGAACCCCCCCAACATAAGCAAACTTTTTTCTCCTCACTTTTGTAAGACAAATGACAAATTAAGCAGATTTCAATAACTTATTTTTTTAAGCAGTTTTTCTAATTTCTAAGTAAACATAATAATCAGTCAACAAGTATTTGATTAGCTGCTAGGTGTCAGCACTGGAGGTACAATGATTCCAGCTCTCATGTAACCTACTAGCACATGGAGCGAGAGGACAACAACTAAATACATAAAACAATTGAGATGCTGATAAGGAAGAAATAAAAGCATACTTGGGATTTAGCTCACTTTTTAAATAACCCCTGAATGATAATATAATTGATGTCTGTTGTGATAACCAGAAACCAAGCAAGATAATGATCTACCTTCTGAATTATTAAAGAAAAGATTACATTATGATCAGTAGAGTTTGGGTATTAAATATATATTGACTCTGAGGATTAGCACCTGTTGTTGTGTAAGCATAAGAAAGTCTAAGAACACACATCAAACTTATCAGTGTTTGGAGGATTTTTCAAGAGAAATTGCAAAGACATAAGACAGCTTATTAACTTTTTAATATTATTTGAATCTATTTCAATGAGCAGACATTAAGTGTAAATTAGAGAAGTGTAAAAATTAAAAATTTTGATCACTGGGCAAATTTTTGAAAAGCACAGTATTTATCAGACTTTTGTCAGTGTTGCCACGTCTACTTGTGTGTATTAGTGAAGGAAAAAAATATATTTTAAGGATCTAAAAATTATAGGGGTGGGGAGCATGACAAAATAAGAAAAAGACTGAAACTTAAGTAAAATGTTAAAACATGTTAAAGATGTTGGAAATTTAATTATATAAAGATAAGTTAATCTTAGACCTTTCTTTTTTCAAATTTAATTGTGTCCTAAGTTTGACAAAGGAAGTTTTTAGACTCTCTGCAGAAGAATAGGGTGTGTTTTAATGGCAGAGGAGGAAGCGTTCTTGTTTTGTGAAACATGCAAATCTAATGGATACGTTTTTCTTCTGAGGCATATGAAACATAAAGATAGTTCTATAGTTCATTATTACAATGCTGAAAATTACAATGGCAGAGTGTCTTTTGGATAATCATTCAGCATTCTAGAATCATAAATATGATATACTAAATCACTTTCTAGAAAGGAAATAATAAGATATGAATTCCCATCTTCAGTGTGCAACTAACCATATGACCATAGGTAATTCCTTAGTCTCTCAGCACCTCCATTTCTGTATATATACAATTAAAGCAAGAGAAATCTCTATAAATAATCTATATAAATTCCAAGGGGTTTATTGCATTGGTTTTTATGTTGCAGATCTGCAGTATTATATGCACAAAAAGAGATAGATGCCATAAGAGTAGATAGTACTCAGGATACAGCTAGTTCATATAATTTTTACAAGTCATACCTAATTTTAGAAGCCTCTTCTTTTTTAAGATTTATGAGAAATACTTAATTCCAGAATATACATTTATGAGGGTAAACGATTTCCTTTTGATAACTTAGCTTTATCTGTTAAAGCGTTGTTGGTTTTATTTCTGGTCCCTGATTCTATACTAGAATATCTATATGAAAATCTAATGTCCTTATTTAACTCTGATTGTAGAATGAGGTCTCTAGTGGTTGACCCCCTTTAATCCATACTTTACACTAATGCCAAGGTGATTTTTCTAAAATGCAAATCTGTCCAGTGCTTCTTTCTTAAAACCTATACTCCTTCCTTCCTACAGTGTTTAGTCCAAACTATGTATTGTTACAAGGCCCTTCATCATCTGACTCATCTCTTGCCATTCCCCCACCATAAACTTAAAGCTCTAACTGTATTAATAAAATCAGTTCGCTGAAAGAGCCATACTGCTTCCTGACTTAGAGCCTTTTCATATATTCTCCCCATTGCTTAGAATGCGGTTCCTTTTCCTAACGTGTAGACAAAGACTATTGATTTTTACAACCAAGCTCTATCAGCTTTTTAAGTCTTCAGTGTCCCTTTTCCTCCTTCTTCCCTTCCCACTCGGTTATTCACTCTTTATGTCTTGTTCATTCTCTGATGTTACTTAGTTTGCTATAACTATTTATTCTGTCTCCTCCTGGATTCAAAGGCAAGTTTGTATTTGTATTAGTACTTTTTCAATCTCTATTGCTCATTTTACACTGTTGGTTCTCATTACATGTTTGAACTCTCAATGCCAAGATTAATACTATATAATAAAAGCCTAATATGCTAAGTGTCCGGTTGACTGGTCGGCTGTTCAACCAATCACAGTGTGATATGCTAAGGCCGCTCAACCGCCGCTATGACATGCACTAACTACCAGGGGGCAGACAGTCGACCGATCCACCAGTCACTATGACGTGCACTGACCACCAGGGGACAGATGCTCCGACTGGTAGGTTAGCTTGCTGCTGGGGTCCGGCCGATTGGGACTGAGCAAGAGGGGCCGAACACGCCCTGGAGCCCTTCCGCAGTCCCTTCTCAGCTGGCCAACCTCCCACGTGCCTCCCCAGACCCAATCATGCACTGGTGGGGTCCCTTGGCCTGGCCTGAGCCCTCTTGCAATCTGGGACCCCTCAGGGGATGTCAGAGAGCTGGTTTCAGCTTGATCCTGCAAGCCAGGCCAAGGGACCCCACTGGCTTATGAATGTGTGCACCGGGCTTCTAGTGTCTTCATAATATCTAAGATGAATTAAGCTGAAATCTCAGTGTTGTCCTATTTTTCTAAAACTTGGGGCTTTCTAAATTATCTTACTTTCTTGCCTCACTGGCCTCAAATTGACATTCGATTCTTATTAAGATGTGAGACTACTGCAACTATAGGAGTTAAGGGTTACTCTGTTAAACTTGCAGGAAAGTCCGAATTTTGAGGTATCCTTATATCTAAAATTGCTAAGAGAATTATGAACTAGTTTGGGTATTTCAGATCTTGGATATCAGTGATTTGGCAGATATTTTACCTTGGCTGTTTTCTTATATTGGAAACTAGAGGCCCGGTGCACAAAAATTTGTGCACTGGGGGGGAGGGGGGTCCCTCAGCCCGGCCTGTGCCCTCTCGCAGTCTGGGACCCCTTGGGAGATAACGA
>NW_006286677.1:426104-445469 GCF_000327345.1 Myotis davidii | reverse complement strand
TGAGGCTTGGCTCCAGCTCTTAGGCCTCTGCTGCTGAAAGTAGGTTTCTGGCCTTTGCTTACAATGTTGTGATCCGGCTGGCTGAAGCCCGCTGGACTAAAGCAGGTTTCTGGGGTTTTTTTTAGCTTCTATATTTGTTACATAGTTGCTTGAGTTGCAGCTCAGAGGCGGGCAGCAGCAGGTGGGGAACGTTGGTTTCCTCCGTCACTGAAGCAAGCAAGCCTCATGTTAGTTTCAAGCTGCCTGGCTGCCGGAGGCCATCTTGGCTGGCAGTTAATTTGCATATCTCACTGATTAGCCAATGGGAAGGGTAGCAGTCGTACGCCAATTACCATGTTTCTCTTTTATTAGATAGGATGATTGTTGCCAATGTGTGTGGGTTTTTATATTCGTTTAATAATTGCTTTACATACATTGCCATTAATCTTCAAAGCAAGTACTGTAGATTTAATAACTTACTCAGGGTCATTATCTACTAAAATGCAGGTTATGACTAGATCCAGGTCTGTCTTATTTCAGATTCTATGTTTCTTCAAAATACTACATTACTTTCTGAATATGACTGTTTATTCAATATATTTTAAATTATTCATAGATACTTGACTCATTGTATAAGTTGAAAAAGTAGGTTATAAGGTTTATCCATTCAGATTTTTCAAAAAGTCTAAGAAGAAGTTGAGGTTGGGTGGACTTTAGAGACCATTTAATCCAAGTCCTTCATTTAGCGTATGAGGGAACGTGACATAAGCAAGAGAAGTTGAATGACTTGCTCAGGATCACATAGCTAGTTGGTTAAGAGTTTCTTTAAGTTAGTTGTAAACATGGTATTATAAAACCATTATTTGAAGGAATATCAGATGCCAGGTCCCCCCCGCACCCCCTACCCCAAGGGAAAAAAAAAGCCTAGAGTGGCCTTTAGAGAAGTGATGTTGAGGATCTCAGAGTGTTAAGGACATGGCTCAGAGATAATCCTGACTTTGGATCATGACACATGGAAATGCCTCAGTACCTTTACTCACATAGTTCCCTAGTCTTGGTCTCTTTCTTTCCTTCCTCTTTTTATTTTTAAAAAATCTGTCCACAGTTTACTAATCTTATGCCTGATGAAGTTATTATTAGCATTGGCTATACCAGTAACTATTTAAGTACTGGACCAAGTACTAGGATACAAAAAAGCATAACATTTAGTCACTGTTCTGAAAGGCATGGTTTATTTGGGAGTGGGAAGCAGTATTATTTAATTGCAAGGTAGTATATAAAAATGCCATGGGTGATACAGCTATAGGAGCAGAGAAGATCAGATAAATATAGAGTGGCTAGTGGTTATAGAAGTTTCTGTGTAAAAAATGTTTAGCTTAAGTTAGTCTTTAAATAAAGAGTTGGAGTGGTATGAAAGGGGGAAAGACCTCTCTTCCTCTCTCCCTCTCTCCCTCTCTCTCCCCCTCACTTCTGGCTGGTATGAAGGAGAAGGAACTTTTTCTTCTTCTTCTTCTTCTTCTTTTTTTTATTTTTATTTTTTACTTTTATAGGACTTTAAAAAATTATATACAGTAAACTACAGAAATCATAAACAATTCCATGAATTTCTACATGTATAAACTAAATGTGTAATCACCAACCAGATCAAGATATAGAATACTTCTAGGATCTTAGAAATCTTTCTCATGCTTTCTCCTTGTCAGTACTTCCCAAGGTAACCACTATTTGACCTCCATTACAATAGATTAGTTTTGCTTATTCCTGAACTTCATATAAAGGGAATTAAATCATTCTTTTATATCTGGTTTCCTCTGTGAGATTCATCCAGGTTTTTAGAGTTAGCAGTAGTTTATTATTTTTCATTGTGTAGTATTTAATTTTATGAGTATATATATTTTTCTCTTCTACTCTTGATAGATATTTGGGCCATTTCCAGTTTTAGCTCTTAGAAACAAAGCTTCTATGAATAACTTTGCACTTGTCCTCTGATGGGCATAAGGTTTCATTTCTTGGCTAAATAACTAGTAATGAACCTACAGATGCACATAATCCTTAATCCCACGTGGTTCTTAGCACATGCTAGAAGGTCATTAACTGACTGAAGATGATGAGATTTTAATAGAGAGGAAGAGGGAGGGAGAGAGAAACTTATGTGAGAGAGAAATATCAATCAGTTGCCTCCCATATGTGCCCCGACCAAGCAATCGAACCCACAGCCTAGATATGTGCCCTGACTAGGAATCAAGCCTGCTACCTTTTGGTGTATGGAACAGTACTCCAACCAACTGAGCCACACTGTCCAGGGTAAAGATAAATTATTAACTAATCATGTACTGTGAGATTATCTCAAACTTATTAAAAATATTGGAGAACAATCCCTATACATTTTTCTTCTCTACCCACCCATATTCTTTATTAATTGCTCTCCGCCCTCCAGAAGATGGGAGAAATATACGCATAAAAGAGAAAAATCAAATTAATTTCAAAATGTGAATTTCAGACGTTATTGGCTATTTTCTTATATTTTTTTCCATAATAAAAGCCAATTCTTTCTGACAGTTTGGTTTTATCATACATTATATTTTTCTACTATTTTATAGTTTCAAATCAATGGGTGGAAGAACTATGAATCTGTTTTTTATTTCTTTTATGTGTTAATCACCTGTGTTTGAGGATATGTCAAAGAAAGGCTTTCTTTGATGGCCTTAAGTCATTTTAAAAGTGGCTTTAGTTGGTAAAGATGCAAACAAGAGCCCCTACAATAACAGGAAAAATCCTGACAAATATTTTTCTCCTTTTGGAAAAGTTTTCAGTTCCCCTTTGAAGTGATTCTTAAGCTTCAGCCTTGAAAGATGAATAGGAAATAAGGTGGATGGGATACCCATAGGAAATGGGTAACAGTACACTATAGGTAGAGAACTGCATTTGCAGAGAGAGCAGTGCAGATTTGGGGATCTGCAGGCAATTCAGGAGGGCTAGAAGGGTGGATTTCAAACTATAACGTGCATATGAATCTCCTGGTAGGAGTGGGGCTCATGAATTTGTAGTTCTAAAATGTTCACAGTTGATGGAGATGTTGCTGGTTCAAGGATCACACTTTGCAAACCACTGGACTAGAGCATAGGAAGCAAGTGAGAATGAAGGAGGGAGTAAAAGCAAGGCATGAAGGCTCTTGTAAGGGTTGTAAACACTGCATTTCAGGCAGTGGTAACCCACTGAAGGATGCTAAGCATAATAGTGACTTGGTGAGATTTGTGATTTCCTAATGGGCAACTAGTGGTGGAAATAATCTTTAGGGGAAAACTCCATCTATATTTGAAACTATACAGATTAGTTAATGTGTGAGAAATTATAATTACCCATTCATTAATAAGTATTGTTTTTCCCACTAGCAAACTCAGTCCATTTAAAAGAAAAGTTTGGTTATATTTATTAATTTGGATGTTATCTGTTAGTTTAATCAGTTCCTTTTTCCAGGGATATTATTTATCCTAATAAGTATAATTATTTAACTCATAACAGTATTAATCCTGTTTGATGGGGATTAACTTTTGTTCATATTTTATCATATGATCGTCTGAAATTTTCCTTAGTTAATTTTTTATTATATATATATTTATTGATTTTTATTTTAAATTCTTTATTGTTTAAAGTATTACACGAGTCTCCTTTTTGCCCGATTGACCTCTCCTACCCCCCAGCACATGCCCTCACCCCCCTAGTGTCTGTGTCCATTGGTTATGCTCATATGCATGCATACAAGTCCTTTGGTTGACCTCTTACCCCTTACCCCCTGCCTTCCCTCATAGGTTGGACAATGATGCTTCTGTGTCTCTGGTTCTATTTTTGTTCATCAGTTTATGTTTTTCATTATATTTGAAATTTTATTTTTTTATTGTATTAATTTAAAAATAAGCTAGCTAGCTGCCTGGCCAGTGTTGCTCAGTGGCTGAGCATCAACCCATGCACCTAGAGGCACATGCCTGGGTTGTGGGCTCAATCCCCAGTGGGGCCGTGCACAAGACAGCTGATGAATGTTTCTCTCTCATCGATGTTTCTTTCTCTCCCTCTCCCTTTCTCTCTCTTTAAAAAAATCAGTAAAAACATTTTAAAAAATAAAATAAAAATAAGCTAGCTGGGAGTGCTATTGCATGGTAGGAATCATGATACACAGTATATGGGCTATTTTGTCATTGGCTTCCATAAAAGTTTACACTTCATTTATTTCAGCTGTTTAAATACCACATCAGTTTTGCAATATTATAAACTTAAGAATATATACATATATAAACATATGTATATAATGTTTTCCCCCTGATTTTATAAGTTCTAAGAACTCATTTTAAAAACTTGGAGAAACATGAAAGACAAAAATCTAATGCCTTAACCCAAATATAAGTATTGCTAACATTATGGTATATATTCTTCCTCCTCCCATGAATATATTTATTCATTTGTATACTGTTTATCCCCCCCCAGCAAGCAATAAATTATGAAGATTATTTTTACTTTGTTAAAATTGTTTCAAAACCTAATTTTAATATCAGCATAATATTCTATTGAGTAGATGTATGATTTAACCATTCCTAATTATTGAACATTTTACTCCTCTGATGATAATGTTGATGAAAATCTTTGTGCATAAATGTCTCCATACTTGATTATTGTCTTAGGAATAAAAATGTTCAGTCAAAAGGTAAGAACTTTAAAAAATTATACATATTGACACATTGCTTTCTAGAAAGGTTATGCCAATATTTAATATTAGTTTTAAAAATCTTTCCTAATTTTATAAACAAAATGATCTTACTTTAATTTGTATTTCTTTGATAAGTGAAGCTGAGCATTGTCAATTATTTTTAAAACACTTACATATAAAATATATTTTTTAGCTTTCTAAATATTTATTGTTGAAAGTATTGCATATGTCCCCTTTTTCTCCCATTGACCCTTTCTAGCCCACCCCCAACCTCCATCCCTGGCCTTCACCACCCTGTTGTCTGTGTCCATGGGTTATGCATATATGCATACAAGTTCTTTGGTTGATCTCTTTCCACCCACCCCAGCCTTCCCTCTGAGAGTCAACAGTCTGTTCCATGATTCTATGTCTCTGGATCTGTTTTGTTAATCAGTTTATTTTATTCATTAGATTCCACATATGAGCGAGATCATATGATACTTGTCTTTCTCTTACTGGCTTATTTCACTTAGCATAATACTCTCCAGGTCCCTCCATGCTGTCTCAAAGGGTAAGAGATCCTTCTTTTTTACTGCTGCATAGTATTCCATGGTGTAAATGTACTACAGCTTTTGTATTCACTCATCAACTGATGGGCACTTGGGCTGTTTCCAGATTTTAGTTATTGTAAATTGTGCTGCTATGAATATAGGGGTGCACACATTCTTTCTGACTGCTGTTTTGGGTTTCTTAGGATATATTTCTAGAAATGGGATCACTGGGTCAAATGGCAGTTCCATATTTAATTTTTGAGGAAACTCCATACTGTTTTCCACAGTGACTGCACCAGTCTGCATTCCCACCAGCAATTTAGGGTTCCCTTTTTTCCACATCCTCTCCAGCATTCTTGTCATTTGTTGATTTGTTGATGATAGTCATTATGACAGGTGTAAGGTGATACCTCATTGTTATTTTAATTTACATCTCTCTGGTGATCAGGACCATGAGCATTTTTTTCATATGTCTCTTGGCCTTCTGTATGTCCCCTTTGGAGAAGTGTCTGTTTAGGTCCTTTGCCCAATTTTTAATTGAATTGTTTTTCTTCCTTTATCAGATGTATCATTGCAAAATATATTCTCCCATACAGGGGGCTCTTTTCATTTTGTCAGTGGTTTCTTTTGCAGTAAAAAAGCTTTTTATTTTGATGTAGTCCCATTCGTTTATTTTCTCCTTAGTTTCTTGTGCCCTAGGAGATGTATTCGGAAACATATTGCTATGAGAGATGTCTGAGTAAGAAAGAGCAGGCCTAAGGGGGCAAGATGAGATAAAAGAAGTAGTAAAGACAATGAAGACTATGAAAATCCATTCATCTACTGATGGGCACTTGGGCTGTTTGCAGATCTTAGCTATGGTGAATTGTGCTGCTATGAACATAGGTGTGCATATACCCTTTCTGATTGGTGTTTCTAGTTTCTTGGGATATATTCCTAGAAGTGGGATCACTGGGTCCAATGGGAGTTCCATTTTATGTTTTTTGAGGAAGCTCCATACTGTTCTCCACAGTGGCTGCACCAGTCTGCATTCCCACCAGCAGTGCACAAAGGTTCCTTTTTCTCAGCATCTTCGCCAGCACTTGTCATTTGTTGATTTGTTGACGATAGCCATTCTGACAGGTGTGAGATGGTACCTCACTGTTGTTTTGATTTGCATCTCTTGGATGATTAGTGACTTTGAGCATGTTTTCATGTGTCTCTTGGCTTTCTGAATGTCCTCTTTCAAAAAGTGTCTATTTAAGTCCTTTGCCCATTTTTTGATTGGGTTGTTTATCTTCCTTTTGTTGAATTGTATGAGTTCCCTGTAAATGCTGGAGATTAAACCCTTATCGGAGATAACATTGGCAAGTATGTTCTCCCATGCAGTGGGCTTTCTTGTTGTTTTGTTGATGGTTTCTTTTGCTGTGCAGAAGCTTTTTATTTTGATGTAATCCCATTTATTTTCTTCTTAGCCTCTCTTGCTCTAGGATATGTATGTGTCTGTAAAGCTATTGCTACGAAAAATATGGAACGCTTCACGAATTTGCGTGTCCTTTCACAGGGACCATGCTGATCTTCTCTGTATCGTTCCAATTTTAGTATATGTGCTGCCGAAGCAAGCTCTGATTAAAATATTTAAAAAATATTTTTAAAAGATAATGAATGCCTTACCTGGCTGGTTGCTCAGTGGTTAGTGCATCGGCCCGAGGACTGAAGGGTCCTGGGTTAGATGTCCACTCAAGGGCAGGTACCTTGGTTGCAGGTTTGATCCCTGCCCCCATCAGGGTGTGTGTGAGAGGCAACCAATCAATGTGTCTCTCTTCATGTCGATGTTTCTCTCTTTCTCTAAAATCAATGGAAAAAATATCCTCGGGTGAGGATTTTTAAAAAAAGATAATGCTTCATACATTATTTTTTAAGGTGAAATATTTTAACTAGAATTCATGGTTTATTGTTGTAGTTTTTCCTTTTAATAGATAATTTAATCTTTTGAATAGTAGTTATTATAAAAACCCAAACAGTTGCCCCAGAGGCAGTCACTGTTATCAGTTCCTTCTGTGTAGTTCCAGAGGTATTGTAGATCACGTGTGTGTGTGTGTGTGTGTGTGTGTGAGAGAGAGAGAGAGAGAGAGAGAGAGAGAGAGAGAGAGAGAGAGAGGAGGGGGAGAGAGAGAGAGGAGAAACACTAGGTGAATTATGGAGAACATTTATTAAAATACTGTCTAGTTCAGATGTGGTATTGTGTACTAAATTGTATAGTAAGAATTAGAAAGGGTCTAAAAATGATTAGTATCTGGCTACTGGCCCAGGAGGAAGAAAAGCAGGGTCTGACAGTATTTGGCACTAATTTTCTATAAGACAAGTGTCCTTAGCTCTTTTTATTATTGGATCAATTCTTTGACAATAGCACTTCTGTTTATTTTCTAGTACTGATCCAAAATGGAAAGCCAAGATTTTGAAAATTAGATAGTTGGTACCTGAAAGAAACTCTTTAAAGTACAAAAGCTATTTTGAGGTATTTAGGAGAACATTTAGGGGAAAGATACTTTATTCTTAGGTATTTTATGATTTCTTGATGGTTACAGTTTTAGCAGAATTTTAATTACTTTGTTGCTTAACAGTAAAAGTTTGAGCTTGAATAATTGCAAATAAAATTCATCATTTTCTTAAATTCTTACTTAATTCAAAACCAATCAGCCATGACATAAACATTTTAAAAATATATTTTATAAAGATATTCATACTAATAGTATAGTAGTAATTTGTCTCATCTAAGAACTTGGAGCTTGACTTAAATGTCATTACTAAATAAGTAGTTGAAGCACTAGGAGAGGTTTTAATTGGATTCTATAGAGTTTTTAAGTCCTTTGTTTCCAGAAATAAAATTTTGGATGACTATTGTCTATTGAATACTAACTCTCTTTGTGGCCCAGGTTAAGTAATGGTATTTAAGACCTCCTATTTGCTGGAATTTGTGTCTCCTATTCCAGATTAATTAAAGGGCTATAAAGGCTGCTAAAGAATATCCACCTAGTGATTGGTAATATTTGAGGAGTTTTAAGAAATAATTTATCAGAGGTGGGAAAAGACAATTTGGATTTTTTAAATATTTAATTTTGAAATAGTTATATATTTATTGGAGAATTGCAAAGATAGTACAGAGAATTCCCATATACCTTTCACCCAGCTTCCCCTGATGTTAACGTCTTATATAATTACGATACGTTTATCAAAACTTAGAAAATCATCTCGATTTTTAAACAGAATTCAACAAACTCTGTTTTTGAACACCTGCTATGTGTAAAAGAGTGTTTTAGCTGCTGAAATATGTACAATATTGGAAAGCAAGTAAAGGTTGCAGATAATTACAATAAACTGGCAATCTTAGTCTTTCTCAGAACAGATTCTCAGATTATTGAACATATGTATTGTTGGTACTTAAAAAGTAAGACAGTGATCACTAGGAGCCAGCAGGGGTTTACAGAGAACAAGTCATGCCATACTAGCCTCACTTTTTTCTTACAGGGCAGGTGAACTGGTTGGCTCCTCAGCAGATACTCTAGCCATAGTCTATCTGGAATTATCGCTACATTTATTTGATTTTTAATTTTGTGCTAGACACTGATTAAATGCTTTACATAGATTGCCTCATTTTGTCCTGTTTTAAAAATAAGGAAAGGGACCTCTGCGATTATACAGTAATACCTTTGACAGCCTTTTAAGATACCTTTGTAGACAAGAGAAATGTCGTCCAAATAATTACATAGGTAGATGGATCTGTAATTCATTAATGGTCCGATGTTAAAAACAAACTACAGTTTATTCTTAGTGGTATGCCTCAAGTTGCTGTCATTCCCCATGTAGTATTTAAGATGTTTATCAGTTACTCTTAAAATTGTGAGGGGGGTGTGCTAGTATGTTTGTTGTGTGACAGAATCAGGATCCTCCCCATCCCCCACCCCCTAATTTTAATAATTGAAATGCAAGACTATATCTAAGAAAATATTTGTTACAGTACTTTTATATTTGATGTGTATGTATTGGATAGGGACAAACGAAGCTCTGTAATTGAATTTTTAAAAAATCTGCACAGGTGCAGAGTTGGAGACTTGGAGACCTAACAGCAGTAGGTGTTTGTTTTTTAAGCAGATGAAGCCTGGATGTATCTTCTTATTTGTCTGAAGTTGGTGAGTCAGTGATTTGTTATAACTGCCCCAAAGGCCAACACCAACTAAAAACATTATTTTGAAGCATGTTGTCAAAATGCTTTGTACACTGCATTTAGCTTAGTATTCTCAGTTCTGTTTGTCACATTTTAAGGAGGCATTGATAAACAATGTATTCAGAGGAGAGTAATCAGTATGAAGCCTATGTCTTGAAAGAGATTCTTGCAAAATAATTGAAATATTTAAGATTTTTAGCCTGGGAAAAAAGGACGCTTTAGTGGGATATATGGTAATGTTTTTAAAATTGGGTAACTGAATGATCTTTCAGATCTTCCTGTCTCAAATCTGTAATTCTGTGAAAAACAGGAAGGAATGGCATGTGGAAGAAGAATTAAACATATCTTTTGCATTCTCAGAGAATAGAAGTAGGAACAGCGAATGAAAAAGGAAGGGAAATACTGATACATACTGATGTTTTTAACTATTGAAATGAAAATAGAGTGTACATTCTGTCATTGAGGCATTAAAGGATGTACTGATCAGAGTTTGATCAAGCAGTTCTCTAGGGACTTTTCCAGCTCTGACCTTTTTTTTTTAATTCATTGATTATAATTCCCCATAGCAAAACTTTCTTTTAGGTATATTACTTGTTCTCAACACCTTATAGTTTCATATAATATCAAGTGTTAGTAATAAAATATTGTTATGCAAAATTAAATTACAGTAGAACATTTAATACATTAATAATGTATAACTGTCACCAATATCTAGTTTCAGAACATTTCATCACCCCAAAAAGAAATCTTGTACCCATTAAACAAACATTCCCCATTCCTCCTTTTCCCCCACCCCTCGGCAACCATTAATCTTCTTTCTGTCTCTGTAGATTCGCCAATTCTGGATATTTCATATAATGGAATCAATCAATATGTGTTGTTTAGTGGCTTGCTTCTTTTACTTAGCATATTGTTCTCAAGGTTCGTCCATGGTGTAGCCTGTAGCACTGCAACATTCCTTCTTATGGCTGCATAATACTTGTATAGGTATAGCACATTTTGTTGATCCTTTTATTCATTCATTGATGAACATTTCGGATGGTCTGCTTTTTGGCTATAGTGAATTCTGCTACTGTGAACATTAGTGTAAAATTTTTTGTTTAAACACCTGTTTGAATGTATCTATCTAGGAACAAAACCTAGGTAGATATAGAAATATAGAAATTATATGATTAACTTATTGAGGAATTACTATACAGTGGTGAGCAAAAGTAGGTTTGCAGTTGTATGTGAAACACAGTTTATTTTTTGTATTATTTATTCATTATTGTATTAGTTGTATTACAACGGTAAACCTACTTTTGTACACCCCTGTACTGTTTTCCATTGCAGCTATAACATTTTACATTCCCAGCAGCAATATATGATGGTTTCACTTTTTCTACATCCTTGACGTTAAATTTTTAAAATTATAGCTATCCTAATGGGTATAAAGTGGCATTTCATCATGTTTTTTATTTGCATTTACCTAATAACTAGTGATGCAGAGCATCTTTTCATGTGCTTATTGTCCATTTGTGTATCTTTAGAGAGATATCAATTCAAGTCTTTTGTCCAATTTTTAATAGGTTGTCTTGTTGTTGAATTATTAGAGTTACTTATATATACTGGATCTAGATTCTTGTCATACATGATTTGCGAATATTTTCTCCTATTCTGTAGGTTTTCTTTTTGCTTTCTTCATAGTATCTTTTGATGCACAAAATTTAATTTCAGTAAAGTCCAATTGATCTGTTTGCTTTTCTTTTGTAGCTCATACTTTTGGTGTCATATATAAGAAACCATTCCCAATCCAAGATCATGCAGATTTAACCCCATTTTTTCTTCTTGGAGTTTTATGGTTTCAGGTGTTATATTTAGGTCTGCTCCATTTTGAGTTAACTTTCCTATATGGTGTGAGATAGGGGTTCAAATTCTTTTTTATGTGGATATCTAGTTATCCTGGCACCATTTGTTGAAAAGACTATATTTTCCCTATTGATGGTCTTGGCATCCTTGTCAAAATCAGTTCATCATAGATGAATGGGTTTATTTCTGAACTCTCAATTCTTTTCCATTTATCTGAATGTCTATCTTTATGTTAGTACTGCATGATTACTGTAGTTTTTAGTACATTTTGAAAGAGAAGTGTGAGTCCTCCAACCTTTTTTTTTCTTCAAGATTTTTAGGGTTGTTTAAGATCCCTTGCAATTCCATATAGGTTTTAGGATCACCTTTTTCATTTCTGCAAAACTAGTTGTTGAGATTTCGATAGGGATTACATTGAGTCAGTAGATCGCCTTACATTACACAATAAGGAAATTTATTAGCTTAAGATAAGTGGAAGTCGGGCACAAGGCTTCCGGATTAGTTGGTCAGCACTTTAATAAAGACAGCAAAGACAGCAAGGATTCAGATTCTTTGCGTTGTTTCATTCTGTTATCCATAATGCTGGCTTTATACCAAGGCAGGATTTTCCTTGTAGTTGTATGATGGGTGCCAGGAAGAAAAAGTCTGGCTTCCTCTTAACAGAAAGGACAAACTGAACCAGAAGCTACCAGAAAACCTTTCCATATCTCATTGGCATGATTCCTCATTTCTGAATCAATTTCTGGCAGAGATAGTCTCACCCTTGAGCCCAAGTCAGTTCTCCAAGTTGCTGCCACTTACAGTTGTGGAATGGATTTTGGAGCAGGATATTGGTTGTGTCCTATTGCTCTGAGGTTTTTTCTCTATTCTTTTTTTGTTATACTTTCATTATGAAAGTATAATGAGTAAAAGTAAAAATATGCTTAGTCATGTTTTTTGGTTTAATTGCCCAGTTCAGAGCTTTCTGTC
The DNA here is from genome assembly GCF_000327345.1 of Myotis davidii. Taxonomy (NCBI): domain Eukaryota; kingdom Metazoa; phylum Chordata; class Mammalia; order Chiroptera; family Vespertilionidae; genus Myotis; species Myotis davidii. Next base: position 433,240 of record NW_006286677.1, on the reverse strand, counting down.
ACGTAAAGCAATTCAGCAATTATTAAGCATTCCTTTCTTAAAAAAGAATGTTGGAGTAGTGAAAAGATTAGAATAGTTGGCAAATTTGAATTTGTATTTCCTTGTAACCAATAACTTTTAACTGCTTTCACAACTAGATAATTGACTTAGCTACCATTTACATAGAGGCTCTAGTGATTTGATTTGTACCTCCTTTCCCTCTTCAAGTTGCCTAAAGCATTGTAATAAAGTGGAAAGTGAGCTGGGTTATGAGTAAGGCTCTAATTAATTCTAGCTTCACTGTCTTCCAGTTACGTGTGATCATGGGCAAATCACTTCAACTCTGACATTAACAGTCTTTTCTATAGGCTGAGATAATACTACCTATCTTCTCACCAAATTGTGTTTATGGGAGTTCAGTAAAATTGTGTGAAATGTATAAAGTAGCACACAATTTTAAATTGTCTTAATATTACACTAATTAAAGAGTAGGCAGTTAAAAGGAGGAGACCTAAAAAACAGGAGATACTGGCTCTAAAAAGTAAATAATTGATCTTAGATTCTAAGTACTCACGCTATATCAGTAGAAAATAAAGATGTGTTCAGCTTTTTTAAAGTTAGATGCTTCATGACTAAAAGAAAGACATTTTATAAAATATCTATGTGAAAGCTTGATTCTAGTTAATGTAACATAGAAGCTACCTTTCAAGTATTCCCCAGAATTTTTTTACTTCTAATTTTTGCTGTAGTTTTATGGTTAAAGCTGTTTTTGAAGATAAGTATGGAGTAAATTGTAAATTTATAACGCTTTCTATGGTTTGCAGGAAATGGATACATTTATTTGTTTATTTTAGTTATTGCTTTTTTCTCATATGCATTTTGCTTTTCTTTCTTGGAACATTATTCTTTTAAGAATCTTGTCACACAGGAATGTGGGTGGAGTTTGGATGTTATCACCAAATGGGATACCACATTTCATTGCTGAGAACTCTGAAAAGCAAAACTTTGTGTTTGGAGTTGAATGAAACTAAGATGACACTAAGAAATTTGATTTTTTAAGTACTATTTAATATATTCATCATGTCTACAGTTAATGTAGATGTTCAGTCTGAATATGTTAATTATAAAGTATTAAGTATAGTGTTTCTCTGTGGCTTATCACTATTGGTGAAACAAAGCATATATGCTTCTTGAATTGATTATCATTTACCTTTTGGTTTTGAGCTACTTGCTGTTATCCCCATCATGTTGGATTTGGGGCATTACCCTTTTCTAAATGAGAAGATCGATCTTACAGTATGTCTTTTTCTGTTATATTGGAGACTAGAGGCCCAGTGCATGAAATTCGTGCATTGGTAGGGTCCCTAGCAGCTGCTGGCTGCCGGCCAGGGCCTCCCTCCCTTCCCCCAGCCAGCCCTGCCCCCTGGTCGAACTCCTGGATGACCTCCTGGTCGAGGATACAATTTGCATACTACGCTTTTATTATATAGGATACTGTATATAGGCATTGAAGGGAAAGAAGAACTAACATGTTGACTCTGCTACTATGTACAAGCATACCAAGTACCTAATATTTATGTCATCTTATTCTTCCTCCAACCTGATGGGAGAGTATTAGTGTCCCTTTCATTTTACAAAAGAAAACATTTAAATTTGGAGATTATGTAACTCAAAATTACTCTAATGGAGAAATCCCACTGTCTCTCCCTCGCTTTCTCCTACTGTCATTACATTTTTCATACCTGCTTTCATGTAATTACTACAGTCCTCTGAGGAAGATGTTTCTTCTTTTTTATTTTCAAATGAAGAAAAGAGTTAACAGGAGTGAACAGTTTAAGAATAAGAATATGCACACTATATATTTGTTTTTCTCTAAAAATTCCACTTAGTCATGATATATTATACTTTTTATTCATTGTTGGACTTGATTTACAGAAGTGTTAAGAATTTTTGCATCCACATTTATGTAAGATTTGGCCTTGTGCAATGAATTGAAAAGTGTTCCTTATTACTCAATTTTCTAGATGTTTTTTATAATTGGCATTATTTATTTCTTAAATATTTGTAGAATTCACCAGTGAAGCCATTGGTCCTTAGAGTTCTTATTATGGAAAGATTTTTTACTATAATTCCGATAGCTTTAATAGATATAGAATGTTCTGGTTATCTGTTTTTTCCTTTTTTTTAATTAAATTTTTATTGTTGAAAGTATGACATATATCTCCCTATTTCCCCCCATTGACCCCTTCTAGCCTGCCCCTGTCCCCTGTCCCCTGTCCCCTGCCCCCTGCCTCAGGCCTTCGTTTCCAGATCTTCGTTATTTTGTATTGTGCTGCTATGAGCATATGGAGTGCATATATTCTTTCTGATTGGTGTTTCGGGTCTTTGAAGATATATTCCTAGAAATGGGATCACTGGGTCAAATGGCAGTTCCATATTTAATTTTTTGAGGGAACTCCATACTGTTTTCCATAATGGCTGCACCAGCCTGCATTCCTACCAACAGTGTAGGGTTCCCTTTTCACCATATCCTCTCCAGCACACTTGTCATTTGTTGATTTGTTGATGGTAGCCATTCTGACAGGTGTGAGGTGATACCTCATTGTCATTTTAATTTGCATCTCTTGGATGATTAGTGACTTTAAGCATTTTTTCGTATGTCTCTTGGCCTTCTGTATGTCCTCTTTGGAGAAGTGTCTATTTAGGTCCTTTGCCCATTTTTTAATTGGATTGTTTGTCTTCCTTTTGTTAAGTTGTATGAGTTCCTTATATATTTTGGATATTAACCCTTTATCGGATGTATCGTTACCAAATATGTTGTCCCATACAGTGGGCTCCTTTTTAATTTTGTTGATGGTTTCTTTTGCTGTGCAGAAGGTTTTTATTTTATGTAGTCCCATTTGTTTATTTTCTCCTTCCTTTCCTTTGCCCTGGGAGAAGTATCTGTAAACATATTGCTAAGAGAGATGTCTGAGATTTTGCTGCCTATGGTTTCTTCTAGAATTTTTATGGTTTCATGACTCACATTTAATTCTTTTATCCATTTTGAGTTTAATTCTTGTGTATGGTGTACGTTGGTAGTCTGGTTTCATTTTTCTGCATATATCTGTCCAATTTAACCAACACCATTTATTGAAGAGACTGTCTTGACTCCATTGTATGTTCTTGCTTCCTTTGTCAAATATTATTTGAGCACAAAGGCTTGGGTTGATTTCTGGGTTTTCTGTTCTGTTCCATTTGACCTATATGCCTATTCTTGTGCCTGTACCAGGCTGTTTTGATTACAGTGGCTTTGTAGTATAGCTTGATATCTTTTATTGTGATCCCTCCAACTTTGTTCTACTTTCTCAAGATTGCTGCAGCTATTCAGGGTTTTATTGTTTTGTTTTTTGGTTCCATATAAATTTTTGGAGTATTTGTTCTGGATCTGTGAATATGCTGTTGGTAAATAATAGGGATTGCATTGAATCGGTAGATTGCTTTGAGTAATATGGACATTTTAATGATGTTAATTCTACCATTCCATAAACACGGTATATTCTTCTACTTGTTTATATCTTTCTCTATCTCTTGTTTCAATGTCCTTACAGAAAAGGAGAGAATGTTTTACTGTGTAGGCTTAATTTGCTCTTTTATTTCTAATTTCTTAAGGTCATTGATTTCAGACCTTCTTTTCTAAGATTTACAAGTGTGCCTTTTGGTTTCCAGATTTGGGGGATTTTTTTTAGATGTTCTGATTTTAATTTAATTACATTGTGATCAGAGAATATACTTTGTCTGATTTCAAATCTTTGAAATTTCTTGAGAATGGTTTTATGGCTCAGAATGTAGTCTGTCTTGGGTAATGGTTCCACATGTACTTGAAAAGAATGTGTATTGAGTGGAATGGAATGTTCTATAAATGTCAGTTAATTCAAAGTGGTTGGTAGTATTGTTCAATCTGCTGTATTATTAATTTTCTGTCTTGTTCTATCAATTTTGGGGAGAGTAGTGTTGAAATATCTGATGATCATGGATTTTCTATTCTTACATGTAGTTCTTTCAGTTTTGCTTTATGCATTTTGAAGGTGTTAGTTTAGGACTCTTATATCCTCTTGAATTGGTTCCTTTATCATTATGAAATGACCATATTTATTTTTCATAATAGTCTTTGCTGTGAAATATACTTTTCCAGCTCTCTCTTGATTAGTGTTAGCCTGTTATACCTTTACCATCTTTTAATTTTAAACTTTTTGTTTGTATACTTAAAGTGGGTTTCTTGTATACCACATTTTATCTAATCTGACAGTTTCCTTTTAATCAGGAGTTCAGACTAATTGCATTTATGTGATTACTGATGTAATTGGGCTTATGTCTGCCATCTTGCTATTTGTTTTGTATTTGTCTTTATCAGTTCTTTGCTTTTTTAGTCTTTTCCCGTCTTTTTTATTGGAGGGATCCTTCATAGTTAAGTTGTTTTAACTTCTCTCCATAATGAAGTATGGTGTAACATGTCAGTCCCTCAATATTGGCTGAAAATGGAAGAAAGAAAAGAGTATCTGAGGTAACAGATACTGTTCCACAAAGCCAAACCATGTGTACTGAAGCCTTACCTATTTTTAGGTTAGTTTGACTTGGCCCTAGAAATGAATGGCCCTCTCTATCTAGGCCAGATTCTGTTAATTCTAAGTGTGCTATTGCCTGCTGGGCTTACAGCCATATTTGAAGTTTCAGAGTCCCAATAAGCCTGACATAGGTTTAGAGATGAATTCAGATTTCTACTAGGTCAAAAAGAATTCATTCTTATTCAATCCAGATTTCCAGGGTTATTCAGATAAGGATCTAGTATGAGATCTAGTGGTAATACGTGATTTTTACCTGGAATAGCCTTTCATATATATTCTCTGGCTGCAGTGATATCTGTTTAATAGTTCAAAGGTCCTAAAACATTGATCTTTTGTACAGAGGATAACCATTAATCTCATATTACTACTTCTTTGGATACTAAGTTTTCTTTATTTGTTTTTTATTGACTTCTTGGGGTTTTTTCCTTTTGTTTTCTGTAAGAATATTAGCACATTTGTAACATCTGCAAACACTTTTATAACAGATTGGAATGTGAAAACCCCAATCCTGAAGGAAGATGCCTTTACTGTGAAGTCTTTGTACACTTATGGAGTGGTACCTTTCTTTAATCACTGAACGAGCTAATATGTCATGATAGAAAATAGTGGACTTTGGTTTGAAAGAACTATTATAGTCCAGGTTGAACCATTTATAGCTTATTTACCTTGAGCAAGTCAGTTAATCTCTTTGTTACTCAATTATTTCATCTGTAAAGTATATGTACATATGTTGGTGGTGGGGGAGGGTGTGATTAGTTCTGCCTTTTTATTGTGTATGTCATTGTGAAGATCATAATAGATGAAGGTGTAATAGCACCGTGGAAAATGTGTAAAGCACTATACAAATACAAATGTAAAAATAACATTTATAAAATTATTTTCTCAGCTCAATCACGTTGTATTCTTATCTTTGAGAACTTTAAATATTGATTCATCTAAGTAGTTTATTTCCTTTATCACTGATAGTGTAAAAAAAGGAAATGAAGTATATGTAGGTTGTAAAATGAATGGAAAACACATGGTATTATCTTAGGCAAAGGTTATAAATTACCTCTAAAAATTTATAAAATCTTGAAATATTTTGTGCTTTTATATTAGTAAATGTGATTGAAATTTTTAGTCATCTTTTTTTTTCTCTTTACTCTTAGGCTTTAAAAATTCTTAACAGTTATATTTTATGAAATGTGCATGTGGATTTTCCACTTTGGATTATGAAAAATTATTATTTTTTTAATCAGTGTGGTTGTTTCTTGTTGTCTAGGATGATTCTGGACTGCTCTTCCCCTCCTAATTATGTATTGAGGAGAATGCAAACTAATTTAATATAAGCTCAGTCTCTATATATTAAAGCCTAAGCAACCGATTTACCGGTCACTGTGCTCAATGCAGAAGCTGCCCCTGGCGGTCAGTATGCTCCCACAGCCAACCTCCCACAGCCAGCCAACCTCCATGGCCCTGATCAGCCCCTGACCAGCCCCCAGTCGCCGGCCAGGCTGAGGGACCCCACCCATGCACGCACAAATTTGTGCACAGGGCCTCTAGTATGAGTATAATTAAGAAGTTAAATATGTCAGAACATAAATCACAATGATTAAAATATGAAGGTAAACTTTGGTACCTTTGACATTTTTTAGATTACTTCACTATGTTAAAACGGATCAGTGAGAGAATCCTCTTGATTGGTTCAGTCATTCATTAAGCAAATATTAGCCCAGCCAGGTGGCTTAGTGGATGAATGTTGACCCATGAACCAGGAGGTCACAGTTCGATTCCCAGTCAGGGCACATGTCTGGGTTTTGGGCTCAATCCCTGGTGGGGGCCATGCAGGAGGCAACCAATCAATGATTCTCTCTATCATTGATGTTTTTATGTCTCTCTCCCTTACTCTCTCTCTAAAAATACTAAAAATATATTTTAAAAACACAAATATTAATACAATACCTATTATGGTATTTACATCTCTCTCAGCCATTACTAGATTGTTGACACATTGATGCCATTCATTATTCAACTTTTGGTTCCTGTAGCTATCTATTGCTACACAGTAAATTACCTCAAAACTTAGAAGCTCAAAGTTTTTATTATCTCGCAGTAGGTCAGGAATGCGGGAACAGCTTAGGTCTCTTACAAGGCTACAATCAATGAGTTGACTGGGTATGCAGCCCATCCATCTAAAGGCTTGCTGTGGAAAGATCCACTTCCTAGCTCTGTTGGCAGGATTCATTTCCTTATAGGAATTGGCCAGAAGCCTCCCTTGGTTCCTTGCCACATGGACCTCTTCATAAAGCATCTCCCTCAAAGTAGGCAATCAAGATCAGAGCAAGTAAGTGAGAGGGCAAGAAAAAGTGCCAGCAAGAAGGACATTATAATCTTTTATAACCTAATCAAAGAAGTGATATCCCATCACTTTTGCCATATTCTGTTCTTTAGAAGGACAGGCCCAATCCACACTCAAAGGAACAGGGTATCACACAAGCATGTGAATACCGGGAGCAGAGATCATTGGCGGTGCATCATAGAAGTCTGCCACCCAGTCCCCAAGCCCTGGTGCTA
>NW_006286677.1:410348-426067 GCF_000327345.1 Myotis davidii | reverse complement strand
TTCCCTTGCAAGCTCCTAACTGGTAACGTGTCTTTGTAAGAGGGCTGGGCAAAGGTACAGATTCAGTTTGAGACGGTAAAACAATAACTTGCTATTTAGGGATTCTTTTAACCATGTCCCTGATATCATTAATGATTCGCTTTAATGAAATCAGTTAATATTGGTAAAAAGTCAAAATCATTTTATATCTTTAGGACCTAAATGAAACCAGAAATGCTATTTAAGAATATCAGAATACATGCAGTATATAATTTAATGGGAATTCAAGAAATAGTCTAATAGCAAACTATATTTTGAGATGATTCAAGCTTCTCAGTCATTCCCAACACACGTATCATTTTATGACCTGGGTAGACATAATGATATATCAAAATCTGTGCAATTGAAGTATAGCTAAATTTCTACTATAAGATAATTTTTCTTAAAAACAAACACACACACAAACTTTTAACAAGCTGGAATAAGTATTGGATCATGGATTTTTAAAAAAAATTTTTTTTACATAGTTTAAATGTTGAGGCAGTTTAATCTTTAGAAGAGAACTAAGGAATCTCATCCTAGACTTGTAACATGTTAGATACTAGAAATGACTTATCCAACCTTAAATTTTTACAGATGAGGAAATGGCTCCCTGTGACATACTCAGGCTTGCTGGTGGTAGAGCCAGTGCCAGATCTAGACTTGATTCTGTTCAGTGCACTGTACCATACCACATTGCTAATAATAAACCGGAACCACTTAGGGATTTTTAAAAATACTGATTCCTATCCCCTACCCAGACATTCTGATTTAATTGTTATGGGGTGGAACTTGAGCATTGGGATTTTTAAAAGATCCAAGTTTGGGAACCTGCTCCATAAAGGTATTATTGTGCTTAAGGACTTGGAACCAGGGTAAAATCAATGATACAGACTTCCATCCATTCTGATTTCTTAATCATATATTTGGCTAGGTTTTTTTTCTGGGTAGTAAGAAAAATATTTACATTGAAAAATAGCCAAGAGTGCTGCTGAACAAAGGCTTTCTTAATAAAGCTGCCCTTTCACTCATAAGTATGTATTTTGTAAATGAGATAGCCTGCAACAAGATTCTTCATACTCATGAAGTAGCAGAACAGTTCTTTGACACTGATCAGACAAGGAGAAAGTCTTCTGCCATCTGTGTTGTGGCATGCTCTGCTGTTGTTTTAACTAGATAAAATTCTAATTACTGTTAAACAGACTATTTATGAGGTTCTAATATTTTAGAGGAAGTGTATAAATAAAAAGAGGCAAAGAAATGGTACCAAATGTAAAAACAAAAGGCCTTTGCTTTGAAAGTAAGTTAATCAGGATTTGTTTGACATGCTGGATTGTTAATAACACGTTCTGTGTATGTCCTTGGTACTGTATGTTGCAAAGGATGTGAAATTTGCAGTTTGTTATAACCATTCTACAGAGCTGTCATGTAACTAGAAAATACTAATTCTTTTTCAAGATATCCATTCTTTTAAACGAAATCTTTCCTTCTTAATGGCACATGTGAGAAGAGTGAAGAAGAGTTAAGGAGATTGTGCCCTGGCCAGCATCTCAGTGGTTAGAGCGCCAGCCTGAGCACCAAAGAGTCACAGATTTGATTCGAGAAGGCACATACTTGGGTTGTGTGTTGGCTCCCCTCCCCAGTCTGGGTGTGTGTGGGATACAACTAGTTGATGTGTTTCTATCACATCGATGTATCTCTCTCTCTTTCTCTCTCTTCCCTCCCTCTCTCCCTTCCACTCTCTCTGAAGAGCAATGGAAGAAATATCCTCAAATGAGGATTAATCAGAAAGAAAGAATAGGAGATTGTGATCAGATTGAAGCATTTAAGAATTTTAGATCTTTTATTGAAGCAGTGGCAGGATGATAATGAGAGGCTATACATTTGAGTTGCTAGAATAGAGGTTAAAGGGGATGTAATAGTTTTCCATTGCTGTCATTACTACAAACTTAGTGGTTTAAACAACAAAAACTTATCATCTTATGTTCTCCAGGTCAGTAAGACAACTCAGGGGTCCCACAGGGCTAAAATAAAAATTTCGGAATGATGGTGTTCCTTTCTGGAGGCAGTAGGGCTGGATTCTTTTTCTTGAAATTCTAGGGCTTAAATCACAGTTGCCTTGTTAGCTGTTAGATGAGGGCTCTTCCCAGCTCCCGGAGACTACCCTCATTTTTTTGCTGTAGCCTTCCTTCCAACATTTTAAAAAGCCAGCAACAACAGGTCAAGTCCCTTTAAGACTTGCAATATCTCCTCCTGTCTCATCTCTCTGATCCATCTTCTGTTTTTCTCTTCCACGTTAAAGGACTCATGTGATTAATTTGGGACCACTGGGAAAATCCAGGATAATCTCTTCATCTCTGTGTCCTTAACCTTAATTATAACTGAAAGTCCCTTTTGCCTTGTAGGAAAAGCTAGGCTGGAGGTTAGGGAAAGTGGGCAGGATATCTTTGGAGAGCCTTTATTCTGTCAAAGGGGACTAGGTTCCTGGAGTCAAGGAAGCCAGGTGTCAGTTATGACATAACTGTTGAAAGTCTTAATTTATCCAACAAATAATTTTTGATTACTTACTATGTACTGGATATTACAATAGGCACTGAGGTTACTGTGGTAAACAAGGTAAGGCATGGCCCCTGCCCTTATATGTATAGCAGTATACTTATAAAAAACAAGCAAATCAGATATAGTCATGCTTTATAACAGATTCTTTGTGTGTTTTATATTTATGTGAGTTATATGAAAGCAAGTACTAGTGTAGTGCTTTTTGTTTTGGCCCTTTCCTCACCCCGCCACTGATACTGTTATAATTTAACCTAGTTATAAATAACTGGAAAGGAGCAGCGGGAAGGCCAAATAGTATAGGTATGTTATTTGTGCAGCTTTGCCAGGAAACAGCAGTTTAACACTCCTCAGGGGGCCACCAGTCTATTCCCTGTAGATCCTAGGGGAAGGAAGGGACTGGAGAGGGGGAGAATAGACGCATACCCCATAAAGTCTGGGTGTATTAGGGGAGGTACTACCTGTCAGTCACACCTGGGAACAGGTCATTGGCCAGAGTAGGCATGGCCACTGCAAGCACAGGAGCATTTGAAATATTTAATCCCCTAAACAAAGGAGTTAGTGCTCTTGCTTTCTCTTGTGCTCTTGGCTCCTGGCTCTTGGTTGACTCCTGGCTTGCGTGGCTCCCACACTCCTGCATTTTCCCACATGGCCCACAGCCGGGTGGACCCCACACAATGGACTAATGGACTGCAACTAGCCTAATGCTGTACCGAATCCAATTCCAACATGGAATGGAAATTTTGGACACTGGCTCTGCTTCTAGCTTTATTGAAGGGATGTAATTCCATGAAAATAAAGCTTTCAGCTACATCTCATCCTCCCGTGGGAGCCTCCAAAAATGCTTATTCTAGTGGTACCCCAAAAACCCCACTCCCACTAGCAAAGGAGAAAGGCAATCTATGCATTTCTCCAATAACACCACTACAATAGTGTTTTACATACTAGATGCTCAACAGATATTGTTAACAAGGCTTACTTTGTTTTTCCTTGTGTGTTGTTAGGAACATGAATTAACTCTCTTTTCTGCTATGTTCTACTCCAAAAGCAGTGAGGAATTTTGAGTTCAGTTATCCAGATTCAGATGACAATTTAAGATTCTGCTGAAGAATTTTTTAAAAGGCCTTAAGGGCAGGGAGGAAAAATGGACACATATGTAATACCCTTTGTAATACTTTAAGCAATAAAAAAAAAAATCAATAAAATATATTTTTAAAAAAAGAATGATCATGTACTCCATTTTATTTTTCTTAATAAGAATTCTAAAGTGCTAAAGGCAGTTTTACAAAAGCTATCATATAATTTGCTACACTTTTGATTTCCCCCCTGCATTCAATAGCCAGAAAGTATTTACCCAAGTAAAAAATAATCAGTAATTGCTTTAAACCAGTATTCATCAATAGATAGTGAAGAGTTGCCAACCCAGAAGCACATTAAAATAAACGCCTCAATGCCCTACCTGGTTTGGCTCAGCGGATAGAGCGTTGGCCTGCAGACTCAAGGGTCCCAGGTTCGATTCCGGTCAAGGGCATGTACTTTGGTTGCAGGCACGTCCCCAGTGGGGAGTGTGCAGGAGGCAGCTGATCAATGTTTCTCTCTCATCGATGTTTCTAACTCTCTATCCCTCTCCATTCCTCTCTGTAAAAAAATCAATAAAATATATATTTTTAAAAAAATAAAATAAACGCCTCAATATGTTTTTTTCTTTGACTGGGTAGACTTTTAAAATAGTGAGAGATTTACTATCTGTTATTTACTACTATTACAACTTCTGTCTTTCTCCTATACAATTCCCTAATGCGCTCCCACTATGTGCTGAGTGTCAGTGTACTCTTTATTGAAAACCCACAAGATTCTTATCAATTGTTCAAAAAAGTTCTAGAGGCAGTTATTCTTAATTTTTTTTGGAGATGGTCAAGGTTACAATTCTGTATTACATAATTTCCCAAAGCAGCAATGGGGAATTTTAATGATGATGAATTGGAATAAGCTTAGTAAGTAAGTATGAGACTTACAGATAATCTACCCAGGTATTAATTTCAAATTTGACCATTACAGAACTTTTTAAAAATCAGAACTACTAGTGAGTAACTAAATATACTTGTAACACAACTTTGGCTTACAAAGTGTAAAAATCACATGGGTTCTTATGGCACCTTAATACATACCAAGTTCTCCATCCAAAATTTCTTTATAATTCTTTGGCCATTTAACATTATTCATGGATGATTTCTTATCAGTAAGTATGACTCTTTATGTCTCCAAACAAATAGCCTAAATATATTTATACAAAGATTTTATTTCTGAAAAAAATAACTTTTGGAATAGTGGGTAGAAAATTCACTTGATTTGCTTATGGAGAGATAGCTATTGTCATATTAAGTTTGGATAATACTAACTTGGGTGAAAAAAGGTGATAACTACTTTTACTTTTTAAAAGTGGATTAATATACTATAATTTTTTAAATGTTACTAGATAGTGTTGATTTCTGTAAACTTTTTTGATATTTCAGTGCCTAAGAAAGTGTAGCATCTGTTAGGTTAGGTGGCTCAGGAGGCGGCGCAAGAAATAGAGAATCAGAAAAGAAAGGAAAAGGTTTATTTCTGCGTCCCCGGGAGACCCACGTACCCCAAAAGATAGGGCACGTGGATTCACGCCAACAGGGAGGGGGGCGCTTTTTTTATACTGCGGTTGGGTGAGGGTTGCAGTTGGGTGAGGGGCGGGGACATGAGCTGAGGAATTCTCTGCTGCAGGGGATGGGCCGGGGTATGTGGATTAAGGGAGAAGAAGCCGGTATCTGTGTCTGGCACCTTGATCTGTGAGAAATTCCAGGGGAAGTCCATTATCTTGTCACATGTCTGCATGTATCCAATCCTGGGCTCTCTCTGACCTAACAGCATCCTATTGGATATAGTGCATATGCAAAAATTCTTACTGAGTGGAAACTTGAAGGAAGCTGGAAGTATATCAATGAATGGCACAATAATAAAAATGATTGAGGTTCTCTTGATTCTTTTGAAAAGAGAGGGAAAATACCCTTCGTGGTTATGGACATTAAAATAAAGGAGTAGCCTGACTGGTTTGGCTCAGTGGATAGAGCGTCGGCCTGGGGACTGAAGAGTCCCAGGTTCAATTCTGGTCAAGGGCATGTACCTTGGTTGCGGCACATCTCCAGTGGGGAGTGTGCAGGAGGCAGCTGATTGATGTTTCTCTCTCATCGATGTTTCTAACTCTCTATCCCTCTCCCTTCCTCTCTGTAAAAAAATCAATAAAATAAATTAAAAAAAAATAAAGGAGTAACTAAAATATATGCTGTGCACAGAAAGATGAAATTTACTCTCTTACTGAAAAATTTTTACAGGTGCATTGCATCTTTAGAAGGCAGATTTGAATTATTAAAGCAGTCTTTGTTTAGTAAATTGAGCGTCTACTAAGACTACATGGAGGAATAAGCAAGTTTTAACAGATGTTGAAACTAAAGTGGCCTTAGTAACAGTTAGGCAATTACATACAAATGGCTTCAGTTAGAAAGGATAAGCCAAATATTTTTCCAAATGTGTTTCTGGGAAAAATAATCCTAACTTCTTGAAGTGGCCATTTCACTTCTAATTGAATATAGTATTAGGAAAACAAAAGGCCTAAGGCAAAAAAAAAATGTTTTCTTACAAAAGTTTTTGTTTTTAACTTGAAATTAGTGCAGTTATAGATTGGCCTTTTTTTAAAAAAAAAACAATCTTATTCTTTTAAATAAAGTGTAGCAATGTGAAATTGTTGATAAACTTACTAACAAAGCTGTGAACAATTGTATCCTTAAAAAACAAGTAATCAGCACTAACCGGTTTGGCTCAGTGGATAGAGCGTTGGCCTGCAGACTGAAAGGTCCCAGGTTCGATTCCAGTCAAGGGCATGTACCTTGGTTGTGGGCACATCCCCACCCAGTAGGAGGTGTGCAGGAGGCAGCTGATTGATGTTTCTCTCTCATCGATGTTTCTAACTCTCTAACCCTCTCCCTTCCTCTCTGTAAAACAAAAAAATCAATAAAATATATATTAAAAAAACACACACAAAAAAGAAGTAATCATTGAGTTTCACTTAAATACAAGTATTTGGCTGAATATAATTTTTAGAAATAACACCTAAGATAAACAGGAATAGAATAGATTAAATATTAAATATGGACAGGTAGCAGATTTGTACTTATTGTTTTTTAAATTTAAATTAGTTCCTTTAGTATGTGGATTTGAATGTTTTATGCCATGTGTACATATAATATATAATGGAAGCTTATAGTACTAGTGGATTAGTAAGATAAATAAACTCTGCAGAAGAATAGAATTAATTTTGAAATATTGTTAACTGATTTACATTTTTGTTTCACCTTGTCCAATTTATTCAAACAACTAATTTTTCCCTGATAATAAAGGTGGAAACAAATGATTGTTTCACTTTTTTTATTTTTAGGATGCTCTTATGCATTTGAAGTAGAATTAATCACAAAACATTTTTCCCTTCCTGAAATTCTCTGACTATAAATCAGTATTTTTTTTTTAAGACAACTTTAATGGAAGTTCTTTTATGATGCCATTAAGTCATTATCAGGACTTACTCTTCAGTTAGGTAGGGTTGTGATTGTTTGCAGATTAGATTCCTTTGCAGGTGATGCACTACCTAGAAGAACTGACATTTAGATTATTGATCCCACAGTGATTCTACATGTCAGGACAGAGCGGTGATATTTGTCACTGCTCTATCTTAAAAGTAGCCAGAATAAACAAGAGAATTGTTACAGACTATAAAATCCAAACTAAATATTCTAGAAAAACTTTAATGAGCTAAAGGTTATTTGTTTAATTATCATTAAAAATTTTTCATGAACATGCAGTAAAATTGACTTTTTCTATGTACAACTGATGAATTTTAACATGTCTGTAGATTCATTAACCACCATCAAAGTCATTATCCAGACAGTTCAATTAATTCATAAAACTTCATGCTATCCCTGTCACTTTGCAGTTGCACCTTCTCCAGCCCATCAGTAACTCTTGACAACCACTCTGTCAGTTTAGTTTTATTTTTTTCAAAAATGATCATTAAATGGAATTATACAGTACGTAGCTATTTGAGACTGTTAGCATAATGCCTTAAGATTACTTTTAATTGCTGAGTAGGATTCAGTTGTATGGATGTACCAGAGTTTGTTTATCCATCCATTCATTCATTGAAGGACTTTGAGTTGTTCAAGCTTTTAGCTAATTTGAAGAGAGAAGCTATAAACATTCATGTACAGGCTTTTGTGTGAATGTGAGTTTTCGTTTCTCTTGGGTAAATACATAGTAGTGGGATTGATGAATCAGATGGTAAGTATATAATTTAACTGTATAAGAAATTGCCAAACGTTTTTCTAAAGTGGTTATACCACTTTGTATTCCCATCAGAAGTGTATGATAATTCTAGTTCTGCCTACTTGTCAGCACTTGATATGGTTAGTCTTTTTAATTTTAGCCATTCTAATAGGTTTACAATGATATCTAATGATTTTAATTTGCATTTTCCTAATAGCTAATGATGCTGAACATATTGTCATGTGCTTTTTTGATATCTATAATAATAAAAGCGTAATTTGCTAATTAGACCAGACAGCCAAATAACCTTCTGGGCGTTCTTCCAGACGACCTTCCAGACAAAGCCGGTGGCTGCAGCCACTGTGGCTGTGAGGGCCGAGCCCCTGGCACAAATTTCGTGCATCGGGCCTCTAATATGTATATCTTCTTTGGTGAAGGGTCTTTCAATTCTTTTGTCTATTTTTTTTTTAAATAATAGAAACTGTTATTTTGGAGTCATTATAGATTTATAGGAAAGTTGCAAAGGCCCTAGCCAGTTTGACTCAGTGGACAGAGCATTGGCCTGCCGACTGAAGGATCCTGGGTTTGATTCCGGTCAAGGGCACATGCCCAGGTTGCAGACTTGATCCCCAGTAGGGGATGTGCAGGAGACAGCCGATCAGTGATTCTCTCTCATCCTTGAGGTTTCTGTCTCTCACTCTACCTTCCCCTCTGAAATCAATAAAAATACTTTTTTAAAAGAAAAGTTGCAAAGATAATACAGAGTTCCTGTTTGTCCCTCACCCAGCTTCCCATAATAACATTTTATGAAACCAAGTACATTTGTCAAAGCCAGGAAACCACCATTGGTACCTTAAGTTAATCAAACTCTATATTCTATACTTGGATTTTGCTGATTTTCCACTAGTCTTTTTCTGTTCTAGGGTCCCATACAGGATTCTACATTGCATTTATGTCTCCAGTAGTCTGTGGTATTTCTCAGTCTTTCTTTGTTTTTTGGGACTTTGATAGTTTTGAGTACTAGTCAGGTTTTTTGTAGAATGTCCCTTAATTTGTGTTTGTCTGGTGTTTTTATTACTAGATTAAGGTTAAGAGTTTTAGGGAAGAATTTTATCAGACCCAGTCGGAAGTACATGATAGCATCACTTGGTTAAGGTGATGTTTGCTGGGTTCCTCCACCTTAATGTTATTATTTTTGGCTTTCTGTACTCTATTCTTTAGAAGTGAGTCACTAATTCCCGCCTACATTCAAGGGGGTGGGTTGATTGCATAACATTTTATGGATCGGTTATCTCTCTCTATATATATATATTATTAGGAATTCTTCCGTAAGGAAGTTTGTCCCTTCTCTTCCATTCTTCACTGATTCATTCATTCATTCATTTACATCAATATGTATACTTACTTTATAGTAGTACATTGATTTATAGTTCAATACTATGTTACTTATTTTGTTGCTAAAATTATTCCAATGTTAACTCCTGTTCCTTTTCTTTTTTGAGTTCCTGATTTCTGGCACTACAAGATAACTCCAGGCTCATCTTGTCTTTTCTCCACCCTACTCTTAAAATCAGTCATTTCTCTAAAGAGCTCTCGTCTCTTGTATTGGAGAATTGTGTTTAGAGACCAATGTCTAGGTGCTGGATGTACTTATTGAGGTATCACTGTTTCTAGGCCTTCTCAGAGAACAGAACTAGGAATTATACATACTAGTATGTATGCTAATCCATGTGTGTATACATATCTATAATTATTTCTGTGTTTATTCATCTATAGTACATATTAAGCAGTGTATATGTTAAGTTCATACCAATGTCTGTGACTACAATCCAGTACCACAAGGGTGCATTCTAGCCTTCTCCGCCTGGCTTCTCTCTGACAGTGAGAAACCTGGCTTCAGTCATTCATTTACTTACTTGTTCCACCCCAGTATACATGTAAAGCAAGTTCAGAATTGTTAACTAGTACCACCACCAGAAATATATTTACCACATAGAGTACAGTGTTTATGTGCAGGCTCTTTTACTAGTATATTTAGCCTTAAAGTTTCCATTCAAAACATTATTTCCCAAATTTACTTGGGTCAGTTCAATTTCCCCCTATCCCCTTCAGTGAGGTAATGCTATTCATTTATAATACAGTCAGATTCATTTGTCACAGACTGTATTCTATCTTGAAATCCCCCCAATTAGTTGATTTTTTAAAATTTGCATACATTAAAGTTCACTCTTTGTGATGTGTGATTCTATATGCGTTTTTAACAAATACACAGGATCATTGTCAATTACCCCTGTACCATACAGACAGTTTCATCACTCTGAAATTCTCCTGTTAAAAGGTTCTGAACACAATTACAATGTGTGTATGGCAGGGGGTCCCCACACCAATAAGTAATTCTTGGACATCAGCTGGGTATTCTACAATTCAGCTCCACTCTGACACTATCTATCCAGAGATAGCATCAGATTCCTCAGGTTAAGAGCTCAGTCCCATAAGGCTGCTCTCCCCTGCCACTCCTACTTCAGAGGCCAATCCTAAGTCCAGGTTGTCACCTGTACTTCTGATCCACCAGCTGTAGATTGGCTATTTCAGTGACCACCTCTGCTCTTTGGTTTTTATTAATTTGCTAGAGTAGTTCACAGAACTCAGGGACACACATTACTTACTAGATTACTGGTTTACAAAAGGATATAAACACCTAGATTAAAGAGATGCATAGGGCCAGGTATAGGGAAAGGATATGGAGCTTTCATGCCCTCTCAGAGCCCACCACTCACCAAATTTTCACGGGTTCACTAACCAGCCTGGAAGCTCTTTGAAACCACTCCTATTGGATTTTTATGGAGGCTTTATCGTGTAGGCGGGATTGATAAATTATTGGCCCTTGCCATTGGTGATTGATGCACCTCCAGCCTCTCTTTCCTACCTGCATGTCAGGTGTGGGGTTAGGAGACTGAAAGTGACAGCCTTCTAATCACATAGTTGATTCTCCTGGTAACCAGCCCACTTAGGTGCTTTCCAGAAGTCACCTCATTAACATAAACCCAATTTGGTGGAAAGGAGCTTGTTAAGAATAATAAGACACCCATTTCACGTTCATGGCTCTGAATTATTTATAAGAACTGAGGACAACAAAGTATGCTCCCATTGCTCTTATCACTTGAGAAATTCCAAGGGTTTGGAGCGCTGTAGGTGAAGACCAACTATATATGAAAAAAATATATTTGGTCATCTGAATGACCAAATATATATTTCTTATAAATCACAGTATTGCACCTGTGCATCTGCTTTGTAGTCAACCATTTCCCTATCCTCCCATCCCTGACAATTTGTTTTCTTTTCCTATAGTTTTGCCTTTTTCAGTGTCATAATGAATGCAGTAATACAATATGTAGCCTTTTGGATCTGGCCAGAGCTATTGATTGTGTTTTAAACTATATCCCTATGGGTTTGTTTGTTTGTTTAGTGGTTGCTGTAGGAATTACAATGCCATACAAGTCCCTTTACCCGCCCCCCCTCCCCCCCCGCATTTGGTAGTTACATTTTATATTGTATTATATACATACTAGAGGCCCAATGCATGAAAATCCATGCAAGAATAGGCCTTCCTTCCCCTGGCTGCTGGAACCACCTTCCCTCTGGCACCAGGGACCCTGGCTTCCTTCCTCCGGCCACTGGCAGGCCCCTGAGACCCGGGCAGCTTCCCTCCTTTGGCCGGGACCCAGGCTGGCTTCCCCCAGGCCCAGCTTCATCAGGAAGGATGTCCGGAAGAACGTCTGGTCTAATTAGCATATTACCCTTTTATTATTATAGATTATAGCATACTAGAGGCTCAGTGCATGGATTTGTGCCCTGGTGGGGTCCCTCAGCCTGGCCCTTATCTAAGGCCAAGTGGCAGGATGACAGAGGGAGAGAAAAAGCAATAGGGATTCATCACATCCTCTTGGGCCCACAGCTACTCCGATCAGAGAGGAAGGTGTTCCCCTCCATCAGAGTCTTGGGGTCCCGATGACTTCTATTGCCACTGCTGCCACTGGAGGATAATTTAAGCTTGAGAGAATGGAGAAAAGAGAGGGGAGGTATTCCCACACATTTTGGTGTGAGGAGGTCCCTTTCCCTTTCCCAGAGCGAGCACCGGAAGACTTCTGAAGCTTTCTCTACACTAATGCATACTTCTGGGTGGAGCTGTATTAAGTTCAGGCTGGGAGAAACCAGTGGGAAACAAAATGCTCTTTCAGTGATACTTCAAATTCTGGTCTTCTTACCCAACCTGCTTGCTACTGTTTACTTTTCAGAGTCCTCAAGTAGATGCTCCATGTATTTTATCCAGATCTTGAGCTACATTCACTCCGAGAGACAGGTTGGAATATGATTACCCCATTTTATCCAGTATTGGTTAACAAAGGTTTTCAATTTTGTTTCTCCAGGAATTTCACAAGAAACTGAAGTTTTGATCAAAAAATATTTTGTTTGAAACCAAGACATGTACTAGAGTTTAGATTCTTTCATTTAATTAAGGTAAGATTATTTAATACGATTTAATCACATCCTTACTATACATTTTCAGTATATATGTATATTTTAAACATGTTTTTATTGAATTTTAGAGAGAGGAAGGGAGAGGGATAGACAGATAGAAACATTGCTCAGAGAGAAACTTCATTGACCAACTGCCTCTTGCACTCCCACTGCTGGGGATCGAGCCTGCAACCTGGGCATGTGCCCTGGCCAGAAATTGAAATGGTGACCTCTTAGTTCTTGGGTTGACACTCAACCACTTAGCCACACCAGCCAGGCTCAAACTTATATTCTAATGTGTGCTTTATTAAAACTTTTCAATCTACCAGAGATTCTGACCTAAGAAAATATTTTCATGGTTCTTTTATGATTTTAATAGCTAATGTTCCATGTAGCAATTTCCAGATATGAGGGGAATATCTACAGTAATAAAAGACAAAGATGCTAATTGACCATACCTTTGCTATGCCCTAAGCCATGCCCACCAGCCAATCAGAGTGACTATATGCAAATTAACCCAACCAAGATGGCGGCCGGCAGCCACAGAGCTGGAGCAAGCCAGAGGCTTGGTTGCCCAGGCGATTGAGGAAGCCAAGCTTCCTGCCAGCCCTGAGCCAGCTGAGGCCTCCGCTCATGGCAACAAAGTTTCAATTATAGAAGCTAAATAAATCCCAGATACCTGCTTCCAGCCAGCCTCCACTGCAAACAGCCACTAGCCCCTCACCCCGGCTGGCCAAACCCTCATGGGGTGAGGGTCCCAGCTGGGGGGCTTAGCCAGCCTGAAAACAACCCTCAGCCCCTCACCCAGGCTGGCCAGGCACCCCAGGGGGGACGCCACCCTGAAGGGGCTGTGGCCAGCCTGCAAACAGCCATCAGCCCCTCACCTAGGATAGGATGGCCACACCCTCATGAGGTGAGGTTCCCACTGGGGTCCTTGGACAGCCTGCAAACAGCCATCAGCCCTTCACCCAGGCTGGCCAGGCACCCCAGCAGGACCCCCCAACCTGGAGGGGGTGTGGCCAGCCTGAAAACAGCCGCCAGGCACCCTAGTGGCACCCCCATCTTGATCCGGGACACCCTTCAGGGCAAACCCGCCAGCCCCCACCCATGCACCAGGCCTCTATCCTATATAATAAAAGGGTAATATGCAAATAGACCCTAACAGCAGAAGGACTGGGAATGACTGGTCACTATGACACACACTGACCACCAGGAGGCAGACGCTCAATGCAGGAGCTGCCCCCTGGTGGTCAGTGTGCTCCCACAGGGGGAGCTCTGCTCAGCCACAAGCCAGGCTGATGGCTGCCAGTACAGCGGTGGTGCTGGGAGCCTCTCCCGCCCCCTGAATAGCGCTAAGGATGTTCGGCTGCAGCTAGGCCTGCTCCCCACTGGCAAGTGGACATCCCCCGAGGGCTCCCGGGCTGCCAGAGGGATGTCTGACTGTCAGCTTAGGCCCAATGCCCCGGGGAGTGGGCTTAAGGCAGCAGGTGGTCATTCCCCGAGGGGTCCCAGACTGCGAGAGGGCACAGGCCGGGCTGAAGAACCCTCCCAAGTGCACAAATTTTTGTGCACCAGGCCTCTAGTATGATTATAATGTTTACTGGAGGTGTTATATATTGATAATCAGATCTGTTTACCTAGTACAGTAGTTGGTAAGCTATGGCTTACGGGCCAGTCACCAGTTTTGGTAAATAAAGGTTTATTGGAACATAATCCACCCATTAATTACATGTTGTCTATGGCTGACTTAGCACTACAGTGGCAGAGCTTATTAGTTGCAACAGTGTCTATGTGACCTGCAAGCCTAAAATCTGGCTCATTAAGAAAATTTTGCTGACCCTTGGCCTAGGTGATTAAATCAGGTTTTCTTACTATGCTGTATAATTATATGTGAAGTGAAAGCTAACCAATTTTCAGTTGTCAGTAAGTGTTGTCAGGTATGAAAACTAATTGATGATTTGAATATGCATTTGAGTAGGTGTGCTCCTACCCCTACCTCTGCCACAGGAGGTTAAGCTTGAGAGAATGGAGAAAAAAGGTGAAAAGTGAAGAATCTGGTATTATTTAAGAAGAGGTATTAATTTTCTGAGATAATTGATTTTACAAATAAGACAATGCTGTGGGCAGCTAAATGCCAAGTGTTATTTCTAAGTAAAAGTCTTTATTTTGCTTAGATTTTCAAAAATAAAAGTTTATATGATAAAAGTCACACTTGTTCCTCTCTAAAAAAAATTTCATACCAATGTATTTATAGCTTGTCTTTCTTGGTAAATTTAAACAGAATTAGTAATATTTTGAGAATAATGATTATGTGTTTTTAATATCCTAGTAACATAGTGGTTTAGAGTGTATGAAGTTTTAAATGAAACCATCCTGATATAAAACTATGTTTAGTGGGTAAAATTGAAATTTTATTTATCTCTGAGGTTTATATTGAATCACTTATACCTGTTTGTGATTCCTGAAATTATGAGTGTTTAAGAAACATAAAATAGGAGGAGAGATTAAAATTTGAGTCTAGCGAGCCTATAAAATATTTGCTAAGCTTCTCAGGAATCTCTTGACTAAAGAGAAAATAGTATTTTTACAATATAAATAAATTAGAATTTCTAAGCAATATCAAATGAAATATAATATCAAATGAAATGCATGATAAAGATATTTCTCTTGTTTTGAATTTGTTTTGGAAACCAAAATCTTTAAAAGACATTGTTTTTGCTGATTTCTAAGTAATTTTAACAAAATAAAATAAGTTTCTGAAATCTTCATCTCTTAAGAACTATTTGATTTGAAAAACACCCTCTATTATGTCATGCATAACCTGAGATATATTTGAATTGCTAACAGACTTTTGTGAGGTATCTTTGTGCTCTAAAAAGCAAATTTAAAACTTTTTGAAATTTCCTTTTTAAAAGTGGGAAAGGTACTTTATCTGTAAGACTATCTTTGCATTGTTTTATACCATCATACATTTTATATTTATACTAGAGGCCCGGTGCACAAAAATGTGTGCACTCGGGGGGGATGGGGGGCTCCTCAGCCCGGCCTGTGCTCTCTCCCAGTCTGGGACCCCTCAGGAGATGACCACCTGCTGGCTTAGGCCTGCTCCCTGGGGGATTGGGCCTAAGATGGCAATCAGACATCCCTCTGGCAGCCCGGCAGCCCTCAGGGCATGTCCACTTGTCAGCGAGGAGTAGCCCTAAGCTGCAGACATCCTTACCACGGCTGAGGAGGCAGGAGAGGCTCCCACCACCACTGCTGTACTGACAGCCCTCAGCCTGGAT
>NW_006286677.1:379124-409900 GCF_000327345.1 Myotis davidii | reverse complement strand
CCTCCATGGAAGCTCCCAGTCTCTCTTTTTTTTCTTTTCTTTTCTTTTTATTCTGGTATTTATTTACCTTCTGTAATTGAAACTTTGTTGTGGCTCCAGCTCCGAGGCCGGCTGGCTGAAAGCAGGTATCTGGGTTTGTTTAGCTTCTATAATTGCAAAATTGTTGCATCCTGAGCTCAGAGCTTGGCCGCGGCAGGGGGGGGACCTTAGCTTCCTCCGTCACTGGAGCAAGCAAGCCTCATGTTCGCTTCAGCTGTGTGGCTGCTGGCCGCCATCTTGGCTGGCAGTTAATTTGCATATCTTGCTGATTAGCCAATGGGAAGGGTAGTGAAGTTATGGTTAATTACCATGTTTCTCTATTATTAGATAGGATAACTGGGAAGCTTATGAACAATGGAAATTTATTTCTCACAGTTTTGGAGACTGGGAAGTTCAAGATCAAGGTGCCAGCAAATTTGATATCTAGTGAAGACCTGCTTTCTGGTTCATAGATGACTGTCTTTTCAATGTGCCTTCACATAGTGGAAGAGGTGAGGGGAGCTCTCTGGGACCTCTTTTATAAGGGCATTAATCCCATTTATGAAGGAGAGGCCTTAATCACCTCCCTAAGGTCCCACCTTCAAATACCATCACCTTGGGAGTTAGGATTTTAACATGAATTTTTGAGGTGACACAAAAGAGTGTTTAGCAGTCAACTTTTTAATTTTATAATCCTGACCAATGTCATTGTACAGCCTTAGGTCAATAAAGAAACTAGTTTAGAAATGAACCTCTAAGGTTTATCCTCACACGAGATAATGTAAAAACATCTTAATTTGATTGACCACTATGGGGTTTTCTTTAAAAAACAAAAACAAAAAACTTGAGGTAATATATTTTTTAAAGCTTTTCTTTGTACATAGTCATTTCATTTTCTACCAAAATAATGTTTTTTAGAATAAAAATAATTTTACTCACAGAATTTGCTATCAAGAAAGTTTACACATTTGAAAGAGAGGAATAAAGGCTATTTTTTAAAAATATTTATTTTGGAATAATTTTAGATATACAATTAAATTCTAAAGATACAGAGCTTTTGTGTATTCTTCACTCAGCTTCCCTTATTGTTAACATCTTATATAACCTTGGTACAGTGATCAGAACCTAAGAATCATCAATGAATACTAAAGTACAGACTTTATTAGGATTTCACCAATTTTTCCACTAAGGTCCTTTGTCCAGGATCCCACGTTATATTTATTGTCCTATTTTCTTCATCACCTCTAATCTGACAGTTCCTCATCTTTCCTTGTATTTCATTACCTTCACATTTTCAAAGACTGCTGATCAGGTATTTTGTAGAATATCATTCAATTTGGTTTTCTCTGATGTTTTCTCATAGTTAGATTGAACTTACAGATTTTTTGAAAGAATGCCAGAGGGTTGATGTGTCCTTCTCAATGCATGATATCAGGGGTTACATGATGTCAATATGACTCATTACTGATGATGTTATTAACCTTGATCACTTGATTTTGGTGATGCTGCCAGATTTCTCCACTGTGGAATTACTGTTTTCTCTTAATTTTAATAAATATGAGGGGGGGATATTTTGAGGTTACACAAATAGTACTGTTTCTCCTTAAAATTTTGCCCACTGATTTTAGCATTAACTTGTGGGTTTTGCATGTAGCAGTTATTACTTTGAAATTCTAATAATGATTTCTTATTTCATTTCTTCCTTCTACATTTATTAATTATAATTCATCTGTAAAAAAGAATTGTTTCTCCCCACATTTATTTTATTTAATCATCCTATCTAATAAAAGACAAAAATGGTAATTGGCGTACGACCAATACCCTTTTCATTGACTAATCAGGGCTATATGCAAATCAACTGCCAACTAAGATTGGCAGTTAACTGCCAACAAGATGGTGGTTAATTTGCATATGTAGGCACAATGCAGGGAGGCGAAAGGGAAAGCAGGAAGAAGCCCCCTGCCACTGACAGGGCGGAGTCAGCGATCCTAGGGAGTTCGGGGTCCCATGCCCAGGCCTAAGGCCTCGGTCAGAGGCATTAGGTCTAGGCAGGGGCAGAGCAGGAGATCGCAGGAACCGGGGGGGTCCCCTGTCCAGGCCTAATGCCTTGGCCAGAGGCATTAGGCTTGGGAAGGGGTGGAGCCTGCAACCGTGGGGAGCTGGGGGTCCCCTGCCTAGACCTAATGCCTTGCCAGAGGCGTTAGGTCTAGGCAGGGGCAGAGTCAGCCATCCTAGGGAGCTGGAGGTCCCCTGCCCAGGTCTAACGCATTGGCCATTGGCACTAGGCCTGAGCAGGGGCGGAGCCTGCAACCACGGGGAGCTGGGGGTCCCCTGCCCAGGCCTGACACCTCTGCCGGAGGCCTCAGGCCTGGTCAAGGGGCCGATCTGGTGATTGGTGATCAGAGGGTGATGAGGGTCAACTCCTCTGGCTGAGGCATCAGGCCTGGGTGGGGGGCGGAGCCGGGGATTGGGGGGATATGATGGTCCCCTTGCCCAGGCCTGAAGCCTGGGTCAGAGGCGTCAGGCTTGGGTGGGGGGGTGGAGCAAGCGATCAGAGGGAGATGGGGGTCCCCTGCCCAGGCCGGACGCCTAGGCCAGAGGCGTCAGGCCTGGGCAAGGGGCCTATCCTGCGATTGGAGGGTGATGGGGGTCAACGCCTAAGGGCTCCCAGTATGTGAGAGGGGGCAGGCTGGGATGAGGGACACTCCCCCCCCACACACACCAAGTGCACGAATTTCGTGCACCGGGCCCCTAGTTTATTTATATCCATGCACACTCATGGATATTTTATTCTTTGTAGTAGAATCAGTGCTATTGTTATTTATTTTGTTACTCAAATTTTTCGAGCTCTGGCCACTGTGAGCCCTTTGAAGGTGCTTCTGTGTCCTTTCAACATGTTTTGTATGTGTTGCTGTTATTGTTGTTTTAAGTTATCTCTTACTTTCTGGCTCTACAAGATGCTCTAGGCCAGTGATGGCGAACCTTTTGAGCTCAGCGTGTCAGCATTTTGAAAAACCCTAACTTAACTCTGGTGCCGTGTCACATATAGAAATTTTTGATATTTGCAACCATAGTAAAACAAAGACATATTTTTGATATTTATTTTATATATTTACATGCCATTTAACAAAGAAAAATCAACCAAAAAAATGAGTTCGCATGTCACCTCTGACATGCGTGTCATAGGTTCGCCATCACTGCTCTAGGCTCATGTTGTATTTTCCCTGCCCCAGGCCTGGAATTACCCACTTCTCCAAGGTGCCCAGGTCCATTTTATTGGAAAACAGTATTTAGAAACCAACTTCTGGGTACTAGATGTGCTCATTGCTACTGAAATGTTACTACTTCTAGGCCTTTCAGATGTCAGAGGTAGGAAATGTATGCTTACATACTAACCCATATGTTTGAATAGAAAATAATACAGTCCTATATAATAAAAGCCTAATATGCTAAGTGTCCTATTGTTCGACCAGTTGCTATGATGCGCACTGACCACCAGGGGGCAGATGTTCCGACTGGTAGGTTAGCTTGCTGCTGGGGTCCGGCTGATCAGGACTGGGTGAGATGGGGCGGATGCACCCTGGAGCCCTCCCATGGTCCCTCCCTGGCTGGCTGGCTCCAATTGCCCTGACTGGGCGAGACAGCCCTGGTTGGCCCTGATGGGGACTGGTGAGATGGGCTGGACAAAACACCTCATCAGCAGTCTTTGAAAATGTGAAGGTAATGAAATACAAGGAAAGATGAGGAACTGTCAGATTTAAGGCGATGAAGAAAATAGGACAATAGAGCCCTCCCATGGTCCCAGTTGTGCTCTGGTGGGGTCCCTCGGCCTGGCCTGCGCCCTTTCACAATCTGGGACCCCTTGGGGGATGTCGGAGAGCTGGTTTTGGCCTGATCCCTGCAGGCCGAGGGACCTCTAGTAATTAATAAATAACAATACAAGAATAAACAGTTTCTTGTACTCATATCTGTAAACCTTTTACCCCATCCTATATACACTGAGTGGCCAGATTATTATGACCATCTGACGTTTGTAGGCAAATTAGCTCTAATTTTACCCTGAAGTTGCTAGAGGGCCAGACCATTATAAATAGGGAAGCAGATTGTTTACCACGACAGTAGAAGTGATTTTTTTCTGAAGATATGGGTAAACAATGCGATTTAACAGCCTTTGAGTGTGGGATATATATATATTTATGGCTATTTCTGTATGTACTATCTATCTGTATATACAGAAAATAAATTAGATTATACTGATAACTACAAATCCAATCTAGCACCCATAGGGATTATTCTAGCATTCCTCTTTTGCTTATTTATAACTACATTTACATATTTGCTATATATATAGTAGTTTTAGAATTGCTACCCATACTCCTGTGAGAAACAAATTTACCAAACACAATACAGTGTTTATGTACACTTCTTTATCTTTACTCTCTCAGTATCCAGCCAAAATGCTCTTTTCCAAAATGCTCTATTTTTTTTTCTTATCTCCTTCAGTCTGCTGTGTCATTCATTTGTAATACAGTTAGATTCATTTGTCATAGTTTGGATTCCATCTTTGGCTTCCTCGACACCCTTGTTTGGTTTGGTTTGGTTTGGTTTAATTTGTATCATGTAAAATTCAAACTATGTATTGGTTTTGAGAAATGCATAGTCATATATTTACCAACAACAGTTCCATCATCCTCTAAATTCCCTTGTGTTGCCCCTTTGTGGTCAGCTCCTCTTCCTGCCCCAAACCCTACCAACCACTGATGTATTTTCCATGTCCTTTAGTTAGCCTTTTCCAGAACTTCAGATAAATGGAATCACTGGCCTCTTTCACTTGATAAAATGCATTTAACTCATCCATCTGTTGCATAAATCATTAGTTTGTCTTTTTTATTGCTGATTGGCATTCCATTGTATTACCACAGTTTGTGTATTCATTTACCTGTTGAGGGAAATTTGGATTGTTTCCAGCTTTGGGCAATTATGAATAATCTACTACAAACATTTTTATAAAGGTGTTTTGTACTGTGTGTGTGTGTGTGTGTGTGTGTTTCTTTGTCTTTGCTTTAATTTCATTTGGGTAAATACCTGAGAGTGGGATTATGTACCTTAGTGTAACTGTGTATTTAATTTAGAAGAAACTGACAAACTTTTTTCCTAGTAGCTATACAATTTTGCATTTCTACCACCAGTGTATGAGAGTTCTGTTGCTCTGCATGGCCTTCAGTACTGGTCAGTTTGTTTTGTCTTATAGCTGTTCCGCTATATGTGTAGTAGTATCTTGTTTTAATTTTCCCAATGACTGATGGTATGGATATGCCATCCATCTGTTTGTGAAGGGGCAGCTGGTCCCTTTTATATCTCCTAATTTTCTCCTTATGTGATAAACCACGTGGATAGAGGGTTTGTTGTTGGGTTGTTTTTTGTTTTTTTTTCAATATATTTTTGATTGAACTAGTTGCCATCATCTCTGAATGTTTGGCTATATTTTATAATAAAAATACACATTTCCATATATGAGTTTTGATTTTCTATGCTTATTGCAGTAGAATGAATGTATAATTTTTTATATAGCTGAGTATTTGAATGATAATTTCATTGCTGTCCAAAACAGGATTTCTTTGTAAGAATCTATTTATAAGTTCCATCTTGGACTGAAAAGACATTCAAGAGAAGGTAAAATGAAATAAATTCTGTTAGTGCTAAAGGTTGGCTTTGGATTAACAAATGTCACTTTAGGAAAAGAAATTTTAGGGTCTTAAATAAGATCTTTTCTCCTGTAGCTATCAAATGAACAAAGAAAACCAGATACTTTCTTCAGATATCTGTCAACACATGCAACTTTTGGTATGTCCTTAAAATTAATCAGTTAATTTCAGTGAAAGATATTACAAATTAATGGTTTTAAACTTGGCCTCTTTACATAAACATTTAAATTGACTGACAAAGCCCCGCTGGTGTGGGTCAGTGTCGACCCAGGAACTAAGAGGTCACCAGTTTAATTTCTGGTCAGGCCACGTGCCCAGGTTGCAGGCTCAATTCTCAGTAGAGGGGTGCAGGAGGCAGCCGATCGATGATGTTTCTCTCATCAATGTTTTTATCCCTCTCTATCCCACTCTCTCTAAAATAATAAATAAATAAATAAATAACATTTAATAAATGAATACATACATGCACACATATATAAATGGACTGACAGGTTAAAAACACTTTAATATATCACTTCATTGAGTTGAATTAATTAAAATGTATGGAATACTCGTTACCTACTTTCTTGAATTTCAAAGACTACTGCAAAAAAAGTATAATTCAATAACTAATGGAATTCTTAACTTACATTTAGCTTTTATCAGAATGAAATAAAAACAAAGTTTTAATGAGTGATTTTTACCCTATTTGAGCTTTATATTTACTATTTCTGTTTGGTAAAGACCTGTGTTAAATCTATTAGAATATGTGCATGGATACCATGTTATTTAAATAGATTTTTCTGTTTGTTTGCTGTATACATCCTTTTGAGAACTTAATATATTACATAAAATATATGCTTAAATTGGAAAAATATGATATGCCTTAAAGGATAGCAATTCCTATGACATCACTTGGGTAATTATTGATATCCTTGATACAGATTCTAGTATTATCTCCTAGTTCAGTAGGGAAAAGCCAAAACAGTGTTTTATTTACATATTCAGATTCTGAAAATGTTAGCATTAAAAATCATTACAAATGGAAAGATGACTTTCTTGTGTGCTTCAGCATGAGCATATCACTTTAAACATCCTATTTGATAAGTGTGATTATGTCACTGATATTTGTATTGGCTAAACCCAGGTTTGTTGTAGTTATGATAATGACAATCTTTGAATTTAAGCCAGCAAGTTTTAAGTTGAACGGTTCAAACTTTTCTATAGTGACTGCTCTGGTCACTGTACATAACATAACTTAATAATAGTGCCCTACCTTCTCAGACTCTTTTTGTAGATAAATATAAATAAGACAGTGTTTTCCTAGCTTTGTGAAAGGGGCAGGGAAAAGTATATATTTATATATTTTATTTTGTTTTCCCTTTTCCTGAATAGTAGGGATAAAAAAGAAAAGTGTGGGGTTTTGTCTGTTAAGGTCTTGATGGTAGCCTACTTCCTTATTTATAGAAGACTCGTAAGATAAAGTTTGTAACTTCATTGAGTATTCTTTAGAGCCTGAGACTAATAAAGTGGCAGCTACAAGCAATTGACAGTATCAGTTTTACCTGACATTGCTGAAACAAACATTTCTAAAATTGAGAATTAAGGAAGGATGAAGTGTAACTTCTATTGAGCAACTGTTTTTTGGTTAACTCCAAGTCAGGTACTTTGTTTTGCATGTTAATCGTCACAATTAGCCTACATGATATGCATGATTACTTACATTTTATGAGTAAAGAAAATTTATCCAAGATAACACAGCTAGTATTGGCCAAGTCGGGATTTGAACCTGTTCTCTTACCTATAAGTCCACACATTTATCTATTATACTACACTGTTTTTCACTAGAAAAGTAGTGAAAATTATTAGAAAACCTCTAAACTTTTAAGCCCTGGGAGGGAAAATAATAATTACATAAGACTGAGATTATCTTTAACTTTATGTAGTGCTTTCTTCATCCTTAAGGGGCGTCACTTTGAAAAAATCTATTTTATATCAGGGAACAGCCAGCATAGTACTATTCATTAATGTTAATTATATGAGTCTCCAATTGATATTTCAGGAAGGATTCTCTAATGATATTTTAACTAATAGCTTTCTTGAAAATAAAAATCATCTATTTTCAGAAATAATACACATCTGCATTGCTGTTAGCAGTGAAAATATCTAAAAAATGTAACACATTTGCAGTAACTTTTTAATAGTCTAATTAAACACTAGAAATGATACTTGGTATAACATTTGCAAAACAAACTCTTGTATAACTGTAAATAACGCTTTAAACTGTTTTGTCAATAAACTCATTTTATGGTAGATCAATAAATTCCATTTGCACAGTGATTAAACCTTCTTTATCTTAATGGTATTTTATTCTGTAGTAATGTTATACTGCCACAATTAATGACTACATGTAGAATTGTTGGTTGTAAGAGTTTTTCTTAACATTTTCGGTACATTAGTGCTTATTGTACACTTAATTTATCTATAGGCCAGTTCTTAGTTATTTAGTATTTATTTCTAGCATATTAAAATTCTCAAATGACTAAATATAAAAAGCATTTTAAATATGATAAAATGGCCCTGGCCAGTCTGACTCAATGGCTAGAGGATTAGTCCTTGCACCAAAGGATGTCGGATTTGATTCCTGTTCAAGGGCATGTACCTGGGTTGCTGGTTTGACCCCAGGCCCCAGTCGGGGCCCATGCAGGAGCCTACCAAGGGATGTGTCTCTCTCTCCTTCCCTTCCACTCTCTAAAAATCAATGGAAAAAATATCCTTAGGTGAGGATTAACCAATAAATAAGTAAATGTATGGGAAATTATTTTAGTATATATAAGCAGTCAAACCATAGACTTTTGTATATGTTTTTATTGATTTTAGAGAGAGAAGAAGGGAGGAGAGAAGAGATAGAAACATCAATGATGAGAGAATCGATTGGCTGCCTCCTGCATGCCCCCTACTGGAGATCAAGCCTGAAACAGGGCATGTGCCTGACCAGGAATTCAACCAGGGACCTTTGATTCATGGTTTGATGTTCAACCACTGAACCACACCAGCTGGGCAAACCATAAACTTTTTGTTTAAAAAGTGCTAAGCTTTAATTGGCATTTGGTAAGGAAAAAGTCCAGAATTCAGTATTTCAAAGCATTACCTGACTCTGTTTATTTTCTTATTTATTTTGGTGTTGCAGGTAGATCAATAAAGGCAGTAAGCTGAAATGGAAAGCACAGCCTTAGAAATTATTAGAGTTCAGGTCTAATGTTAGTGCAGTCGATACTACTTGTGTGACTTCATACAAGTCATTACATTTCTCTAGATTTTAATTTTTTTTGTTTGTAAATAACATAATTGGACTGATTTCTAAGATTATTCTCAGTTCTGTGATTCTTATGCCAGAAATTGTGTCAGTACTAAACATAACATAAAAAGTATAGTTCTATTTTTCTTCTCTGTTTCATAACCAGTAAATGGGGATTTGGAAGTTTGTTGGTTTTTAGAATGGGCAGTCCAGTACAACTATGCTAATGAATTTGTGTTTATAGTACCACATACTACTATACCTACACTAATACAGTACATGTAGAAAAGTATGATTCTTGCCAAAAGGAATAAAAGACTACATTATTAGCCAAATATTTTTAAAGCTTTCCCCCTACCTTTTTTGTTTGTTTGTTTGTGTGTTTTTTTGCAGGAGGGAGCTAGGAAAGAGTTAGATTATTTGGTTCTCTCTAGACTTGGCATAATACAGAGTCATCCCTTAGTTCTGGAAATGACTGCAATATATTAGACGTCCTTGTATCAGCTCTAATGGAATTCCTTGTTGTTATAGACAAAATGTATGTTCTTTATCAAGATCAACATTAATTATATGGTCTTAATTCTAAATAATTTTTTAAAGAATTACTATAAGGCATTTTTAAAAATGTCTTATTTATTGATTTTAGAGAGAGAGGGGAAGGGAGAGAAACATTGATTTTATTGATCCACTTATTCATTGGTTGCTTCTTGTATGTGCCCTGACCAGGGATTGAACCCACAACTTTGGCATATGGGGACAATGCTCTAACTAACTGAGCTACCCAGCCAGGACATGATTATAAGGTTTGGAGGGGCAGATGTTATACCTCTTGTTTTTATATCGCAGTGCCTAGTAGGTGTTCAATAAACACGTATTGATTGGGTCATCATATATAATGAGTAATATTGTTTTGTAGAGTAGTAAAGTTTTTGAAACTTAGACATTAGGTTGAAAGTATATGCAGCTTACTGTGAAATATGTTAAAATTTTAAGCTTTGCTTACATTTTTAATTAAAGATTCTTTCTCTCACATTTTAGAAATGTGGTGGTGCTGTTTACTAACAATTATTTAGTACTTTCTAAAGTACTAAACACTTTAAGTAGGGAATGGCTATAGGGTCAAGGCTCGGACTGATCTGTGGCAGGGCCACAAACAATTCCCAGCTTGGGGGGCAGAGCCCTCCTAGCATAATTAAACTTAGCCTTATAGTCCTCCCTAGTTCCTTCCTAGGTAGCTAATGAGTTGTGGGAGGTGCAGCAAGTGCTGCCAAAACAAGGTGAAACTCACAAGAACATTGTAAACATGTTGACCACTTCCCTTGTTTTGCTTTGTGTGCTCTAACTATAAAATAAAGCTTTGGTTTGCAGGCTGGGCCTCTCTGTGTCCTTATCCAGGCACTAGAGATCCACCTAGCCCCAGCAGTATTCTCTTGTCTGTCTTTTCTGATCTTTCACCGCCCCCCCCCCCTCAGGTTCACCCATGGCCGTGCTGGTGCAGCACAACTTTATATACATTAACTCATTTGATCCTACCATATGAAATAATTATTCTTGGAGCCCATAGTTTTATGAAGAAACAGAGTTGTAAACAAGTTGAGTAAATGTTTTAGAGACACAGAGATAATAAGTGATAGAGCCAGGATTCAAACACAGAAGGAACAGTTAGAATAGTACATCTTTAACTGCTATTCTATATAGCTTCCTAATGTTATGTGTGTGGAATTTCAGATTTTTGTTGGACTAAGGCCCTAAATTCATCAAAACTAACCCTCCTCTAAGTGGGAAAATGCATGCGTGTGGACAGACACACACACCTATTCCATTTCCTGTTATTAGTTACAGTTATTAGATTATCATGATCATGGCAGTCACTAAACTGCTTGATATCACTTTTGTTCCAAATTATTAACAATTTAGAACTATTTCATGAAAAAGAAACATGATTTAGGCAAAGTTCCAAAGTATTAACTAGATAGAATTCTGACTATTCTATTAAGATAAATAGACAATGCAAATAAAATCCTATATAATAAAAGGGTAATATACAAATAGACCGAACAGCAGAACAACTAAACAGCTAATAAAAGTGTAATATGCTAATGATATGCTAAGGTTCCTCAATCACTCACTATGATGTGCACTGACCAGCAGAGGGCAGTCGACTGGTTGACCATTTGCTATGACGTGCACTGACCACCAGGGGGCAGATGCTCTGTCCGGTAGGTTAGCTTGCTGCTTGGGTCCAGCCGATGAGGAATGAGTGAGATGGGCCAGACATGCCCTGGAGTCCTCCCATGGTCCCTCCCAGGCCCAGTCATGCACCGGTGGGGTCCCTCAGCCTGGTCTATGCCTTTTCACAATTGGGGACCCCTCGGGGGTGTCAGAGAGCCGGTTTCAGCCTGATCCTGCAGGGCACTCCCCTTGGGAGGGCGCCAGATGCAGGGCTCATGGCTGGCAAGCACTGCTGTAGCAGCATGAGCCTCTTCCAATTGGGACTGATAGGGTGGGAGCCTGCAGCAGGCACAGTAGGGTCGCGATGAGTGGGAGCAGCAGGTAGGAACTTCAGGTGGCGTTGGACTGTGGGTTTCAGCCCGATCCCTGCAAGCCACCCAGAGGGCCCCCCCCCCACCTGTGTACAAATTCGTGCACCGGGCCTCTAGTATTTTTATAAAACTCTTATAAACTTTCTGGTCTGTATAAACCCTGCCTGTCTCACAAATGTACAAATGCAGAAGATAGGAAAATCTGAGGCAATAATATAGCTAGTCAATTACTTTTTAAATTTTGCATTTTTACTTTGTCCATAGTGTTTATTGCAAAACAGCATAGGAATAATGGAATCTTCAGAGTAACACTAAATGTCCAACCAGGAAAGTTCATACTAGAATGAATTCCAAGATGGCTGTATGGGAACATTATAAGAACATGCATATTTCTAATCTGTAAACCAGGACTTTTAATATATATTTCATGTTTTCAGCCAACATAAGCCTGCTAAGTAATATAATCTTGAGTAGAAGTCAGTAGAAACAAAACTATTGCCTAACTAATCAGTGGTGATTAATTGTTTAAATGCAGTTTGAATTTGAGGCAATGGACCATGTGTGAGCAAGAAATAAATTTGTTTGCTAAGTCACTAAGAGTGTGGGAATATTTGTTATTGCCTCAGGCCTTGATTATCCTGACCAGACTAATTTGTATGTTTTACAGTAAGGGTATCCAATTAATCATTGGAGATGACCCCTATTTAAATAAAAGGATATTTTGAAGAGAGAACATCAGTATTAGGGAAGCCCTATAGCATCAGTCTCTAATCTTGAATATTATCTTCTCATTATACAGCTGATACTAAAGTAAGTGTGTCAGAAGAAGCTTTAAAAACACAGTGTTCAGTAGGATGAACTGTTACATAACTAAGAGGAATTATCTTTTTTTTTTATATTACAGTTATAAGGGGGGTGGGGGTGGGGAGAATAACATAAGTCCTGTAAAGGAGCATTCTTCTACAAAGAATGTAGAAGACAGAAAATAAAAGTTAGAGCCAAAATTAATTGAAGTGTAAACAAAGAGAGATTCAACAAAATCATTACTTTTAATAAAAGTAATAAACCCACCCTGGCTGATTTGGCTCAGTGGGTAGAGCACCGGCCTGTGACCGAAGGGTCCCAAGTTTGATTCCAGTTAAGGTAACATGCTGGGTTGTGGGCTCGATCCCCAGTAATCAGTGATTCTCATCATTGATGTTTCTATCTCTCTCTCCCTCTTCCTTCCTCTCTAAAATCAATAAAAATACATTTTAAAAAAAAGTAGTAGTAAACCCCCTGGAGAACTGATGAAGAAAAAAGGGAAAAGGCATAAATTTCTAATTTGAGGAATGAAAAAATGACACCTTAGATCCTACAGTCATTTAAAAAAGATAAGACGGTTTTAAAATTATAACTTTATATCAATAGATTAAAAATTTAGACAAATTTGAATGTAAAAATCTGTATAATTCCATATTTATTAATGAAATTGGATCTGTAATTTGGAACTTAGCCATGATAAAGTTTCTAGGCCCAGATGGTTTCACAGATAAATTCTTCCAAGAATTTTCAGAAGAAATAACATAAATATTACTAAAACACTTTCAGGTAATAAAAAGAGAGAACATATTTCCCAACCTGTTTTGTTGGTATTTGCATAACCGGTAAGGACATTCCTTATAACAAAGGAAAACTTGAAGACCATTTCACTTGTGAATACAGATTAACAAATTTAAAAATGTTAGCAAATCAAATATAGATAGATAAAAAATATATAGATAGACAGGCAGACAGACATAGGTAGATGTCATGAGCAAGTTGCATTTACTATAGAAGTACAACTTTGGCTTAACATTCAGAACTCAGTCAATGTAACTGACCAAATTAACAAAAAAAGAGAAAGAATAACATTATCTCAATAGGTTTTATCAAATAGAAGTATTTGATAAAATTTACCTATTTGTGATTTTATTAAATGCCTTTAGCAATCTGTTAGTAGAACTGACCTTTCTTCATCTGATATGGAATTCTACCCTGATCTCTACCTCCTCCCAAAAAACCTACAGCAAGCATCACATTTAGTGATGAAATAGTAAAGGCATGTATTCTGAGATAAGGAATAAAATAAGGTTGCTTGCTAAACCACTTGCATTCAACATTATGTTGGAGATCCTAGATCTGAGCTGTCCAATACCACTTGTGGAAATATAAATTTCATTTGGTTAAATTTAAAATTATAGATTATTCTGACTACACACCAGGTGCTCAATAGGCACATATGGCTAGTGGCTACCATATACCATAAATACAGAACATTCCCATTATCACAGAAAGTTCTATTTAACAGTGCAATAGGGAGGAAGCATAATGATTAGAAAGAGAGGAATAAAACTGCAGTTATTTACAGGTAACATGATTGTTACAAAGAAAATTCAAAAAATTTGCAAACACAATTAAAAACTGAATCTAGCATCCCTAACCGGTTTGGCTCAGTGGATAGGGCATCAGCCTGTGGACTGAAGGGTCCCAGGTTCGATTCAGGTCAAGGGCATGTACCTTGGTTGCGGGCACATCCCCAATAGGGAGTGTGCAGGAGGCAGCTGACCGATGTTTCTCTCTGATTGTTGTGTCTAACTCTCTTTCCCACTCCCTTCCTCTCTGTAAAATATCAATAAAATATATTTTTTTAAAAAGTGAATCTAGCAAGATTGCCATGTATATGATTGATATACAGAAATCATTTTTAGGTCCTTTACCAGCAACAAACAAAAAATGAAATTTGGAAATTGCAATTAACACTGTCCTGCACTAGAGATTGAGAGGTGTGGAGGATCTTTCTAATACATAGTCACAAACCCAAACAGAAAGCCAAAATGAGGAGACAAAGAAACAACCCCAAAATAAAAGAACTAGGAATTTTCCAAAAGAGATAAATGATCATTTTTAGGTCCTTTACCAGCAACAAACAAAAAATGAAATTTGGAAATTGCAATTAACACTGTCCTGCACTAGAGATTGAGAGGTGTGGAGGATCTTTCTAATACATAGTCACAAACCCAAACAGAAAGCCAAAATGAGGAGACAAAGAAACAACCCCAAAATAAAAGAACTAGGAATTTTCCAAAAGAGATAAATGAAGCAGAGATAAGAAATTTATCTGAAACAAGAGTTAAGAATAATGATGGTAAAAATGCTCAACAGCATGAAGAAAGATATAGTACCTATGAACAAAGAACAGTCTGAGATAAAGAATGACATAACACAAAGAACACTTTGGAAGGAATACATAGCAGATTAGGGGAAGCTGAGGATAAAAATAGTGAATTAGAAGACAGAGTTGAAAATATATCACTCAATCAGAGAACCAAAAAAAAACAATTAAAAAACAGGAGGACAGCTTAAGGGAGCTATGGGACAATGTGAAATGTAACAATATTAGAATAGCAAGTGTGCCAGAAGAGGGAGAAAGGCATGGAGAAGGTGTTTGAAGAAATAGTGGCAGAAAACTTACCTAACCAACTTGGTAAAAGAAAATGTCACAAAGTTCAGGAGGCACAGAAAATCCCAGATAAGAAGAACCCAAACAAGCTCATGCCCAGACACATCATAATTAAAAACGCCAAAAAATTAAAGACAAAGAGAAAATCTTGAAGGTCTAATTAGACTGGATTTCCTTCCAGACAACCTTTAGAGTGAAGCTGGGGGATCAAGGAAGCCTTGTGGCTGCAAGGGAGGGATCCAGGCAGCCACCGCCACTGCGAAGGCTTGCTCTTTCATGAATTTCTTGTATTGGGCCTCACATCAATAATAACCTTAAATGTAAATGAATTAAATGCTCCAATCAAAAGGCATAGAGTAGCTGAATGGATACAAAAGCATGACCTAACTATATGCTGTCTACAAGAGACCCAACTCAGAACAAAAGACACACACACGGTGAGAGTGAAGGGATGGGGGAAAAAATTCCATGCAAAAAGAAAAGAAAAAAAAGCTGGGATAGCAATAGTCATGTCCAACAAAATAGACTTTAAAATGAAGGCCATCACAAGAGGCAACAAAGGTCACTACATAATACTAAAGGGATTGATCCAACAAGAGGATATAACCCTGGTAAACATAAGCATCCAATATAGGAGCACCAAAATATAAATTAAAAAAAAAAAACTTCTAGAGGGCTTTAACAGAGAGATTGGCAACAATACACTCATAGTAGGGGACTTTAACATCCCTCTGACTTCGCTGGATAGCTCTTCCAGACAAAAACTTAGCAAGGAAACAGAGACTCTAAAGGACCCACTAGATCAGATGGATTTAATTGACATTTATAGAACACTAGTGGCCTGGTGCACGAAATTTGTGCACATTAAAAGGGAATTAGAGGAAATATTTTAATCTATTTGCCCTTTCTCTGTAATAGAAGTGTCAGAGATGAAAGAAAATTAGTAAAATGTGTATGAAAATTTTCCTTCTGTCAGAGTCTGGGTTCATATTGTGGGACCCAGAGTCAAGTCCCTGCCCACCCGTGTGCACCTTGAAATCTCATAAGACCCAGGTCCCGCCGCGCCCCTCTCCCCCCACTCCCATTGGGTGAGATCTAGACCCAGCTGGCCCCACCCCCATCAAGCCCTGCTAGGTGGGAGCACAGCCTCAGGTCCCCCGTCAAGCCCCGCTAGGTGGGGGGCGCAGCCTGAGGTCCCCCATCAAGCCCCACCAGACGGGGGGTGCAGACTGAGTTCTCCCATCAAGCCATGCCGGGCAGGAGGGCACAGTCTGAGGTCCCCCGTCAAGTCCCACCGAGCAGGGAGGTGTGGCCTCAGATTGCCTGCCCCAGTGCCACGCAGCGTCAGGTCCCTGCTGATCACTTGTTACACCTCGTTACGGGAACCCCACCTCCGCTCTGGGCACAGCCATCTTGTGTTACAGGAACCCTACCTCTGCTGTGGGCGCAGTCATCTTGTGGTGTGACGGAGTGAAGGTCAATTATTACCTCTTTATTATTTAGGATTTCACCCCAGAGCAGTAGAATATACATTCTTCTCAAGTGCACATGGATCATTCACAAAGGTAGACCACATGTTAGGACACAAAACAAGTCTACAAATTCAAGAAGATTGAAATCTTATCAAGCATCTTCTCAGATCACAGTGGAGTGAAATTAGAAGTCAGCTACAGTAAAAACACCTGGAAACATGCAAACACATGGAGGCTAATAGCATGTTATTAAACAATGAATGGGTTACCGAGATCAAGAAAGAAATCAAAAACTTCCTGGAAATAAATGAAAATGAACACACAACAACCCAAAATCTCTGGGACACAGTAAAAGCAGTCCTGAGAGGGAAGTTCATAGCACTACAGGCATACCTCATAAAAAGAAAGAAAGAAATGAAAGAAAAGAAAAATCAGTAATAAACTATTTAACTGTACAACTTCAAGAACTAGAAAGAGAACAACAAGAAAAGCCCAGAGTAAATAGAAGAAAGAGAATAATAAAGATCAGAGCAGAAATAAATAACATAGAGACTAAAAATAAACAATACAAAAAATCAAACCAGGAGTTGGTTCTTTGAAAGGATAAATAAAAGTGATAAACCATTAGCCAGACTCATCAAGAAACAAAGAGAGGACCCAAATAAATAAAATCGGAAACGAAAATGGAGAAGTAACCACTGACAACACAGAAATACAAAGGATTATAAGAAAATACTATGAATAACTATATGCCAACAAGCTGGACAATGTGGATGAAATAGACAAATTCTTAGGGGAAAAAAATCTCCCAAGACTGAGTCAGCAAGAATCAAAAAACCTGAATGAAATAGAATCAGTAATTTAAAAAAAAACTCCCACCAAACAAAAGCCCAGGTCTGGACAGCTTCACCAGAGGAGTTTTACCAAACATACAAAGAAGAAATAACACCTATACACCTCAAACTATTTCAGAAAATTCCAAGAGGAAGGAACACTTCCAAACTCTTTTTATGAAGCCATCATTATCCTAATTCCAAAACCAGATAAAGATACTACAAAGAAAGAGAATTACAGGCCAATATCCCTGATGAACATAGATGCTAAAATCCGCAACAAAATATGAGCAAATCTCATCCAGCAGTATATTAAAAAGATCATAAACCATGATCAAGTGGGATTTATTCCAGGGATGCAAGGCTGGTACAATATCCGCAAATTAATAAATGTGATATATCACATAAATTGAAAGACAAAAATAGCATGATCATATCATAGATGCAGAAAAAGCATTTGACAAAAATTCAACACCCATTTTAAAGGCCATGTATGACAAACCTACAGCCAACATCATACTCAATGGGCAAAAACTAAAACCACTTTCCCTAAGAACAGGAACAAGACAGGGATGCCCAGTTTCACCATTCCTGTTCAACATAGTACTGGAAGTGCTAGCCATAGCAATCAGACAAGAAGAAGAAATAAAAGACATCCAAATTAGAAAAGAAGTAAAACTGTCATTATTCATAGATGACATGATATTGTACATAGAAAACCCTAAAGACTCTATCAAAAACTACCTAGATTTAATAAATAAACTTAGCAAGATAGTAGGATACAAAATTAACAGCCAGAAATCTTTGGTTTTTTTACATACCAATAATGAACTGAGAGAGAGAGAAACTAAAAAAAAAAAAAATGTATTTCTTCTGATAGCCTTCAACAAGAGTTTACTGTTTTCTCCTTAGAGATCTTGTTTGGATTTAATTGCTAAGTACCTAATAATTTTTATTTCTGTTTGTAACAAATAGTAATATTTTTGTACTTACATTTTCTAAATGATCACAGTAGGTGAATGTTATTGATACTTTTTTGTGCCGAGCCAGCTCAGCCAAGGGTTCCACAAGCCTGAGTGAGGGCAGTGAAGGATGGAGAAATGACAAAGAGAATAAGCTGGGTCTAGGAGGTGGATCTTCCTGTGCCTGGATGAGACCACAGAGAGAGATCCAGAGGCAAGTTGAGCCTTTATTTTATAGCAGGGGGAAACAAGGTAGTGGTCACCATAGTTATAATGTTCTTGTGAGTTTCACTTGTTTTGGCAGCACTTGCTGCACCTCCCAAAGCACATTAGCTACCCAAATAAGATCTAGGGAGCATCATAAGGTCAGGCCTAATTATGCTAAGGGGACTGTGCCCTCTAAGCTGGGACTTGTTTGTGGCTTTGCCAAGAGGTCAGTCCCTTAACCTTATAGCCACACCCTACAGGAGGGATCACAATACCAAACAAGTTATACTACAAAGCCACTGTTCTCAAAACAGCATGGTACTGGCACAAGAACAGACATATAGACCAATGGGACAGAACAATGAACCCAGAAATCAACCCAAACCAGTATGTTCAATTGATATTTGACAAAGGAGACAAAAGCATACAATGGAGTCTAGACAGCCTCTTCAATAAATGGTGTTGGGAAAATTGGACAGATACATGCAAAAAAATGAAACTAGACCACCAACTTACACCATACACAAAAATAAACTCAGAATAGAATGCATAAAGGACTTAAATGTAAGACAGGAAACCATAAAAATCTTAGGCAGCAAAATATCAGACACATGTTGTAGCAATATCTTTACCGATACAGCTCCTAAGGCAATGGAAACTAAGGAGAAAATAACCAAATGGGACTACATAAGAATAAAAAGCTGTTGTTTTGTTCAAGAGAAACCATCAACAAAACAACAAGAAAGCATGGGAGAACATGTTTGCCAGTGTTATCTCTGATAAGGGTTTAATCTCCAAAATTTACAGGGAACTCATACAGCTTAACAAAAGGAAGATAAATGATCCAATCAAAAAATGGGCAAAAGATCTAAGTAGATACTTTTAGACCAAAAAAAAAATAGGTATAATTTTGACTGATTTACAAAAAATAATAATAGTAATTACCTACCCTTTTTGCTCCAAAGTGACTTTTTTAAAAATCAAGTGCTATCCTATCTTATATAATAAAAGGCTAGTATGCAAATAGACCATATGGAGGAATGACCGGTTGCTATAATGTACACCGACCACCAGAAAGCAGATGCTCAATGCAGGAGCTGCCCCCTGGTGGGCAGTGTGCTCCCACAGGGAGAGTGCCGCTCACGGCTGGCGAGCGCAGCAGCAGTGGCGGGTATTGCATGTTTTAAAAATTCTTGTAGCACAGCAGTGTGCCACAGCATACTGGTTTAAAGTCGCTGTCCTAGACTAAAAGCTACTCTGGACCCACCTAACAAAGTTTAAAAGTAAGCTTTGAAATTATCAAATTATTGCCAAGTAACTTA
Organism: Myotis davidii; assembly: GCF_000327345.1. Classification (NCBI taxonomy): domain Eukaryota; kingdom Metazoa; phylum Chordata; class Mammalia; order Chiroptera; family Vespertilionidae; genus Myotis; species Myotis davidii. The sequence goes on along the minus strand of NW_006286677.1, from coordinate 390,080 downwards.
ACTACACCCAGAACAAAGCTAAGAAGCACTTTAAAAATCTATATCATATGATCCAGCAGTCCCACATCTAGGTATTTGTTCAGAATAATTAAAATCAGGATCTTGAAGAGGTATTTGCACTTCTCTATTCATTGAAGCATTGTTCACAGTTGCCAAGGTGTGGAAGCCACATTAATGTCCATCGACAGATGAATGAATAAAGAAAATGTGGTATATACATATAATGGAAAAGAAAAACTCATGCAACAACATAGATGAACTTTAGGACCTTATGCTAAATGAAATAAGTCATTAAAGGAATAAATACTGCATAGTTCCACTTACATGAGTTTTCTAAAATAGACTCAGAAGCAGAAAGAATAGTGGTTGCTAGGTGCTAAAGAGAGGGAGAAATAGAAAGTTGCTGTTCAGTAGGTATAAGGTTTCAGGTATGCAAGACGAAAAGGTTCTAGAGTTCTGTTGTGCTTGTAGTTCATAGTACTGGACTGTACACTTAAAATTTGTTGAGGGTAGCCGAAACCGGTTTGGCTCAGTGGATTGAGCATCAGCTTGCGGACTGAAAGGTCCCAGGTTCGATTCCGGTCAAGGGCATGTACCTGGGTTGCGGGCACATCCCCAGTAGGAGATGTGCAGGAGGCAGCTGATCGATGTTCCTCTCTCATCGATGTTTCTAACTCTCTATCTCTCTCTCCCTTCCTCTCTGTAAAAAATCAATAAAATATATTTAAAAAAAATTTGTTGAGGGTAAACAAATGTACACATTCATTTATTGACTCATATCTTAATAGCATTTTCTACTTTTAAAAAAATATACAATATATTTGTATAGTGAAGATTAAGCACAACAGATGAATATATACTCATAACAAATCTGAAAAAACAATCCAATATTCCACAATGCAAAATTCTTAAATGTTTTGCATCCTATGAAAAATTACCAGGCATGCAAAGAAGCAGGAGACTGTGACCCATCATCAAGACAAAAATTAACCAATAGGAAGAGAGGAAGATCGAATTAGCAGACAAAGACATTAAGGCAGCAATTATACATATACTCCATATGTTCAGGAAGGTAGAGAAAAACATGAGCATGTGAAGGAGAGAAATGGAAGTTATTTTTAAAAAGGGAGAGCCAAGTAGGACTTCTAGAAATGAAAACTACAATATCTGAAATGGAAAATACCACCCTGGCCAGTGTGTTTAGTGGTTACAGCATTAGCCACTGCACCTAAGGGTCACAGGTTTGATTCCATGCCAAGGGCATGTACCTGGGTTTCAGGTTCAATCCCTGGCCCTTGGTTGGGGCGTGTGTTGGAGGCAACCAATCAGTGTGTCTCTCTCACATGGATATTCCTCCCTCGCTCCCTTTCACTGTCTCCAAAAATCAATGGAAGAAATATCCTCAGGTGAGGATTAACAACAACAAAAAAGAAAATACAGCAAATGAGATGATGAGCATATTCAACATTGAAGACGAGCAAGATTAGTTAAAACCTGAAGACAGCAATAGCAATTATCTAAAATGAAGCACCAAGAGAAAAAAATACTAGGAAAAAATACACATCAGTGAGACATGGGACAATATCACGCAGTTTAACACAAGCAAAGTAATTTTCAGAAGGAGATGGGAGACAGAAAAAAATATTTTAAAGAATAGTAAGCAAATGTTTACCAAGTTTGATGAAAACTATAAACCCATAGGATACAGAAGTTCACAAATCTCCAAGCAAAGGAACCAGGCAAAATCATCAAATTGTTGAAATGAAATGACAAAATCTTAAAAATTATCTTAAAAACAGCCAGAGGGAAAAAGTATCACCTTAAATAACGGATGAGCAGATATATAAAAATTAGCGTAGACCTCTTGTCAGAAACTATGCATGTCAGAAAACAGTGAAGTGACATTCTTAAAGTACTAGAAGAAGAAGAAAATAGCCTAGAACTCTGTACCTGGCAAAAATGATCTTTCCAAAATGAAGGCAAAATAAAGACTTTGGGATTAAAAAGCTGAGAGAATTTGTCACCAACAGACTTGCATTACAAGAAATGTTAAAAGTAGTTCTTCAGGCAGAAAGAAAATGGTATCAGATAGAAATTTGCATCTTACAAATAGAATAAAGAGCACTGGAAACAGTAAATATGTGGGAAGATATAAATGCCTTTTTCCCTTCACTTAAGATATTTTTCTGTTGAAAAGAACTGCCTACAACAAGAATAAAAATATATTGTGGTGTCTATAACATAAGTAGAAGCAAAATAATAAAAAGGTATAGCTCATAAGTCAGTAGTAGAGATAAAATGGAATCATAAAAAATACCAAAAGATGATAGGAAAAAAAGAAAAAGGTGATATAAATAGACAAATAACAAGATAGAGGTTTAAATCCAACCACATTAATAATCACATGAAATGTAAGTGATCTGCCCTAACTGGTTTGGCTCAGTGAATAGAGCATCAGCCTGCAGACAAAAGGTCCCAGGTTCGATTCCGGTGAAGGGCATGTACCTTGGTTGTGGGCACATCCTCAGTAGGAGGTGTGCAGGAGACAGCTGGTCGATGTTTCTCTCTCATCGATGTTTCTAACTCTCTATCCCTCTCCCTTCCTCTCTGTAAAAAACCAATAAAATATATTTAAACAAAAAAAAAGAAATGTAAGTGATCTAAACACCCTCATTAAAAGAGATTGTATGATTAGATGTTTTTTAGAAAGACTTAATTATGTACTGTCTATAAGAAACACACTTTGAATATAAAGATACAGTTGGAATTAAACAAATGAGAGCCCTGGCCAGTGTCGCTCAGTTGGTTGGTCATCATCTTGTGCATCAAAAGTTTGCTGATTCCATTCCTGTTCCATTTGTTCCGTTAAACAAATTTATTATCTTACAGTTCTAGAAGTCAGAAGTCCAAAATGGGTGATAAGGGAGATGTAACTCAGTGTTTAGGATACCAAAGTACAATTTGAGGTGAGAATTATATTCATCGGAATTTATTGAGATGAATTCCCAGAATAATTAGACCATTATATGGAAAGAAAACAAAACTGCATTGCCCTAGGCACTTTTGGGGTGGGGTGGGGGGGATGATCCATTTACACATGGTTTCTCTTCTCAAGGTGTTTATTTTCTGATATAAATGCAACAACAAGGGTATATAAGAAATTCATCCTTGGAGAGTTGCAGGGTTTAGATTAGTCTAAGTCATCAGGCTAATTGAGAGTGTTTCTGTTTCAGTGGAGGATGTGCTTTATGGGGAGGAGCAGCAGACCAGAAGGAATGAGGCAGAGAATATACAAATGAGAAATAATGTAAAGTAAAGAAATAACATTTGACATTACTGAAGATGATAGAATATCCATATTTGGGCATTTTAGGGTAATTTCTCATTTTCCTGGAAAGGCTTTCAGTGGTTCTCAACCTTCTGGGCCTTTAATACAGTTCCTCATGTTGTAACTCAACCATAAAATTATTTCATTGCTACTTCATAACTGTAATGTTGCTACTGTTAAGAATTATAATGTAAATATCTGATACGCAGGACGGTCTTAGGCAACCCCTGTGAAAGGGTCGTTCGACCGCCAAAGGGGTCGCGACTCACAGGTTGAGAACCGCTGGCTTAGAATTTGCTGAGTCATCTTAAGGAGTTCCTTACAGAAAAATATGTTTAAGTTGGGAATATTTAACATTAGGGTGCTCTATAACCCCCAAGAGTGTCAGGTCTAAAGTATATAAAAAACATGTAAAAAGATTCCATATGACCCCCAAAAGTCTTAAAACTGCCAGCTTCCCTATGACTTGCTTAATCACTTCTTGTGATTAAAGTAGAGAATAAGAAAGAAATAAAAAATTTTATTGACTTTATGCTTGTTTTTAGCTTATGAATAAAATCCCCATGTTTCATTTCTGCATTCAGGCTATGTAAATTTACACCAAGAAACTGCTAGAAGAACGTAATCTTCAGTCAAGAAATAGACATCAATAACATACTTGAACATCTTTCCCCTTCCCTACCCCATATAATATAGTAAGGGGGTAGAAAACAGTGATGTTATGTCTTCAAATTCAATGCATAAAGTTAAGCTCCTTTTTAAATTCACTCTGATTCCTAGAGATGGAGTTTTACTCCTAACACATAGGGCCTAACTGAAGCTCAGTTAATAACCTAGATTCCTATTGGGTTGCTTGGAGGTCCTAGCCGCTTTGTAGTTCGCTTAATGGAGAAGGGAAGATTTGTGTATCATCTTAATTTCTCATTTTTTAAACAATATTTGCCACAGTTAGAAGCCTAAAGCTTATAAAATGTGGATAATACTTTTAAATTCTATTTTGTAGATGAGAAATGTTATGCAATATACTAGCAGTTTTTAAAAAACATGAAGCAGTGTGTGGGCTATATGGTGAGGCTTATCACAGAAAGAAAATATGTACATATATATGTATATTTGATATATGAAATGTACATGATACACACAGATACATTTATGGAGAAGATAATTTCAATTTGGGAAGATAGAGTTTTCTCTTTGCCAAATATTTGTAATTCAGGTCTCACCTTTGTAAATAACCCCAGTACCAAGAATTGAAACTGTTTATGTAAATGTCCATGAAAACTTAGTTTCAACCCTTAGAAAATATATAGAAATGTATTTCTAAACATTAAGAAATACTATTTTGGATAAATTTTATCTCTACTTCAGGCACCTTATTTAAGTAAATGGAATTTGTGTTGTAATTTCCAGTTGTCTCAAATTTTAAAACCAACAGAAAGTATTTATACCCTTTGCTCAGCATGCAGTAAGGTCTTAAGTAGGAGTTAAATGAAAGTTCCTACAATGCTGAAGTTAATTCAGTTTGGTAACCTTCCTATTTGCTTAGAAAATTGTACATCTGGGAAATCTTAGCTTAACTCATATTTAATTCACATTTATTGCTGATAAGATTTATATTCCATACCAATACATCATTCTGTGGAAAGGCAGATTGTATTTGTTTCTTGATTGCTGTTCTTATCAACTTTTATGACATAAAAATTACAGAAGCTTAGAGAAAGGTGTTCTTTTGAGAGGCAAGGGCGTATACTTCTCTCGGGTTGCCTATTTGGAAAGTGCTAACATACCATACAATAGATGCATAGCAAAAAAAAACAACATGTTGCTTAAATTAACTGATGTAGGAAGGTGATTATTCCTTTATTGATTTAAAAAAAGATACCACTTTATCCATAGACATTTTCCTTTGTTTGCCTACTGTATGGTGGGAACCAAAGCAAGTGTTCATTTATTCTTACAACTACTTGATAAAGTAGAAGGTCTTAATCTCAGCTTTACAGATGAGAAATCAAGATTTGGAAAGGTTACCTAACTTGTCCAAGATTGTCCAGCTTACCAATATTCAAATTTAGGTCTGTCAAACTCAAGATCTCAGGTTTTTTCCAAAATATACTATCTTCTTTTTATTTTACCAAATTTATTAGTTTCTTCTATATTTTCATAGCCTTTATTACTCAAAATAAATCCTATAGAAATGCATTTTTCCTGACTAATTTTACACATTGTTTTAACAATTAGGTTTATTGAGGTACTAGAGGACCCGTGCACAAAATTCATGCACTGGGGGCTGGGGGGAGCTGGCCCTCAGCCCAGCCTGTGCCCTGACCACCAGGGGGAAGCTCCTGCATTGAGCATCTATACATTATAGTGACTGGTTGTTCCGCTGTTTGGTAAATTTGCATATTGGCCTTTTATTATATACGATAATTTACACTCAATAAAATGCACTTCTTTTAGCCTGGCTGGTTTGGCTCAGTGATTAGAGCATTGGCCTGTGGACTAAAGAGTCTTGGATTCAATTCTGGTCAAGGGCGTGTGCCTTGGCTGCAGGCTCGATCCCTGGCCCCAGTCATGTGGGAGGCAAACAGTCGATTTATCTCTCACATCGATGTTTCTCTCTCTGTCTCTCCCCCTCCCTTCCATTCTCTCTCTCTAAAAAAAAAAAAAATCAATAGAAAAAATACCCTTTGGTGAGGATTAATAACAACAACAAAATGCACTTCTTTTAAAGCGTACAGTTAACCCTAGCCGGCTTGGCTTAGTGGATAGAGCGTCAGCATGTGGACTGAAGGGTCCCAGGTTCAATCCCAGCCAAGGGCACAGGCCTGGGTTGCGGGCTCGATCCCCAGTAGGGGGTGTGCAGGAGGCAGCCAGTCAATGATTCTCTCTCATCATTGATGTTTCTATCTCTCTCCCTCTCTCTCTCTCTCTCCTTCTCCCTTCTTCTCTGAAATCAATAAAGAAATATATTAAAATAATAATAATAAAGTGTACAGTTATGTGAGTTTTGACATATATATACTTCACGTAACCTGCACCACAACAATCAAAATCTGGAACATTTCCATTACCACCCCAGCCCCTCACCCTTGCAAAGTCCTTTATGCCCCTTTATAGTCAATTCCTTCCTGCCACTACTGATCTTACTTTTATCACTATAGTTTTGCTCTTCCCAGAATGTCACATAAATGGAATCATATGTTAAGTAAACCTTATTTTAGGATTCATCTATGTTGTCATAGGTATCAGTTTATTGCTAGGTTGTATTTCATTGTATGAATGAATCACAATTTACCAATTGATAGACATCTGGGATTTTTCCTGTTGGTATTATTATAAATAAACCGCTATAAACATTTATGTTTATAACCTATTAATTATAGAATTTCTGGGTTAGTATGGCATTCTCTTGAGTGAGATCCTAAGAGATCCCTTAGTCTTAGATAATCTAAAAGGAGACTTGTCACCGAGGGCTCTGAGTCCTCTTAGAAATTGGGGACGAAAAACATGCTGACTGTTTTCAAAATTTGGAGGTACTATATGACATTTAGGACATACTTTTTAATTTCGCATACTGTAAAAGTAGAAAGATAAATTATATGAAATGAAGTACAATGAAAATGTAGCATAATGGCAAACACTGAACTAGGAGTTGAAAAATTGAATTCTAGTCCTTTAATCTGGTTTCAGTTTCCAGCTCTCTCTTATTAGACTTTGGACAGATTTTTACTTTGAACAAACTAGTAATCCTCTGCAAGGAGCAAAATAAAACTAACATTTCCACTTTCTTTTTAATCCTCACCTGAGAATTTTTTTTTTTTTTTAATTTTAGAGAGAAAGAGAGATCGATGTGAGAAACATTAATCAGGGCATTGAACTCACAACCTAAGTATGTGCCCTGACTGGGAATTGAACCCGCAGTCTTTTTGGTGTACGGGACCATGCTGCAACCAACTGAGCCACCTGACCAGGGCCCACAATTTTCAGATATATATATTATTTCATTTAGTTCTCAAATCTACCCTATGAGGTACCTATGAGGTAGATAGTACTAGTTCTATTTCCCTGATGAAAAAACTGATTCACAGAAGTGAAGTAACTGGCAGGGGTAGCAAAGCTAGTAAGTAGGTGGTTGAGTGAACAGATGACTCCGTATCATTTCCCTATCTGGAAAAGGAGATAATACACACTTGGTAGATATGAGAAGTATATGTGATAGTCTCTTTCTCTCCTTCCCTTTTAACAAAGGTCCCTCTGTTTCCTGCCCTGCTATTCTGTTAACTGTTATTAAGAGAAATCTAACATGTTGGTGCTAACCTTATCTTTTTTTTTCTAATTGCAAAGATTATATAGTGCAGAAAGCTGGTATATTAGATGTTTCCTTTTATCATAAACACTAGAAAAACAATAAGTCAACTAGCAAATTGAATTCACAGTATAATCTAACAACCTGACAGATTGTTCTCACATAATTCTTGTTAGCACATTCTCAGTTATTTTTTTCCCAATGTGATACTTTCTGCATTGCTTTGTGAAGTAGCTCAGAAATACATTCTACTATTTCTGTGATAAAAATTAGCCCAGTCACTTCTCACATTTAGGAATCAGTGTGGGCACTGATTTCTTCACATACAGCTTCTGTATGGCCAAGACTATCTCTTTATGCCTTATGATTGTTTAAAATTACTATAAGCAACCGACTTGATGAACCTTTTTCCCCTTCTGTCATTCCTGTTTTGCAGGATTGCACCAAACTTGATAAAACATTATCAGCAGCTATTTTGTAGAACTTCTTAGGCTAGCTAGTTCTACCGATTTGTATTGTAAATCCCCTTGTCCAGAGCCATGCAGAGTAAACAGATCATTAGGTTTTCTTTCTCCTGACTTTCCTAATGAGGGGAGAAATCTCACACAGCTTGAAAAGCATGGGACTCCTTTTTGAACTGATTTATTTACATAGCATATGCTTAGTTTGACACATTGCTTAGAAGAAGCAGACACTTTTTTTAGTTAAGTACTACACAAATACTTCAAAGAACATTTTAGCTACACTATAATTGTTTAGCTTTTCTGGATACAAAGCTGCTCTTTGCTCTCTGTCCTAGTTCTTTATATTATTGCTTTAAATGTGAGAGAGAATTAAGCTGAATACATTTAGAAGCTGTTTCCAGAAACATTTCTTTTCAGAAGTTCTGCATAATACTAGTAGTTTAAGATGTCTGCACAAACCAAGGACAAATCATTGTGCTCTGATCTAGTCGGTAAGAAAGTAAATTGGTGAGTTGGAGCCAGATAATATGCTATTGTGGTCAGATGTAAAGAACCTTCACTTTGCAGCCAGATAAATCTAGGTTTGAATCCCACTATGTGCTTGCTAATCATTTTTTTCCCAGCGGAGTTAAAACTACTCAGTTTTCTCAACTACTAAATGCTGGTGATAATAAGAGCTTCTTCTTAGGGTTTGATTTCAATAACTAAAGTATGTATAGCACCTGGCATATGGTAAAACTACCCATTACATTTTTCCTTTCCCTGTAACCTTTCCTCCTACCCCTTCAAAAACTAAACAAAACAAACACTTTTATTCTTCAAATGTGGTTTTTAAAAAACCAAATATGTCTCATGCAGGTTTGAGGGTAGATTAGGGTAGCTGAGTGGGCCTACCTATGCAGTACTAGGGATGATTTTCAGCAAAGCTCTGGACTAGGGAAAACTAGGTTGCCATATTAGGGAATACAAGCCAATGGAGTTGTTTGAAACTATGCATGACTATAAACACTGTGACTAGATACATAACTTCTGTATGCCTGAATAAACACATTTCAATTTAATATTTGAGGATTACCTATGGTGACTGAGGCTTCAGTATTTTTACTGGGCCATAGTGTGATGTAAAAAGATAGAAAGCACCTAGATCCTTAATGATGTAGGTGTTCATTAGCTCTAGACTACCTACTTCTGAGTTTTGTCAACTGAAAGATGTTATTGCCAATTCAACAGCAACAGGAGCTCCCAATTTGAAGTGCATTGAAGGGGGAGAGACTTTATGTAGTGCAAATAGTTCAGTTGTGATATAGCTCAGCTGTGACAGATCAATAGTGATATATCATGGTTGGAACACCACGGCTGTGAGACAGCTCAGGTGAGAAGGCCCCAGTGTTACAGCTCTGCTCCACTCCTGCATGACTGCTCCATTTCCAGCACTGAGGTCACATCTCTACCTGGGGAAACACAGTTTGAAGGAAACTTAAAGGACATTCCAGTGAGGCAGAAGTAGCTTGCTTATATAGACGCTAGTGCCCACTCCCAGTCTCTGATTGGTGCATTCTCATACAAATGAGGGTTTCAAATCCTTTGAGTTTGATTGGTCCAAAAAGCACTATCCTAATTGGTCAGAATGGAGCTGCTCTGATTGATTGGTGAATATACAAATGAGGATATAGTTGTGCAGCTCCCTGTGGATGGGGAAAGTCTCAGTCCTATTGATTGAAATACAATTCTAGGAGTTTTCTTATAAGGGTTGGCTCAGAGAGCAGGTACACAGTGTTAAGAGGTTTGACAGCCCAGTCTGTTGCTTTTCCTTGAAATGCAACATGTGTGAGAGACTTCTGCAAACAATGGTTGCTAGACTCTGATTATGAATTTGAGCTCAATTAACAAAGAGGAGTCCTTTTTAGCAGGTATATTCTTCTCAAGGTCAACAGTTTAATTTACTGTTGTGAAAATAACAATGGCTTAAACACATAAGGATATTTTTTCTGGTGTCTGCTAATAGCAGAACCTAATCCTAACAGATTCTGATAGCATTCTGGCTATAGGTATTTGATTCCCTATAACCCTACCTCCAGTCACTATTAAAATGACTAATATATCTAAAAATAGTACACCAGCACTGAAACATGGAAAGGGTGTGCTTATATACCTGAAATAAAGAAATGTCAATAAGTTTCTATTAGAAATAATCTAGATATTCCCACTGAAAGCAACTAGAACTCTTTCAAGAATGGCTGTTTCAGGTCTTTGGCAGGAAGTGTACATGATGAACCTGGATATCTTGTCATACAAGGAAGCAGGAAAGCTATCAGAAACTACTTAAAAATAGAATTACCATATGATCAACAATTCTACTTCTGGGTATTTGTCCCAAAAGAATTGAAAACATGGTCTTGAGAAGATATTTGTACACCCATGTTTTTTGCAACATCATTCTCAATTGTCAAGAGATGGAAGCAATCTAAGTATCCATCAGTTGATAAATAAAGAAGCAAAATGTGGTATATACATACAATTGAATACTAATCAGCCTTAAAAAGGAAGGAATTTCTGGCATGTGCGACAACATAGATGAAACAAGAATATACCAAGTGAAATAAGCCAATCACACAAAGACAGATATTATATGATTTCACTGATATCAGATACTTAATGTAGTCAAAAGCATAAACACAGAAAGTAGATTGGTTGTTACTTTAGGTTGGTAAGGTGAGAAGAACGGGGAGTTAATGTTTAATGCTTAATGAGTTTCAGTTTTATAAGATGAAGAGAGTTATGGAGATAAATGGTAGTGATAGTAGCACAACATTATGAATATTTAATACCACTTAATTGTACACTTAAAGTGGTTAAGA